>NW_020940355.1:7197886-7282763 GCF_900497805.2 Vombatus ursinus
ATTCATACCAAGTTCTTCAGAGGCATCTTGAGAGTGAAACTTAGAGATCAATGAAGATTATTCAAGGAGAAGGGAGTAGCTGTGTAATTCATCACTGCAGGCTGTACAAATGCAGTACCTACTGGATACTTACTAAGATATGATCTAGTGAAGAGAATTATTCATTACTATCTTTCACAGACTGATAGATGACAAACTTCTATACTACATATACAGACTTCAAAACATCCTGGAAGACTCAACCAATAAAATGTATTGGCATTGGACCATTATCATAGACTGAATTGTTGCCCTACAATCACCTCCACATAACAGTGATCCAAAAATACTCCTTAACAATATCTTCAATTGATATTGTCAGATCATATACTCATAAGCTACAAGGTCCATGAATAAAAAGGTTTTGGAATATAGAGACTTGGTAGAAGAGATCAAAATCGAGTGGAAACAGGATGACAACATCCCTATTGTCCTATCTGCTACCAAGGATACCTTTAGTCAGTTTACAGAGATTAAGCTTTTGTTCTAATACTTTTATTCAACTACAAAAGGTAGTTATTTTATCTACCTGGGGAGCTAAGTGGTGCAGTGGATAAGCATGAGACTTGGAGTCAGGAACACCTGAGTTTGAATTCTAACTCAGACACTTATTATCTGTGTGACCTTGGGAAAATCACTTAATCTCTCTGTGTAGCAATCCATAGAACATGTAACTATACAATAAAAATAGCACTATAGCAACTTGTCTCAGGCTTTTGTATTTGAGCTCCATTGAGAATGATGAGAATGAGCTAAAAGTAAGAATAATAGAAGCTCTCATCATAATCCTTTAGAACATACAAAAAGCTCTCATGTCATTTTGGTGCTATAGATAATAAAAAAAAAAATTTCCATAACACTTTAAGGTTCACAAACTACTCAGTCTACAGATAGGTAAATATCATTGGCTTCATTTTTGCAGGCAAAGAAGCAAACTCAGAGACTCATGTGCCCAAAGTCAGATGGCTGGAAATTGGTAAATCTAGGATCACCCCTGGCCTCCAGGTAACAAGCATAGTGTTTCTCCCACTCAGAAAACCAGGGCTTGTTGTCCTTCAAGTTCAGGGAGGTCAGGGCCCACCTCTTAACCAGACTCAATCTCTTCTGAGCATCTGAAAATGCTAGATGGTGGATGTATTTATGAGTCATTCGTTTTCAGAATGAAAAATGTCCTGTTTTATTATTTTAGCAGGAAGGCAGGAAGGGGGAGGAGTTAAATTGATGGAATGTCAAGAGGGTGAAAAGATTTAGTGAATAGGTGTTTTTCGGTTCAGGACAAGGAAAGCTGCCATCAATTCAAGTCACAGTCCCAGCCCTGTTAAGGGAAAACATTCTTCAGGCATGAAGTATTTAGGCCTAGCCAATTGACAAAGAGATAAGGACTCTCTTTTTTGAATAAGGCTAGATTTTGGCAGTGACCCCACCTTCCTGGGACCAGCCCTGTTTCCCAAACAAAATTTAGCACATTTCTTCATCATTTCCTTCTGAAGACAGGTTTCTATCACTTATGATTTCACACTTATCATGAAGATGGTTAGGAACAGAAGCATTTGTGCCAAGTGATTATTCCTCTGGGGAAATACCTCCCACATATTTAGCAAATGAACACAAGGCAGGAAAAAAATGTGGTAAGAAGAGAAAGTGGAAAATTTTTTCCCATGGTTGCAAGTAATATGCCAGATAACATGTACCTGTGATCCTAAAATGTTACTTGTTATAACTTAATGGGGCTAACTTAATGTGTCTGATCTTTTAAACTTTAAGAAATAATAGACAGTATTAGATAATGAAGGTGATATAAAAACAAAAGCTATAGGTAATTTTTAAAAGAAATAAAACAACAGGCTACATTCTACATTTATTATGTTAACGAACAATAGAAGTTCAAATACTCACATACCCAGTCCAGATCATGATCTGTCTTCCTCAGGAAGAAAAGCAAAACAAGGTTGCCTAGACCTTGAATTTCTTTTTGTTAAATTTAATTTTAAAGTTATAAGCACTTGTTATTTCTCCCTTCCAGCACCCCCTCCCCATTTAAAAGAAAAACAAAACTCTTGTGACAAATAAGCATTGTCAAACAAAGCAAATTCTCACATTAAACTTATTCAAAAATGTCTGTCTCACTCTGCATCTTGAATCCAGCACCTCTATGTAAGGAGGTGGGTAACTTGCTTCCTCGTTGTTTGATCTTGACTTTCCAGCCCTTTTTCTACACTTAAGCTGCAGTGCAGGATTACTTGCTGTGACAGTGTTTGCCCTGTACCTAATGAGTACTAGAGCCTTACCAGGGCACAGTAGACTTAGAGAACATTACAGTGGCATAAAAGTTGAGTAAGAGGAGAAATCTGCCAAGTTAGAGGTGTCATGGTTTAAGGCAGATGGTCTCCTTGACTAATGTTGCCTCAAGCAAGCCTGCACAGAGAATGGAAGAGAATGAAACTAAGCAGAATTCAAGATCATAGAACTGCTATGGGCATGGACAATAAGGTGAAGTACCTGAAACAAGAAGACGGCTGACTAGGTGGCACAGTGGATAAAGGATCTGGCTTGGAGTCAGGAAGACTAGTCTTCCTGAGTTCAAATCTGGCCTCAGACACTTAATAGCTGTATGACCCTGGGAAAGTCACTTAATCCTGTTTGTCTCAGTTTTCTCATCTGTAAAAGGAGCTAGAGAAGGAAATGGCAAACCCCTCCAGTATTTTTGCCAGTAAAACCCCAAATGAAGAGTCACAAAGAGTCAGACACAACTGAAACCAATGAACAACAACAACCTGGAGCAGGGGAGCAGAGAGGTGCTGGAGGAGTCAGTGGCTTACAATCCAGGGTTAGCAAGGCTACAAGTAAGAAGGTCAGACCCAAGCAGGGCTGGTCAAAGCAGCAAAGATCATTTGAAGACAGCTACTACTGTCTGACACCTGAACTCAAAGCTATGCAATCACACTACCACTAGCTTAATATCCTGTGGTCTTTTGAGATTCTAGACTAATTAAAGTGATCCCTACTTTTTAGGGGGTGGCGGGATACTTTTTTTTTTTGGAGGCAATCAGTGTTAAGTGACTTGCCCAGAGTCACATAGCTAGTAAGTGTCTCAGGCTGATGCTCCACTGTACCACCTAGATGCCCCAGCTGTCTGGGATAATTTTAATCTCTGAAATTTTTTTTTTTGTTTTGTTTTGTTTTGTTTTTCCCCCTTAAAGACCAGACTTAACCCCAAATCACTCTGGTCCCAGACCAAGCCCTACTTGGTCACTGTTTGGGTCCTGATTGGCTTAGAATGAATGTAAATAACAATTGTTTCTGTTTTGGCCAGAAACCCTGAGGGTCTTCTCCTCCCAGATCTATTTTTTTTTTAAAAGAGACCATCCTTTGCCTCAATCACTGAAAGGTCACTGCCTCAGTCAAACTGAGACCTGTTAAAGACCTAAGCTTGAAAAGCCCAAGGTCCCCCACTGCATCCTGGGCCATCTCCAGTCGTCCTGATCTATATCTTGCCACTGGACCCAGATGGCTCCAGAGGAGAAAGTGAGGCTGGTGACTTTGCACAGCCCTCCCTCATTTAAATCCAATACCCTTGCAAGTCATGGCATCACCTTCCTGATGTCATGGTCCTCTGAGAACGAAGGACAAGCAGCCACACTTTTTCTAGGTTCAAAGACTGTCATATGGAAGAAGAATTAAGCTCTTTTGATTGGCCCCAGACAGCTGGGATAGTTAGGTGAAAGTTTCAAAGAGGCAGATTTTAGCTTGAGATTAAAAACAAAAAATAAAAACAAACACTTAAGTGGAGGAGACTGCCTTGTAAGGTAGTGAGTTCCTCATCTCTGGAAATCTTCAAGCAGATGTTTGATAACTACTTTATGGGGATATTGTGGAAGAGATCGCTGTTCACATAAGGATTGGACTAGATGGCTACTAAGATCCCTTCCAAGGCAGAGATTTATGATTCTAGGAAAACAATATGAGACACGGTCTGTGACCTTGAGGGAGACTCTTTAGTCTTTGATCTTTAGGAATTATATATACCGTGATTTTGAAATATCCTTCATTTCTTACTTTCCCAAAGTTGATTTCTTGTATTAGGTGTCGTTAAAAAGATATTATTTATTAAATGCAAGCTACACGTTAGATAACTGTAGGAAAATAAATAAGAACCTTAAAAAGTAACAAAATTTAGGACTTAGAAGAACAAAGAAGTTTTTCTAAGCTTGGAATAAGAATATGAATAGAACTTAAGAAAAATTAGAGATGATATATCTTTGGTAATTGCTGAATGGGAATAATTCAATCAAATAAACACCTACTATGTGCTAGGCACTGTGCTAAGTACTGGGAATAAAAGTGCAAATAAGAAAAAGATAGTTCCTGCCCTCAAGAAGCTTATAATCTTATGGGGAAAGACAATCCAGAAAAGGAAACTGGAAAACACGAGTGGGGATGGGGAAGGGAAGAACACCAAGGGCTACCTGGTAAAGGGACATTTTGTTCAGTGGCCTTCAGACCAAGTAGAGTTGTAGAAGCAAAGTAGAGTGGAAGGCAAAGGAATTAACTTTTATATTTAAACATGTACATAGTTTTATGTGGCTCTTTGACAAAAACTGATCATGTATCAGGGTAAAGAGATAACTGAGAAAGATTAGAGATTTGCAATAAATTTTTCAGATAAAAGTCTTTATATCCAAGATATACAAAGAACTGATTCAAATTTATGAGACTAAGCCATTTCCTAAGAGATAAATAGTTAAAGGATATGAAAAGGTAGGTTTCAAAAGAAAAAATCTAAGCCATCAGTAAGAGGTTTACCTTTCAACTGTCAGATTGGCAAAGCAGAAAAAGAGGAAAATTATAAATATTGGAGGGACTTTGGTGAAACAAGAGCATTAATGCACTGCACTGTTGGTGGGGTTGAAAATTGGCCTGGCCATTCTAGAAAACAATTTGGAATTGTGGTCAGAAAGTTGCCAAACTGTATAGTTATAAATGGAGTGCTAGTATGCCATAAGAAATGATAAAATGAACAATTTCAAAGGATACTAGGAAGACTTCTATGAAGTGATGCAGAGAACAGTGAGCAGAATTAGGGAGAGAATTAATTTATAACATTAAAAAGAAAACAGCTTTGAAAGACTTTAGAACTCTGATCAAGATCAACAAAATGATAACAATCGTGAGTTCAAAAGAGTGAAGATAAAATATGCCACTCACTTCCTGACAAAGAGGAGATGAATTTAAAATATAGAAAAAGACATACATTTTTGGACATGACTAATTTGGAAATTTGCTTTATCTGACTACATAGCTTTGTATTAAGGGATTTAAAATTTTTTTTTGCTCAGTGTGGGGGTAGAGAGTGAGAAAGGAGATTAATTTAAATGTTTGATAATTTGAAAAATAAAAAAACATTAAAAATGAAATTGATTTTCTTTCTACCTCATATAGTTAAGACAAGTTTCCTTAAGAAATACTTTGTATTAGCTATTCAGCATCAACAGTTCTCTAACCTTTGATAATTATTTTGTTGCCCTTCCAATTATTTCACTTAACAAACTGTCCCCTAGAATCCAAAGCCATTGCAGCTACCCAGGGACTTTAAGGGGGTTTAACAAAATAAATTAAACAGTCCAATGATGCTAAAAGCAAAATATCTTTTTAGGGTACATTTTAAAGGGAACAAAGGAAACATGAAGGCTTAAAGGGAACAGATAGGGGTAACAGTATATAGTGGGAGACAAAAGCAATAGCCAAGATCATGGCAGCATATGGGAATCCAGTTTCCGCCAAGCCCCATTCTCACCCTTCCTAATTTCCATCTGATTAATTTCATCAATGCAATATATCTGAGTAAATGTGAATCTGTTTGCTGTGTCTATAGCCCACACTTTAAAATTGAGATTGTTTCAGAGTTAAATAAGAAAAATCAGGTCATGAATGAACTTAATGGCACCCGTATTCTTTTTGACTATCATTGTGTTTCCTGAGCCTCAGACTGTTTATGAGCTGTAGCTGCCTCTGTGGAGGAATGGACTTTGGGGAAGTTTCCCAGAACTTCAGCCAAGGCCATGAGAGGAAGGCTATATCTAGGAGGACAGATCTAATAAATTTGCAAAGTGAGCCATGGGATACATCAGACTATCTCTCCCTTCATCCTTTTCTCTCTTCTTTGGTCCCTCAACCAATTATAACATTCAAAGATCTATTTGCCTAGATTTCTAGTGTCAGTTCAAACAATGCTTTGCTTCCCTACTGCCCTACTACTTCTGGGAAGTGAGGAAAACTGGCAAAATATCACTGGCACATGTCAGAGGTGGGAACCATTGTATATTAAAAGGAATGCTTGACCTGGAAAGACTTACATGAACTGATACAAAGTGAAGTGAACAAAACCAAGAGAACATTGTACACAGTAACAGCAATATTGTATGATGAAAATCTGTGAGTGACTTAGCTATTCTCAGCAATACAGTGATCCAAGACAATCCCAAAAGATTCATGATAAAAAATACTTTCCACCTCCAGAGAAATAACTGATGTTGTCTGAATACAGACTGAAGCATACAATTTTTCTTTCTTTTTTCTTTCTTTCCTTCTTCATTTTTCTTTCTTTCTTTCTTCCTTCCTTTTTTTACTTAATCCTTCCTTCCTTTTTTTACTTAATCTTCTTGCACAAAATGACTAATATGGAAATGTTTTACATGATCGCACATGCATAACCTAAATCAGATTGCTTCCCATCTCAGGGAGGGGAGAAAGGGAGAAATAGAAATTGAAATTCAAAACTTAAAAAAAAAATACAACAAATGTCAAAAATTGTTTTTATATGTAATTGGAAGGAAATAAGATATTATTTTTTAAAAAAGGAATGCTTGGATGCAATTTTTGTTGCTACATCCCCATAGGCTGATCTGAAACCTAAGGTAGATACCCAAATAGCTAGTGGAAACCCACATTGAAATATAGACTTGAAGCCTAGAATTCTCTATGTCTAGCCCTTCTGAGGCTTCTTTTGACATAAAGAATAACCTTCAACAAATCTCACTAGGATATATAAGTTTTGTGTCCAGCTGTTTTTTTTTCCTCTTTCCTGTATGGACACTGATTTAACATATATACCCACAAAAATTCACTTTTTTCACTTAGAGAAGCATTTTCTTCTAATCAATGGAAGAACTAGATCCTTTTCACTTTAAAGAAATTCTACAGATCCAAAATTACCCTAACTCTCTGGGATACTTGAGTCACTTGTTATTCCATACATCAAGACAGCTTCCAGTTCTGGGCAAAAGCCAGCTGTTTTATAAAAAAAGGTGAGGTCTCACACAGGCCACACCTATGTTGGCACAGTCAGAAGGCACTAGGAATTTGGCCAGAGAAGCCCTGGCTTTGTCATAGGGTATGACAGATGTTAGCATAGGGGGTTCCAGAAAAGGGATAGAGCAAGAGGGTGTGGTATATTTACAGCAGACACAGTCTGTCTCAAGAAAGACTCAGCACCCAAAAACACAGTTTTTTCAGACTTCTGTACAAATGGTGCATAATTTAGAAAAGTGTCTTGGCAAAAACAAGCCTGAGAATGAGTTTAGACAAGATCCTCTTCAAATAAACAAGGAGGGGCAAACTTTCCCATGTATTCCAAATCACCATTTGGCTTTTGTCCTGAGACAAGTCCTATTCTCTCTTTTTTTTTTTTTCTCTTTGCACCTGAAGGTTCATCTTGGGAAGGTCCCTTTGTACTGCTTAAGAGCAGTGATTGAGAACTCTACTGCCTAGGGATATGATTAGTTTCTAGGGGAGTATTTTATCAGGAAACATATAGTGTCTCAAAGTACCTTATTAGACATCACACAGATCACCTTTCAGAAAAGGAAATGAATCCAGAGTTTTATGTATTTGAACCAGAGGGACCTCAGGAGTCACAATATCCAGCCCCTTTATTTTTCAAATGAAGGGACTGAGGCCAAATAGGTTAAATGACATGCCTCACATAATTTGACTAAGCCTGAACTTGAACTCAGTTCTGCTGGTTTCAAATCCAGTGCTGCTGTCCACTGTGCTATCCATTTCATTGTGGCCTAACTAATCCCTTGGCAAAATGTATTTGGACAGCTAGTTGGAGCAGTGGATCGATACCTGACCTGGAGTCAGGAAGACTTGAGTTCAAATCTGGCCTCAAACACTTACTATCTGTGTGAACCTGGGTCAAGTCACTTAATCTTTTTTGCCTCAGTCTGGAGAAGGAAATGACAAACCACTCCAATATCTTCACCATGAAAACCCTGAATGGGGTCATGAAGAGCTAGACATGACTGAAACAACTTAACAAAAATACGTTAAAAAGATTCATGAATCAGAGCCTAAAATGAATTATTCAGGAATAATAATCTAATATGGGAATAAATTACATTTTGTCTATATTTTATAGCTAAACACTGAAATGGAAATTTTTTTTTCATGTCTCATGACACCTAGCATAGGTAGAGGATGCTGCTGGGAAGTGTAGTTTTCCTAGATGGAAGGAGAGACATGTGTCATTGTAGAAGCCAACTGCAAGAGAAGCATGTTGTTGCTCCAGAATGACTCATTATGGGATCTAGAGCCTTGACTCCCTGATTAAGGAATGATTTGTGTAGACAGAATTTGATGTTTGACTGAATGTACTTAACTCATGGCACTAGTCTGTCTCTGTACCTGATTATTGCCCAGTGAGCTCAGCATCCTTTGCCCTTTTGGAGTTTTCTACTCTTCTAAAACTTTGTTTGTTGTTGGCACCTTTATAAAAAGTTTTCTTTCCATATAAAGTTGATCTAACTTTTTGTATTCTGCATGTTTAATATGGAGGATTGAGTAAGAAGGGGGAAACAGGGACTAGCAAAGATTTTTTCAGAGTGTACTTTTAAATCAGAAAAGTCAGTCTCAGATCAGTGTTTAGGGAAGGGAAGAAATTTTTTTCCCTAGTCTAGGTGATCTGAATTTATTGAATTCCATTAATACTCAGAACAACTATTTCCCCAAAATAACAGGGGGAAAGGACAAAAATGAATCCATGAGACTAATTGCCTAGGATTCTTTAGAGACGGTTTTTACAGGAATTTGGAGGGGTTTGGGGGAGAGGTCAAGCAAGTCACTGCTTTTACTCCGCCATCTAATTGCCTAAGATTCTTAAAAGAAAAACCGTAAGCCTATATTAAGCTCTCTGAAGACACAAAGGGTGGGAGGAGGGGAGAGATCTTTATTGAAGTGTTTAAATGGTAAGGCATTAAATTCATCAAAAATGATTTGTTGATTGGAGAAATGCAAATTGAAACAACTCTGAGGTACCACCTCATACCCATCAGATTGGCTAACATGACAGAAAAAAGAAAATGATAAACAATGGAGGGGATGTAGGAAAACTGGGATATCAATGAACTATTGGTGAAGTTGTGAACTAATCCAACAATTCTGGAGAGCAATTTGGAGGTACACCCAAAGGGCTATAAAACTGTGCATACTCTTTGATCCAGCAATGCCACTATTAGGTCTATATCCCAAAGAAACTAACAAAGGGGGAAGGAGGGGAAAGGACCTGTTTGTACAAAAATACTTGTAGAAGTTCTTTTTGTGGTGGCTAAGAATTGGAAATTGAGATCTTCTCAATTGTACATTAATTGCGGAATGCCTGAACATGTTGTGGTATATGATTATAATAGAATAGTATTATGCTATAAGAAATGATAAGCAGATTAATTCAGAAAAACCTGGACTTACATGAACTGATGCAAAGTGAAGTGAGAACCAGGAGAACATTGTACACAGTAATAGTAATACTGTATGATGAAAAGCTGTGGATGACTTAGCTCTTCTCAGCAATACAATGTTCCAAGACAATTCCAAAGGACTCATGATGAAAACTGCTGTCTGCCTCCAAAGGAAAAACTGATGGTGTCAGAATATAGACTATATTCTATATATATATGTATATATAGTATATATATACTATATATATACTATATATATAGACTATATACTATTTTTCACTTTATTTCCTTCTTTTATTTTTTTTGCTTGAGGTTTCTTCTACAAAATGACTAATATAGAAATTTCACATGTATAACATATCAGATTGCTTACCATCTTAGGGAGTGGGGAGGGGAGGGAGGAAAGAATAGAATTTGGAACTCAAAATGAAAAAAAACCCTGAAATGTTAAAAATGTTTACATGTAATATTTTTTTAAAGTATGATTTGACTTCTAACTCTCACCCTTCTTACAGCTTATTATTTCTTGCTTTAAGAAATTCAAATACATTGGAGCAGGTGTCATCTCAGAACTGTGGGGTTAACTGGGACAATGATATCAAACTGGAAGGTAGTGATGATATGAATACGTTTGCAATGATTTCATCCCTCAACAACTATTGATTGTCCTGGGTACCATATGTCCCACCAGATGTGAGCTGTGTTGTTCCAGGCAAAACTACAAGCTCAATTTGCACACAATTTCAAATGAAGAAGATAAGAGTACAGTATTTTCTTTTTTTTCCTTTTTTTGGGGGGTGATTTCTTTCTTTTTTAAAAAAAATAATTAATTAGTTTTTAGTTTTCAACATTCACTTCCATAAGATTTTGAGTTTTAAAATTTTCTCCCCCTCTCTCCTCTCTGCCCTCCCCAAGATGACGTGCAAGCTGACATAGGCTCTATGTATACATTCATATTAAATGTATTTTCACATTAGTCATGTTGTAAAGAAGAATTAGAACCAATAGGAGGAACCATGAGAAAGAAAAAACAAAATAAAACAGAAGAAAAAAAAAAGAGCAAGTAGTATACTTCAAACTGCATTCAAACTCCATAGTTCTTTCTCTGGAAGTGGATAGCATTTTCCATCATGAGTTTTCGGAGAAATCTTAGATCCTTGCATTGCTGAGAAGAGCTAAGTCTATTAAAGTTAGTCATTGCACAATGTGGCTGTTACTGTGTATAATGTTCTCCTGGTTCTGCTCACTTCACTCAGCATCAGTCCATACAAGTCTTTCCAGGTATTTCTGAAGTCTGCTTGCTCATCATTTCTTATAGCACAATAGTATTCCATTACATTCATATACTATAACTTGTTCAGCCTTTCCTCAATTGATGGGCATCCCCTCAATTTCCAATTCTTTGTCATCTCAAAAAGTGCTGCTGTAAATATTTTTATACATGTGGGTCCTTTTCCCATTTTTATTATCTGTTTCAGATACCGACCTAGAAGTGATATTGCTGGGTCAAAGGGTATGCACAGTTTTATAGCCCTTTGGGCATAGTTCCAAATTGCTCCCCAGAATGGTTGGATCAGAGTACAATAGTTTCACCACCATTTTGAAACAAAACAAATAGCCAAGCCTCCTTTCTCCTATTGCATTTCTCACCCCACTAAAAATCGCAATGTACTAAAAAACAACAACAACAACAGCAACCCAACCACCAGAAAGTAAAACTCCACAATTTTTCCTAGACCTTGGGCATGGTACATTGTGAATGGTTTCAGTATAATTTTAAGAAACATGGCACCTAAGAAAACTCTTCAATAGAAACATATGCCCTAACCCTCGTTAATCAACACTCTCTTTGACACCCAAGGACTAGGTTACCTTAGCAGTTTGCAGTAAGAACTAGGTTAAAGTATTTGAGTGTTGAGAAGAGATGTTGGAGTAAAAGTTTAGAAAAGGATTCTTAGTCAAGAAGAGGACCTATTGGCTAAAGCAGGAAAAAAGGAGGGTATGTGTGTGTGATTGACATTAAAGGGGCTTATGCAATATCAAAAAGACTATCCCTTTAGAAAGCAGGTGTTGAGGTGGGTAAAGTATATCTGCAGTGTTCCTAGGGACTAAAGAATATATGTATTTATTTTAAAAAAAAACACCATGCAAATAAGCCCACAATGTAAATTATTTATAAAAGCAGTATAAATTGAGGAACAAAAATTATATATCATAACAGTTTCTCAACGGTATCTTGTTTAAATCATTGTAATTTCAGGTGCTCAGTCAAGTGCTAATAGAATTGAATTAGCAGGTCTTGGTCTTGCTGGATCTCAAGGACACCTTCAACACCCCTGCAGATACTCACATAGCCTTAACTTGAAAGCCTAAAGAGTTTGTGTAGTCCCATGTAAGATTCACTGCAAGATCTGGCCCAGAGTAGCCAGGGTCTTCTGGCTCCCTTTCTAGGAGCCAGGCTGCTACATCTGCCCTTCAGGATCCCAGGAGGGTGTTTGCAGGTGTCTATTCTCCCTACTGCTAGGTGCTTGAGCCCCTATTATCTATATCCTCCCCATTTCTGTAGGTCAGTTGTTAGTCTTCCAGGTTCATTTAATCACTGAATATCCATTAGCTTTTACAAAAGGAAATGTATTTTAAAGATTTATACATTTGCAAAAACAAATATATAAACATTTCCTCTAGCACTTTTGGTGGGGGTTGGGGTCAGGAGTGTTTGGACATATTCTACCATATACCACATTGGTCTTTGTGGGGAATAGGCTCATAATTTAGTTTAATTTCACCATAGCATCAATCCTACCAAGTTCACATCCGAAGACATCTCTGCCAAAGGAATGCCTGCCTTAGCTTTAGATGAACTGGAGTCCTAAAAATCTCTCCCAAAAGTCACTCCTTGCTCCTTGGAGCATCAATATTATGGTGCTTCCGAAAACCAACTTGAACTCTGACTACCAGATTTTCATGGCTATTTCTCCTATGTTTCAAAACTCTAAAAGTCAGACTCTACTTCCTTTATTGGATCTGTGTCCTAAGGAGTCATCAAATGAAGATAAAAGAGTGAATGAGACAAAGAAGTGGTTGAAGCTGCTCAATCTTTTTGAATGCCTTTTCAACCCATCAAGGAGCCCTCTCTCTAACACATGGTTTGCCAATCAGAATCAGTTACAGAATGTCCCACATGCTCCATAATCTCCAAGTGGCATTTCCATTCCATATCATCACAACTCTTTTGTAAGCAAGCTTTTAGTCTGTCCAGGTAGAGATCTGCATCAATTGAAGAAGTTGATGGGAGTATATAAATGCTCCAGAACAGAATTACAACAGGCTCAGCCTTAGGTCCTTTAAATGCACTCTCCTTTCTTTGAGACAAAAGGCAACAAAGATCTTACTTGGTTGCAGACTAGAATAGTGTTTTTGGGAGAGAAAACCCATACAAGCACATTTGGGATCAAATCAACCAAATCTGACAGAGTTGAGTTGGGGAATTAATCATTCAGTCCATAAACATTTATTAAGCACCTATTATGTGCCAGGCACTGTGCTAAGTGCTATGGATACAAAAAAAAAAAAAAGCCAAAGACAGTACATGTAAATGATCATGAAAACAAAATTTTAGGAAGTAGACTGTCAAAATGAATGATAATATTACATTTTGCTAGGAACTGATATACATTATACCCATTAATAAGGGCAGCCAAGTGGTGTAGCAAATAGAACACTGGGCCTGGGATCAGGAAGACATGAGTTCAAATTTGGCTTCAGGCACTCATTAGATGAGTGACTCTGGGCAAGTCATTTAACCCTGTTTGCCTCCGTTCCTCATCTGCAAAATGAGCTGGAGAAGAAAATGGCAAAAACCCCGAAACGGGGTCATAAAGAGTTGGCTACAACTCAGCAACAACAGCAGCATATCCTTTCATACCTTTCGTTGTAGAATTTCCTATCATGAGCTTCTGTTTGTAGGCTGGGAAAAGCCATATAAGATTTGAGCTATTCCTTTTCTTAATGGTCAGACTACTCTGTCAGTGGCCAGGCAATGGAGAAATTAGAATCCATTAAGTGACACATTTGAGGTCATAGAGTGAATTAGGTCTGGAGTAAGTAATAAGTTATACACCTTTGGGTCCTATCCAGGTATTTTAACCATCAAACTACCCATTGCTGGAATGACTGAAACCTTAAATGTCTAGTATCATATTAAAGGTAGTGTTGCAGCCTGACCAGATTGCTATACTCAGCCAATCAATTATCATTAAGAAGAGGAGAGAAGAATCTCAAAAATTGCTGGAAGTGGATTTCTAGATTACTAATATTATATATCTGTGTGTGTGTGTGTGTAGATATACACACACATATATACACACATGTATGTATAATACACATACATGTATATACATATAATGTAATATAATATTAAAAATTACTAATACAAGTAGATGTAGAGGGGTATTGATCAAAGGATCCTCGATAAAGTTCCATCCCCTGTGGAAAGGTATGTCCCTTTAAGACCTTTTACTCAAGGTCCATTTGCACATAAAAGGGTCAGGAAAAGCTGCTGAGGGTGAAAGCCTTTAAAAAGCAAGCTATCAGCTCTGAGAAAAGTGCTTTCTCTTCAACCTTCCTTCCCCCCCCCCCCCCCCCCCCCCCCCCCCCCCGTACCTCTTGAACAATGCAGGAAGGAGTAGAAAGGGGAGGGGGATTTCTTTTTTCATTCCTCTCCTTTTTGGTAATGGCACCTTGCAGCAGGTACCCCTTTGTTGGGTACCTTCTTCCCTTCCTCCCTTTGATTTTCAGTTTCTTTGTGGGTGTTGTCTTCACCATAAGGTTGGAAGTTCCTCAAGGACAGGGGTTGTCTTTGTCTTTATTTGAATTGGTGTCCTCAGCTCTCAACATAGGTGCTTAATAAATATTTATTGACTGAGTAGTGCAGAAGTGTAATAACCTTGCAAAGTACAAATCAGTTCATGTCCAAAAGTGGCATATTCTTAAGTCTCATTCTCTCTGTTACCTACCTGTTCCCCCTGCCAAAAAAAAAAAACAAAAAAACCTCTTTTGTGATTTATCTATCCTCACTATCAACCTATATCTCTCTTCTCTAACTCACAGACTAGCATCTCCAACTGTGCATTGGACATTTCGAATTGGATGTCTGATAGACATCTTAAATTCCACATGTCCAAAACTGAAGTCATTATCTTTCCTCCCAAACCTCTCCTTTTCCTTATTAGTGTTGAGAGTGCCACCATCTTCTCAGTGACACAAGCTTAAACCCTAAGTGTCATCCTGATTATTCTTTCTCTCTCTCTCAACCCCTCTATCCAATTTGTTGCCAAAGTCTGTTGATTTTACCTTTGTAACATTTTCACTATACACGACCTTCTCTTCACTAACACTGCCACCAGCCTGGTGTAGATCTTCATCACTGGAATATTGTAAAAACCCACTTTTTGATCTTCCTGCCTCAAGTTTCTCCCTGATCTAGTCCATTCTTCATTCAGCTGTCAAAATGCCAGTGACTTCCTAACACTTTCAGCATCAAATGTGAAATATTCTGCTTGGTGTTCAAAGCCCTTCATAACCTGATCCCTTCCTACCTTTCCAATCTTCTTATACCATATTTCCCTCAGAAGTACTCTGCAATCCAGGATACTGGCATCCTTGCTGTTCCTCAAACAAGTCATTCCATCTCTCAACTCAATGCATTTTCACTAGCTCTCCTTGATGCCAGGAATTCTCTTTTTCCTCATCTCTGCATCCTGATTTCCTTTGAATGTCAGCTAAAAATCCCCTTCTACAAGAAGCCTTTCCTGATATCCCTTAATGCCTTGCCTCTGTTGATTATTTCCAAATTTTCACATACACAGCTTGTTTGCCCATTTGCATGTTTTCTTCTCCATTAGACTATGAGCTCCTTGAGTCAGGAGCTGTCCAGTGGGACATCACTAGAAAACATCAACTTCCCTATATTATCAGTGAATCGGGCCATTGTATGTGCACCCTGGCCACATGTATGCCTCTGCATAACTAATGACTATATATAGAAAACATTCAATTGCTACGTTTCTTACTATACTAGTTCATTGAATGACTTTTCTTTTAACTAGTTGCACCTTTTCTCTAGCTAGTAAAAGTAATTGGCATTGGCAGGGATTGCTGAGTTATGGTTTTGAATAAAGGTGGACTCATAACTGGGATAACTTTTCTGGGATTATATGAGAGAAAGGGGCATTCCACTTACAATGGGGCAATCTTTTAAAAGGAGATAAATTTATAATAAGAACAGTCATCATTATCACAGCCACCACCACCATCATTATAGTTAGCATTTACATGTGCTTTAAGGTTTGCATAACACTTTACATACATATATTATTTCATTTGAGCCACACAATAACCCTGTGAAATAAGTAATCTTATTATTATCCCTAATATACAGGTCAGGAAACTGAGGCTGAGCGAGTTTAAGTGACTGGCCAAGGATCTCTTAGCCAAAAATTTTTCTGACAAAGAATTCAAACTCAGGTCTTGCTGATTACAAGTCCAGCACTCTAACCTCTGAGACAGAGTAAATATTTGAGGCAGGGGAAGGAAAGAGGGAGTACAGAGAAGCAGAGGGAGGGTATTGTTTTAAAATTATTCTAAACATAATATCTATGAACAAAAGACAAAAAATTGAGTAAACATGTAAGATAAAAAATAAAATCTTTGATTAAACACTTAGTATTTAATAAAAGAAAACCAAACAAATGAAAAGATGCCATTTCATTAGATCTGGGATCTCATGAGGAGACTTCCTCTGATATGGCAGTTCCCAATATATCCAAGTCTTCTCATTCCAAATGATTCTTGTACATGTTCTCCCCAAAATCTTCCACAGGGCATTCTGCACTGGGGATCTTCCTCTAGTTCCTTTGATACAGTGTTAGTGTTTCTCATGCTCATTACATGACTAACTCACCTCCTTTTCCCATAAAACATTTATTTGATGATAGCATTAATGCTGGTTCTCTACTTCACCTGTAATGTAGGACAGCCTATTCACACTCACACTACATTTCTCCCATTATGTTTTGGGGAATCTGAAACTTTAATTCTTCAGAAACTTGCATTTCTTTCTTTGCAACCATATAACATTCCTAGAATCACATTAGGATGTAACAGATATCCAAAAATATGTTTTCTCTGTTTCCCCTTCCAAGTCCAACTGGAATTTTGTCAACATCTACCTCATTGCACTATTGTGAATATCAAATGAGATGATGAATGTAGATTGCTTTGCAAACCTTAGATCACTTTATAAGTGTGAGCTCTTGTTGTTTTTACATAGCAGTGGTCAGTGTGCATATTGCTCCTGTGCTTCATTCACGTCTCTTCATATTTTCTTGTGTCTTTCAAATGTGTGGTCTTTATGGATATTTAGTATTCTATTACATCAGGAATTCTTAACCTTTTGTGTCATAGACCTTTTAGGCAGTCTTGTAAATACTGTGCAGCCCTTCTCAGAATAGTTTTTAAATGAATAAACTAAAATATGTAGTATTACAAAAAGGAAGCCAACTTATCGAAATATAGTTGAATCAACTAAAAAAGACAAATTGAAACAATTAATCTCTACAGCAAAGTTGCAGGCTATAAAATAAATCCACATAAACCAATAGCATTTCTGTGTATTACCGATAAAATCGAGCAGGAAGAGACAGAGAAATTCCATTTAAAATAACGAAAGGAAGTATAAAATACTTGGGGACCAAAACAAACACAGGAACTATATATGAACATAACTACAAAGCACTCTTTATACAAATAAAGACAATTATAAATAATTGGAGAAATATTAATTGCTCAAATGGGTGGGCCAAGTCAATATATTAAAAATTAAAATACTACCCAAATTAATTTACTTATTCAGCGTTATATTAATCAAACTACCAAAGCATTACTTTATAGAGCTAGAAAAAATAATAAAATTCATCTAGAGAAACACAAGGACCAGAATCTCAAGGTAAATAGTGATAAAAAGAGGGATAGAAGAGGACCAAGAAGTACCTGATTTCAAACTACACTACAAAACTGTCATCATCAAAACTATTTGGTACTGGTTAAGAAAGAAAGGGATTGATCAGTGGAACAGATCAGGCACACGATATACAAAAGCAAACAAGCACAGCAGCCTAGTGTTTTATAAACCCAAAGATCTCAACTACTGGGGCAAAAATGCATTATTCAACAAAAACTTCTAGGAAAAATGGAAAGCTGTCTGGCAGAAACTAAGTATAGACCAAGACTTCATATCATATACCAAGATAAACTCCAAATGGGTATATAACATAGGCATAAAGGGTGACATCATAAAAAAAAAATTAGAGAAGCCAGGAAGCAATTATCTGTCAGATCTATGGACAGGGAAAGAGTTTATGACCAAACAAGAGATAGAGAGGATCACGGAGGTAAAATGAACAATTTTTGATTACATAAAATTAGTTTTTCACAAATAAAGTCAATGCATAGGGGAAAACATATTTAAAGCAAGTTTCTCTGATTAAAATTTCTTTTCCAAGCATTTTAGAGAATTGATTTAAATTTATAAGAATACAAGCAATTCTCCAATTGATAAATGGTCAAAGTAAATGATTAGGCAGTTTTCAAAGGAAGCCCAAGAATATCATGATGAAAAAGTTCTAAATCACCAATAATTAGAGAAATACAAATTAAAATAAGCTTGAGGTTCCCCTACCCCATACTCATCAGTTTGGCAAAATTAACGAAAAAGGACTATAACAATTGCTAGAGGTGATATGGGAAAATAGGTACACTAGTACACTATTGGTGGAGTTATGAACCAGTACAACCATTCTGGAAAGTATTTTAGAACTAGACCCCCAAATCTATTAAACTGTGACCTAATTCTTAGGGGCATGACTCTAAGGCCAGCGCTTTTAGTTCATTGAATCTTAGTTCGGATTCAATGTTCACACAAAATAAACATTCATGTGTCATTGAACATTTAACACAAGGAGATTTACTTTGCCTCAACACACTAAAGAGATAGAAGAATAGAAAAGCAATTAGTTTTTCTAGATGCTAGCCCTGTTTTTCTCCATGTGGAAACATGTCTGTCTGGTCAGCAGGGCAGAGTAACATTATTCAGGTAGGTTTTAGAAAACCACCAAGTACAAGGGGCTTGCCTGGGACTTTTTATTTCCTTAGATGACCAGGAAGCTTAGTCAAAAAAGCCAGGGCCAATTAAATCCTAAAGACAATTTTGTCCTAGGCCTACCCCATGATAGTTGGGGTATAGTGGTAGGGGCAGGAAAGGAAGCTGCATCAGGGAAGGCAGGACCAATCATATCCTGAGGGTAGATTTCTCTTCCTTTAGGTAAAACCTCCCCATATTGTAAGTACGAAGAAAGAAGTTGTGTCAGGGAAATGCTGGTCTTATGCCAATATTGCTACTAGATATCTACCCCAAAAAGATCAAAGAAAGAGAAAAAAAACATCCATATGTACAAAAATATTTATAGTGATTCTTTTTTGCCAGGGCAAAGAATTGGAAATAGAAGTGGTGCCCCTCAATTGAAAATGGCTAAAGTTATAGCATATGAATATGATGGAATATTCCTGAAAGGAATGATGAAGTGAATAGTTTCAAAGAAATCTGGAAAGATTTGTATGAACTGATAACAGAGTGAAGTGAGCGGAACCAGGAGAACATTTTATACAACAACAATTTTATGAAGATACATATCTTTGAAAGACTTAGGAACTCTGGCCAATGTAATTTCCAACCACAATTCCAAAAGGTTCATGATTAAAGTTGAAACATATTATCCACCTCCTGACAGAGAAATGATGGACTCGGAATGCAAATCAAGATATCTTTTGGAAGCAACTGAGGAAATTTGTTTTGTTCAACTATTCGTGTTTGCAGCAGTATTGTTTTCTTCTTGCTTTCTCAATGTGTTGGAAAGGAGACAAGGAAGACTTTCATTGATTGAAAAAAAAATGTTAATGCAATTATCCAGATATTAAAAAAATAAGTTACTGCACCCCAGTTTAGGAATCCCTTCATTACGTTAATATGCTATAATTTATTCAACCTATCTCTAATTGTATTATATTTTTTGCCATTAAAAATAAAGCAGCAACGAATAGCATTGTACAAATTGTCTATTTTTTTCCTTGTTGTGGTATTTTGGGACAAAATTCTAGCAGTAGAATCACTGTCAAAGGGTATGGTTAATTTTGTGACTCTAATTGCATGTCATTATATTGTTCTTCAAAAAGTTTATTCCAGTATATAGTCAAGAATAGGTAATTTGAAAAGAAAAAAACTAACATATCTTTAAAATTTAGCATTTCTAACTTTTTAGGGGAGAATCAGATTAAATAAAATGATATGTACTCCATTATTGTCATAAGGTAATTTGAAACCAGTGTTAATTTGTAATAATAATAGGTTGAAGAATAAGAAGTTTTATATACATACATATATATATATATATATATTCCTTTATAAGCCCTAAATAAGTGATGGTACCAGGAAAACTTTCTCTGAAGGAGAGGAAAATGAAGGTAGGACTTTATACTATTAAAGAAAAAAAATATAAGAGGAAAAATATTATAAATGTTTTTTCACAAGTGCTTACTAGATTGGTATTGAGAGTGATATTCCAGGCATGAAAATATGTTGAATAAAAATGGTTTTAGTGAAAGAGGTGGTTCTTACTCAATTATAATAATAATTATTTTAATATATTTTGGCACTTCAGAAAATAACGAAGACAGAAAATGTTGTAATTTTCTTTTTTGGCTAGGCAATGGGGTTAAGTGACTTGCCCAGGGTCACACAGCTAGTGAGTGTTGTGTGTCTGAGGCTGGATTTGAACTCAGGTCCTTCCACCTCCAGGGCCAGTGCTCTATCCACTGCTCCATCTTGCTGCCCCTAATGTTATAATTTTCAATGAGAAGATATGAGAAAAATGGAAATAAATGGCACTAATTCTACTCATTAAACACATTAAAAAGAATATAGTCAATCATGTCCTAATGTCAACAATTAATGTATTAACCTCATCCAAGGCATGAAATAATTGCAAAATATTCCACTGAATTTCTTTTTCACTTATATTTTTGCCAATGTAAGTTCTTTACCCCTCTCTGTAATGGCTAACTTCATGCATTGAGACATATTTTAGGACTGGGCACACAAGGGCTCAGTCAATGGCTTTACATTTTAACTTCTACGGTACTTAAGTTATTTACGAAGGAAATAATGACAGAGCTACTTATTTTGTTCTTTGCCATTTATAGCCTTCCACATTACACAATCTATTTTATAGGTTTCCAAGGAATAGACTGAGAAAATAAAGAATTATCTGATGTCTTAAAGAAATTGTTTTTCCTATCAGTGGTTTTTCTTGATTGTTCTCTTTCAGGGTTTTTTTAAAAAAGTTTTGTTGTTTTTTTTTATTACTACCATAATTAGATTTCTAGATCCAGCCTAGAGCATAGAGGGATGAATCACGAGTCACTTGCAGGTCATCTAGCCTGGCAACCCCATATTAGATTAACCTGAGCCACAAGCTAAGCCTTCCCCTATCTGAATTTACTGAGGGCATAATCTCTATTCCTCCCCCTCCTTGCTTTACCCCATTGACCTCCAATGACATTCCCATAGGGTTCTGTAGGAAATGACATATCAATGAGCCAACCAAAAGCAGCTAGCAGTTACAGAGTAAAATAGGACAGATACAAACCTGTTTTCAATGAAAAATGTAAAAATCACTTTATCCTCTTTGTGTCTTGCTTTTAAGAACAAAACCTTACTGTTTGGAAACCCTGACTATGCCCTTTACGTTGCCCAGGTTATTTCCCCTGAAAAGAGTGGGGAAAGAGGAACAGGGTATATCCTCAGGAGAACAGACATTCAGTCTCTGGTCCTGCCTTATGTTCAAGCCATGGATCAATGGAGTCCTATACCCAGGTTGGTTATAGAAGGACGAGATGCACATTTCATTAGGGTGTGCACTGAGATAATTTTTTTAAGGCAAGTATTTTTTGTACAATCAAAAGGATATTTTTATTCATTAAACTAAAGAAATTAAAACAACTAATGACCTTACAAATAATAACTCAACTTAAAAAAATAAGATTTGCATAAAGAATTCCTTTTAATTGAACTCTCTTCATTCCTCCAAAATACAGAACAACCTTTTCAGTCTTTTCTTCTTGGCTAAAAAAGCATCTTTGCAACCAGATTTCATACTCTCCTCTAGTGGGCTGGCAAGTAGAGTATAAAGACTGATGATCAGAATTGCATCCTTTTGAAATTTAAATATTAATTTTTCTGCTCTCCTTGCTGTATTAACCTGAGCTCCAGGGTCACGTACTATGTGCTGAGCCACAGAAAATGAAATGACTACAGGACTTGAAAATGGAGAAGAAACCTTTGGCTGATTTTTCCCCAATCTGGCTATAGCTGACTAGAATCCTTGGGGAGGAGGAGCAGTGGAGCAGTGGAGTACCTCCTAGGGGCAGGGAGGAAGAGGACCAGTAGCTCTCCTGACCCTGATAGAGTGGGCTCCATCAAGCTTACATGCCCCTGGAGCAGTTAGGGTAGTGTCCCAGAGAGAGGTTGAAAAAGGACCACAGTAGACCACGAAGTGACCAAGTAACTAGACATGCCTCATTCTTCCTTTACCATAACCTCAAGAAAGCCACAGAAAGGAAGAGTGGGAAGCTGAATGAGGAAGTGTGAGTATGTAATGACTGCTGGTTGGGTATCTTCAGAGATTCAATCCAATTCAATAAACATTTATTAAGTGCCTATTATGTGCCAGGCACTGTGCTAAGCACTAAGATACAAAAAGAGGCAAGAGACAGTCCCTGCCCTGAAGGAGTTTATGACCTAATGTACATAAGAAACATGCAAACTATATACAAGATAAAAAGGAAATAATTAACAGAGTAACTACATATATAATAAATATAGCTACATATAGAATAAATAAGAAATAATTAACAGAGGGAATTAATTAGGCACTGGAATTAAGAAGGATTGGGGAAGATGTAAGAAGTGGGATTTTAGTTGGGACTTAAAGGAAGCCAGGGAGATCAAAGATTGGAGATTTTCCAGAGACCAGAAAATCTGTCCCTTCCTACCCCCTCTCACCAACTAGACTCCAGAGGATTAGAAATTACTGTGTGCCTGGGTGCATCATATACACAACTCTGGTATTCATCCTCAACCAGGTCAACTCAGCTCCGCAACAAGATTCATTCCACTGTTGACTAGATTATCTCCACCACCACTCCAGAGGGGCACAGGAATGTCTTTGTTGCTGGACAAGTGACCAGTGTGGGGTGGGAGGAGAGGCAGAGTAGATAGATAGTTCCTGGTCTTGCCAGAGATAGTCAGTGGATTCCTGTGATGAGGGTGGTTATTTAGGGGTGAGGTATGTTTGTGGTATTTACCCTCAGCAAAGCTCAGAGCAAGTCAGACCAATTCACAGTTGCACCAACAATATATGGTATGTTTCAAAAGTTTTGGTGCTGCCCTAAGACTTTTGGGACACCTGGTATTAGTGTGCCTGTCTTCCCAAAGCCCTTCCAACACTATTTCCATCTTTTATCCTCATTGTCACTCTGAAAACAGCGTATTAGACATAAAATTGAATTTTTAAAAAAATCACAAACAGTTATCATTCTTGATTTAGAGCAATCTTTCATATGATAGCACCCATTTTCAAAACTGATAGCTGAGTTTAGGGTGCATCTTGAAGCCATAAAATGAGACAAAACCACCTTAAAGGCAGCTAGGTGGCACAATGAAGAAAGCATTGGGACTAGAGTCAGGAAGACAAGAGTTAAAATCTGGCCTCAGACATTCACTAGCTGTGTGACCCTGGGCAAGTCACTTAACCTCTGTTTGCATTCCCTCAACTGTAAAATGGGAATAATAACAGCACCTACTTCCCAGAGATGTTATAAGGATCAAATTAAGATAATATTTGTAAAGCACTTAGTCCTTTGTATGCTTGTTTTCTTTTGGTAATTAATTATGGGAAGGCTTGCAAATTGAGGTTAAATTGACTCTTAATTGCAATCAATAAGTAGAATATCTATAAAATTGGACGAATCTGAAAACTATGTCCTCTGAATGCAAAAGACCCTTTACTGTCATTTCTGATTATTTTTGTGTAGGACTGGAACACCTTAAAAGCCATTTTGAAACAGTCATTGGGCAAAATTTCTATTTCCCCTGAGTAGGTTCCACACCTGGTGTTTATGGCTTGAGGGAATGCGGGGCCTGGTCTAATAGCAGTTCAGTACAAAGTTGTTGGATTGTCTCTGGCTGCGGGGCCAAGAATTAATTTACTAAATTTTATCCTCTCTAGTGGAAGGGCAGCAATGGTGGGATAATTATGGAGGACATCAAGATGAATAAGATCCCAGGACCACAGGTTTATTGAGTTAGAGCCAGAAAGGACCTTAGAGACCATCCAATCCAATTCCCCTCGTTTTACATATGAGGAAACTGAGGCTCTGAGAGGGTTAGTAACCTAACCAAGGTTTCAAAGAGAGCAAGAGTTAGAATCTGCACTGGAATTCAGGTCACATGAGTCCAAGTCCAACACTTTCCACTATATTCTGTTCACTTTTAAAAATGAGGTTGGTCATGCCAAGCAAAATGTGTTGAAGAGTGAAAGAAAGAGGTTCAATAGTCTGGGAGGCCAGTGAGGGGGAGGGGTGGGGCGATAACAATAACTCAGACTCCAAGTGATAAGATCCTCAGAAAGGAGAATGTCAATGGGAAGGGAGAGGAAGAGCTGTCTATAAGTTAGGCCTTTTGAAGAAAGAAGAAAGAAACTGACTATTAAGAATCAAGAGAAAAGGATCAAAGATGACTCCAGCTAGCCTGATTGATTGGAGGAATGAATGGAAGCAAGACAACGGAACTGTGACAGGGAGCCTCCCATATGCCTGAGTGTGATTGTAATAATATTCATTCATTTTTCTCTAGTAGAACAGCCTCATTTTTACGGACTTCAGATCTTATGTTGCTCAAAAGCCTGGTATCAAGAAGGCAGATCAAACCAGAGGCAAAAGAGGATTGTAGTAGAGAGTGCTTGACTTGGGGTCAGGAAGTCCTGAATTCAAATCCTGTCTCTCACACTCTTTTGGCTGTGTCACTATCCCCTCAAACTCAGTATTCTTATCTATAAAATGGGATTATAGTAATAAATATTGGTACTTCCTCACAGGTTTGTCGTAAAGGACAAATTAGGTAATGTAAGAAGCAGTTAAGTTTTCCAGTAGTTAGAGCTCAGGACTTGGAGTCTGGAAGCCCTGAGTTCTGCCTCAGGCACTAAATAGCATGACCCTGGGCAAGTCTTTCTCATCCTCAGTCTCTTCATCTGTATAATGGGGATAATAATATCATCTATCTTACAGGGTTATTGTGAGGATCAAATGAGTTACATATGTAAAATGTTTATGAACCTTAAAACATTATATAAATGCTAACTTATTATTTATTAGGTGAAGCACCACACCAGCCTCATAATGTTACGCGAATGGCAGCTAAATAGGTTTTAGAGAAGGCTTTACAGAACCTAGGAGTGGGGAAATGGGAATGAAATGAACATACAGATAAATAGATCAAAGTTATATGGAGGAGAAAGCTGAAATTAGTCTATGAACTAACTTTATTCATAGACATATCTATATACACACCAACAACATCTGAGCTTTTATTGCTCTACTTATCAAAGGTGACCTTTGATTTAATTTGGGGTAGGAAATGATGAAGTGACTGTGTCAACATACAGACATAATTCTACTTAGAGGTAAGAACCATGGCATGGAATAGAATTATAGAAGGTGAGAGCTGGAAGAGACTTAGAGGTCTCCAGGCCAGACCTCGAAGAGACTTAGAGGTCTCCAGGCCAGACCTCAATCCTTGAAAAGGGGTTTTATTGAAAAGGAAACAGAGGCTGACCTGCCTGAGGTGACACAATTAGGTGGATTTTGTATTACAAAACTGTTTCTGTGCCCAGGGGAATCAAGAAAAAAAAAGTTTGAAGTACAGTAAATTTTAAATAATTCAATACTTCTGTTCAACAAAAATATTCCTGGTCTATGTGTTAGTCATCCTCTTTAGGGAAAAAAAAATTGATCATGAGCTGTAGGAGGATAGAACTAAGTTTAGCTGTTCTGGGTTAAATGACTTAAAATATCAATCACCCTTCAATTCCCCTCATTCCTGCACATATTAACTCTTTCAGCCATTTAAACAAAACCCCCGGTGAAACATAAAGCAATCCACTTAGAAACCCAGCAATGAGAAAGCAGAAAGGGTTGGAAAGAGTTAATACTTCCTTGCTTTCCCTATGCTGGGTCTCACACACAGTCCTTTTCACTTGCTAATTCACTACAGAAAAGCACTTGGGCTTCTTTCCTGAGTCTTGAAAACTGGGAATGGAATCTAGTCTCATCGAATATTAGACCTTGAAGATGATTCGATTTAACCCTTTCATTTTACAGATAAGGAATCTGAGCCCCAGAGAGGTGACGTGACCTTGCCCTGGTCACATTGGGAGTTAGTGGCAGAGCCTGAGTCCAAAGTCTGGCCTCCTGACCCTATCTACAGCTGATGTTCTTTTCCCTATGAGGGATTGCCTTTCTAAGCAATTGACATCTTTCAACAAAATTTCTTTACTTCAGGAATCCAGTAGAGTTCATTAGAAAGGCATATTAACTATAGGATCCTTTAAAGGAAGATTGGATGTTAATGTGTATTTCCTGCGTCCAGGGCATGAACCAGATTGTAGCTGCCAGACGAAATTTAACTCCTTGGCCTTTATTTAAAAAAAAAAATCATGCTTGGTTTTTATCATTTGAACCATTGTATATATTTTTCCTACGTTCATTTGATTAGATAAGTAAACGTAAGCAATTTATTTTAAGGGTGGAGGAGGAAGATAACATCAAAGGCTCCTTGGCTTTGTCAGTTAGCACTCCCTAAGATTTCCTCAAGGCGGAAATCCACTTAGTAACCAGGTCCTTGAAAAGTGTTGATTCCAGTTTGGAAGTTCTCTGCTTTGGGAGAAAAAAGAAAGAAAGAAAGAAAAAGGTCTTGTGATTGTTTTCTTTTGATTTTTATTGCTAAAGTTAAGTGCCCTGGGCCAAATCCTAGCCTTAGTTACAAATTGATGCCAGTTGTGTATGGTACATGTAACCATGCACTGTATGAGGGGGCAGTCACTGTCTTCCCTGAATGACTTCCCTTTGTAGTACAAAGGAGGAAAACTCACAGTCACAATCTGAAGCAAAAGCCAGTCAACCAAATCCAGAGTCGTGGGAACAAAGGTTCAAAGATTTATAGTTGGAAGGGACCTCACAGGGTACCTCGTCCAGCCCCCTCATTTTATAGATGAGGAAACTGAGGCCCAGAGAGGTTAATCGATTTGCTCAAGGTCAGAGATAGTAAGTGGCAGAGCTGGGATTCCAACTGAGATCCTTTGGCCTGTGCTGCCTCTTCTTAGCAGTTGTCATCTGTCGTAGCAACTTAGCTCAGATGTAGTTCCATCCAGTCACTCAGAGATAAGGCCAACCTAGCATAGCTCCCTCTCAGAAGTATCCATTTTCCCAGGCATATCTCTCCTGTTCAAGTTCCATCAGTGCTGGCCCTGAGAGGCACAGACAAAGGGGCCAGTGAAGGATGACTCCTAGTTGCTTCGGGTATACAATTTACCAGAGAGAGTATAACATCTTAGGCAAGTGTGCCAGCTGCAGCATCATTTAGTGTTGGAACACTGTGGTAATATTTCCATATTAGCTAAGGAAAGAGATTGTGTTTTATTCACTCACCCCCATATAACACAGAATTTGGCACTCAAAAAAATGCTTCTTGAATGAATTTGTGTAGCATGCGTGTCCTGAAAAGACTCCTTCCCTCCCTGAACAGGCTGAAGAAAGCTGGAGACATAGGCAATAAAAAGAGGATGATGGGGTTTTCTGGATAGTTCAGCTTTCTGGATAGGAACTCAGAGGTGGCTAAAAGTGACCATACTCCTAGAGGAATGCTGAGAAGTTCCAGGTTCAAGTCAGAATCTGTGGAAACTTTGAAGACCAGCAGTATAGGGTGAGGGAATATAAACCCCAGAGGGAAAGTGGGGAGCCAACTGATACTGAACCAGTCTCAGGACTTATCACAACTATGCAAAAGGCAGAGACTTTACTAATGGTGTTATGAGTTAACCAGAACTGAACCTAGAGAGAAATGGATCTCATCAGAGGGGGAGCTATAACCATTGCCTTGCTAAAAAAGGGACTTTGATGTTAGTCCCTTTTCTTTTCTATGTTGCTTTTGCCAGATATGTCCCTTAGCTAAAACTTTTGTCAACCATGGCAACCTTGAGGCACTTTGAGAGATACAATCCAGATTTTGATGTTCCCAGAGGGAAATCTTGCTGGATAGAATAATTTTACATATATATACCTATTTGTGTCTAATGGGGGGAGGGAGAAAAAAAAGAAATTTACATGATAATTTTGTTATATATTTGATAGTAGTTTTGAAGTTTCATGTACAATCATCTTTTTATTGTACTATGTTATAGAAATACTTGTTTTGTTCCATAAATTAAAAATAAAATTAAAAAAGGAAATAAGCCATGAAGATTAGAGAGAAGGCCCCATCATTGAACATAGTACATCTGTCAGAATTCTGGATTACCTTGGGAGAATAAGGAATGAATGAATGAAAGCAAAGTGGTAGATAAGTTTTTCTTGTTTTTAGGTAAATTGTCATTAAAACTTTATTAAGAAGGGTAAAAAAAGGTCTCTTATATTTGGGGCTAGATGTGAGGTTGAAGTTGGAGGTTATTTCCTTCCATGGAGCTCTTCACTAAGAGGAAATGTCTCTATATTGTCACTTAAGCCATTCCAGATGAGTAAAGTCTCCAAAACTTCTGCTTCCAGACTGACAATAGGGTGGTATTATTGCAGGGAGCTTGGAATTTCTAGAGAGCCCAAAAACCCACCCCTTTGGTGAGCCTCAATTTCCTCAGGGACCTATATGTTCTGTAGTACTACCTCAATGGGACTCAAGGAGAAAGAATTTGGGATTCCTAGAGATTCCAAACAATTTCCCTTCTATTAGGATTTACATTCTATTGGGACAGGTTGGGAGTGGATCCAATGGGAACATGAGACACTTAAAGGTGTCTGTCTGTCTGTCTTTCTCCTCCCTTTTTCACCTCTCTCTTCCCCAAAACTCTCCCCTTACTTACGAAACTATCCCCTTACTTCTCCATGGACTCGGGTGTGTGAAACTCAGCAATGAGGTTTCAACTAATGTATCCTTCAGAATTTCTGGAAACTTGAGTCAATGCCAAACAAAAGAAAGAGCCACATCAAAGGGGGAACAGGGAACTGGAAGACAAATTGAACACCTTGACTGAGTTCACGTCCTATCCAAGAAGAAGGAAAGGCTCTTCCTGGGGGGCATGCCTGGCCACACCTGCTACAAACTGACTTTCTTTTAAGTGAGGCACATCTGCATCTTGAAAGAACTTTATAAATCATCTTTCCAATACTTTCCCTCCTTTCTGTGTGGTATACTGAGGCAGTGACTTGTTCATATCCAAGAGAAATCCAGGAGGGTAGTTAAATTCTACAATTAAAGCTCTGGTATTCTTAGCTCCTGGGTTTTTTGCTATAAACTGTGTGCATATTGATCATATTTCCCTTTTATTATCCTTGTCAAGAGGTGGTGGCAGAGTAAACTATTACCAGGAAAAGATATTTAAAACAAACTCGTTCATCCTACCAAGAGTTTTTTCTCAGCAAGAACAAACAAGTTGCTTACATCAAGACGCAAGGGAAGAAAACACCTAGCTGAATGAATATTAATGAAGAAAAGAAAACTCTTCTCCCTTGGTTAAAATCCCAAGTTCTCACTGAGATACCACTTCAGATTTCTAGGTCTAACTCACAATTACAAAATTATACCTTTCAGTAATTATCTTTGTCACCAAATCAAGTCCATGTTCAAAACAAGTTGAAATAAAACCACAAAATAGTTGAAGTATGTTCATTGGAACCTTCTCATCTTTCTATCTCCCTTTTCAGTGCCCCTCTCCTCCTACCTATCCTTCCCCCAAACCCTCCTATGTCCCATTGGTCCTTGCTATTGCAACACATAACTGGGGGACACTTTTGCTCAATGGTGATGGCCCTATCCGAAAGGGTTTTTTGTAGGGTGAGGGGAGGAAGTGGAAGCTTTCTCTGTGAATGGGCACATTTTGAATGTTCAGTGAAGTTCTGAAGAAAGTTTATACAGTTGTGACAGGGCAATCATTAAAATTCCTCTGTACAGGTAAAGGACATAGAATGTAGTGAGCAAGTTGAAGATTCATCATGTATAAAGCTTGCTTTGTACATATTTGTTTGCATGTTGTCTCCCCATTAGGTTGTAAGCTCCTTGAGGGTAGGGACTGTCTTTTGCCTCTTTTTATATCCCTAGTACTTAGCATGGTGTCTGGCACACAGTAGGTACTTGATAAATATTGATAGATTTTTACCTTTAAACATCCTCGTATTATATCTCAGATCCCAGAATTTGGGGTTTGGAAATCACTGGGATATTGGGGTTATCACCATGAGGAAGGCAGGACAATGGAGTTCTAGGATAGGAAGGCAGCAGTTATTGTCAAAATACCGATGTCACCACTCTCTTTTCCCCTCCAAATTTACCTGTAGCCAATCTATATAATGCAGACTAGCCAGGCTTCTTGGTAAATGTCTTTAAGCTGTTCCTTTATGCTGCAGAACTGACTGTACTGTCAAGGGATAGATGGAGAAGGACATGGAGAAGGTAAGGAGACGGTAAAGGAAAGAGTGAGTGAGAGAAAAAAAGTGAGATGGGGGAGAGTTTTGAGGGCAGGGCAGAGCAGGCAGTGCATTTATGACAAGAATGGTGATCTGGTTGGTGGTGCAGTGGATAGAGTCCTCAGGCCTGGAGTCAGGAAGACTCATCTTCCTGAGTTCAAATCTAGCTTACTAGCTGCGTGACCCTAGGCAAGTCACTTAACCCTCATCTATAAAATGAGCTGGAGAAAGAAATGGCAAAACACTCCAGTATCTTTTCCAAGGAAAACCCCAAATGGGGTCATGAAGAATTGGACACAACTGAAATGACTGAACAACTTGGAATAAAGCTGTGCATTTAAGAGAATAAAATTGGGCAAACTGATCTCTCATTTGAGGATGAGTAGTCCCCTTCTCCATTTGCCACCCAAACATGTATAAAAACTTAACATGCTGTCAATGAACTATAGAATTTCTTTCCAATCTTGAATGACCTCACTCCAAATAGCAAGCTCTATGATTCTTTCTACAGTCTCTTTGGAATAGGAGATTGGCTCACTGAGCTAGAGAAGGGAATGGGAATATTTGTGAGCCTTAAACACAATCTGTCTACATATGTCTTTTTTTTTTTTGCTATATTCCTGCTATTGTGTGCTTCATGTTTCTGTATCTATTTATGGACTCCTGTGAGTCCTTTGCATTTTTGGCATTGGGGGAGGGGTGAGGGAAGGAAAATAAAGGCTATGTAATACCCATTGACCATGTTGTCCATTGAGTGCCTGAATGAGAATTGAAGATCCTGTTCCTCACATTTGGGGAAAACTAGACATGAACAATGCCTGACTTTTATTTTGGAGATGTTCTTTTGGAGATTAAATCTGGGTTGTGTCAATGATCCATAAACAGCAAAATTGACCTTTTGGGACTCAATCCCTGAATCAGACCTGGTCTCTTTGAGCTCAGAGTCCCTGGGGCCTGGTGAAAGATAAAACACAAATTCCTTTAGCTGCCATTTAATGCCTTTACAACAGGCAGCAACCTAAAGTACAGGCTTATTTCATGTTGCTCCCCTTTATATACTCCACATTAAAGATAAACTGGTCCACTTACTGTCCCTCACACACAATGTTCCATCTCCTTTCTGCTACTGTACAGGTTTCCCCCAAGAGTGTAAGATCCTTGAGGGTTGGGACTATTTTTTTTTTTTTGCCTTTGCCCAGCGTGGTGTATAGTATATAACTGGTACTTAATAAATGCTTGCTGTTTTATTAAAATCTTTCTTCCACCTTGTTAGTAGTAATAGAAAAGTAGCTTTCATTCTTTTGCTCAGGCTGTTCCCTACATCTTGAACATTGGGAACTCCCCTTCTCCAAATCTAGCTCTGCCTGCTGGATCCTCACTATCTTTTCATTACCCCTACTCAGTGATTGGTGGAAGGAGTTTTATCAATGGAATCATATTATTGCTGTTGTTGAGTTGTGTCCTACTCTTCATGATCCATTTAGAGTTTTCTTGGCAAAGATACTGGGGTGGTTTTCCATTTTCTTCTTCAGCTAACTCCACATATGAAGAAACAGACAAACAGGGTTATGTGACTTGCCCAGAGTTACACAGCTAATAAGTGTCTGAAGCCAGACTTGAACTCAGGAAGATGAGTCTTCCTGACTCTAGGCCTGGCACGCTATTCATTGAACCACCTAGCTACCCTATGGAATCATAGGTCTGTACCAAAAAAAGCAAAGATTAGACTTAGCATCTTATGTTTTAGTTAAGGCAGAGAAGATCTAACAATATTTTTTATTATATCTGAAATTTTTCATTTCCCCAAAATATTGTCATAAGGCAGAATTTCTTCATTGGGTTTTACACTTGCGTTTATGAGTAGTATGGTTTGTATGGCCAAATTTGATTGAATTTACTTATGAAATGAGAGGTTTCAAGCAAACTACTATGAGCTTCTTTCCTTGTTATTACAAGATATTAAATGTTTTGGAATGTAATGTTGGAAATAGTCTTTCTGTGAGGAGATAAGTATCCTCTTTAATGACAGGAAACCTATCTTTATTGCCTCTGATTCAGATTGGTTACCACTCACATGTTCATGGTTGAAATTCTCTTTGAGGAAAAAAATCCACAAAATTTTTCCTTCATGGAGGGTGCATATTTTCAAGTCCTGAATTGTATTTTCAACTACAATATTTGACTGCATTCAACCCCCTTCTTCCCGGTAGGAACAGAAAATAAACACAACCTCAGGATCAGTGCCACACCTGAGGCCATTTGATTCAGAGGAGTCATTAAAGCTCACTTATCTTGGGTTAGAATGTGGGATATGCCTCCAAGAGTTATAGGGTTATAAATATAGAAAGAGAAAGGACTTCAGGGGACATCTAGTTGAACTCTCTCATTATACGTTTTATATTAGAGGCAGCTAGGCGGATAGAGCATTGGACCTGGAGTCAGGAAAACCTGAGTTCAAATTTGGCCTCAGACACTTACTAGCTGTGTGACCCTAGGCAAGTCACTTAACCTCTGTCTGTCTCAGTTCCCTCACCTGTAAAGTGGGATTGATAACAATACTTGTCAGGGTTTTTGTGAGGATAAAATGAGATAACATTTGTACAACACTTTGCAAACCTTAAAGAGCTAAATACATGCTATCATCATCATCATCATCATCATCATTCAGCTAAGAAAACTGAGGCCTTGAGAGATTAAGTGACTTTACCCAAGTTACTTTTTACACATGGGTAATAAGAAGGCATTATTTATCACTAGCTATTATTAGGATAACAGTAATAACATGGGTTGATATCTATCCACATAAAATTTCTCATTTTGTAAGTTGGGGCAATCTAATTTAGACACACCTAACCATGTTACTCATAAATGAGGCAGGATTTGAATAATACTAGTCCTCTGACAACAGAGACCCCAGATTTTTTTCCCTCTGTGCTTTCTTAGAAGACTTCATTTGGAAGAGGTAGGTATTTATCTTTCACCTAAAGAGGCCCTAATCTCCATAAAACAGTGTAGCAAATGATAGTCTTTAGCCCTTCTCAATTCTCAGCATCTCCTTTCAAACCAGCAATCATTAACTATTTATTAATTGCCAACTATGTTCCAGGTACTGTTCTAGGCCCTAGGGGTCCAAAGACAAAAATGAAAGAACCCCTTGCTTTTAAAGGGCTTGCATTATATGCAAGGAAGTGACATATGTGTAAATCAGTAACTACAAAATAAATACCAGGACAGTCTTGGCGGGAAGATCTGAGTGGGTCGGGAATCAGGAAAGTCTTCACTGAGAAAGTTTCACTTGAGCAGAAAGTATTGAAGGAAACAAAGCATGCTAAGAGGCAGAAATGTGTTCAGCTTGGCCAGTTCCAACACATAGAGATGGAAAATGGAGTATTGAGTGTGAGGAATAAGAAAAAGGCCAGTTTGGCTGAGCTATAGAGTGTAGGAAGGAGATCGGTGTCTAAGGTTGGAAAGACATTTGAGGTCTGGGTTGGGAAGGGCTTTAAAAGCTAAGCCGAGGACATCACATTGCATCCAAGAGTCAGTTGGGAGCCACTGAAGTTTATTGAGTAGGGGCTGATAAAGTCAGACTCTAAGAAAATCATTTTAGCAGCTTTGTAGATGGAATGGAATGGGAGAAATTTTCACCGCCTCTTTGACCTCAGAACCAAGTTTTAAGCTAGGTAGGTCCCCACTGTCACATGAATAGTTACTTAATACATTAATTCAGGTAATTAAAGGTATTAGTGACTGAATATGTTACCACATCTAAAAGTATATTAATATTGTTTTTGGTGAGGCAATTAGGGTTAAGTGACTTGCGCAGGGTCACACAGCTAGTGAGTGTTATGTGTCTGAGGCCAGATTTGAACTCCAGGGCTGGTGCTCTATCCACTGCACCACCTAGCTGCCCCTGAAGTATATGAATATTACAAGAAGACACTTGGAGAAAACTGTGCCAAGAGATTGATTTTCAAAGGCATACATTTCTAATGATCGATTTTCTTACTCTTAACAACCTAAGAATGTCTAGGGATAAATGCTCTTCCTTCACTTTCCTAACTCAGTTATTGAAGACCAATATACTACTTTTTCAAAATGGATTTGCTATTAAAGGGAAGAAAGAGATGATGTGGAAGGGAGGAAAAGCTTTTTTTTAAAAAAAGGTACATGCTATAGTATAGCAGTTAGAATCCTGGACTTGAAGCAAGAAGATGGGTTTCCATCCTGCCTTCAACACACTTATTAGTTGTATGACCACGGGCAAGTCACTGAATCTCCTAGAGCCTCAGTTGTCTCATCTGTAAAATGAAAATAATGTCTTTAGTGTCTACTACTCTTTTTAAAATTGAATTTTATAATATTTTTTTTCACTTAAGAAATATCTTTCTTGGGGGCAGGTAGGTGGCGCAGTGGATAGAGCACCAGCCCTGAAGTCAGGAGGACCTGAGTTCAAATCCAACCTCAGATCAAACACTTGACACTTACTAGGTGTGTGAGCCTGGGCAAGTCAATTAACCCTAATTGCCTGAAAAAAAAAAAAAAAAAGAACTATCTTTCTCTCCCTCTCACCTTCCCCACCCCAATTGAACAAGAAATAAAAAAGAAAAAGAAAATCCTTGTAACAAATATACATAGTCAAGCCAAGTGAATTCCCACATCGGTCATATCCAAAAATATGTTTATCTTTATGCATCTCTCTGTCAGGAGGTTGTTAACGTACTTCATCTTTGGTTCCTTGGAATCATGTTTTGTCATTTCATCATTTGGAGTTCTCAAGTCTTTCAAAGTAGTTTTTTCTTTATAATATTACTATTATATAAATTATTCTCCTGGTTCTGTCCACTTCATGCTGCATCAGTTTATATAGGTCTTTTCAGTTTTCTCTGGAACCATTCATTTCATCTTATGTAGTACCCACACTTATGTAGTACCCACATCTCACAGAGTTATTACAAGATTCTAATGAGATAATGTTTGGAAAGGGTTTTGCAAATCTTAAAGTGATCATAAATGGCAACTGTGATTATAATTAGATCTTAGAAGACAGTATGCAGGGAAAAACCCAGTAGCATGAAAGCAAGGTGATGCTGGCTGTAACAAGATCCTTGAGGAGGTAGGTGTTTTGAAAACCATCAAGGTGTTTTGAAAATGAAAAGCATCAAAAGCATGGTAGCAGGGATTAGTCTTGCCAAGCAACAGAGATATTTCTTCCTCTCAGTCAGGAAAAAAGGAGAAAAGAATTGGCAAAGATATCAAAGTGAGCTTGTGGTACAGTGAATAGGGTTCTGAGCCTGAAGCCAGGAAGACTTGAAATATGGCCTTAAACACTATCTATTTGATCCTGGGCAACTCACTTAACCTCTGCCTCAGTTTCTTCTACTATAAAATGGGGATAATAATAACACCTATCTCACAGGGCTATTGTGAGGATCAGAGATAATATTTGTAAAGCATTTAGTACAGTATCTGGCATACAGTAATGCTGTATAAATGCTTATTAGTCCCCCCAAACCCCACCATCATTAAGTTTTGAATTATGGAGAAGTCATGTTGACAGAGCTCTTGTCAAATACCCCTTCTCTTTTCGGGGAGGTTAGGAGGCTAGTATATCTGGCTCAAGTGTTAGAGATAAGGATATGGTTCGGGCTTATAGAAGAGAAGAAAAGCTTTGGAATAGTCACTATGGCAAATTAGATGGGGAATCAATAACTAAAACCGGGTTGTTGAGAAGCAATAATAGCCTAACTGTTATATAGCTAGGTCCTAATTAATACGAAAAAGGAATCCCTTGAAGTGATCACACTATTCAAAGTTAAAATTATGTAAAATATGATAATTGGTTACAGATTAATGGAAATATGCCATACAAATCCAAGTAATATGGCTATTTCATGGGATTCATTCTTGGCATTAAACAGGACCTTGCTGTACAACCTCAATTTATAGTGGATGAAATTACCATGATTTTGTGACTTTCTCCAGTTGAATTTGGGAACAAGAGTAGGAAAAGGAGTGTTCTAGGCCAGGCCTAGGGTTCAGGCCATTCTATTGATTCAGGCTCAAGCCTAAAACAAAATGAAAAACTCATGGGTCTTAAATTTTTTTTTAAAATACATTTACTTACAATATGTTTTTAAAAGGTTATAATTTAGTAACAAGCGATGCTATTACTCCCCACCTACATATTCTCCAGGGCTATAATACATCCCCTCAGAGCATCAAGAATTCAGTCTAACCTCAGGAACACCAACGCCCCATAAGCTGGGCTCTTCACATCTCAAGTAAGAAGGAAGCCAGTGATTCAAATCCTGAACTTCAGACCAATGGAATCCTGAGGGTGGCCTTCTTGGTCCCTGAAAGGGAAATGAGCACAACCTACATAAAAATAAATGTTATTTCTACTATAGGAGGTTAACTCATACCCAGGTTTTAGTAAATTGGGGGCAGTAAAGGTAAGGGGAGAAAAGAATTCAAAAGGTTTTACTAGTTAATTATTAATGAGGCAGATCCTGGAGCTAAGATTTAGTACGGGGGGGGGGGGGGGAGCAAAATAAATCAAAGTTGTTGACAAGATAGACCAATAGAATAGAGAAGAGGAGAGGAATGGAGGTTATCACACATCAGTCAGTCAGTCAAGCAGCATTTATTAAGCACTTTCTATGTGCTGTGTTGAGAATACAAATAGAAAGGACCTACCTTTGAGGAGTTTACATTTAAATGGAGGAAGAAAACACACACAAAAAAATGGGCAGTGTTGGGGGGCGGGGCAACTAAAGTTCCCAATCTCAGGCAACATAGTGAAAGTCTGGGATGCAGCCTGGACAGGAGTAGGACATGGCTAGCCTGGGTACCTTCCTTAAATAGTGGTTCTGGGATGAGCCATCCAATCAGAGGGAGAGACTTCAGGGGCAAAGGTGCTTCCAATGTGTCTTCAGGTTGAAAAGTAGGGGAGGAGGGATGCATAATAAAGAGGTTGGAAGCACAGCCCAGATGGGAATGTCCCCAGTGAGTGTTCAGTCTAGATCTATTTACTTTACAAATAAACAAAAGAAATCATTGTCCAATAGGTGGAAAAGCAGCATAGTCTGGTGGAATAATGGGGAAGCAGTGGATAGAGCACTGGGTCTAGAGTCAAGATCTGAGTTCAAATCTGACCTCAGACATTTACTGGCTATGTGACCCTGGGCAAGTCACTTAACCCTTATTTGCCTCAGTTCCTCATCTATAAAATGGTCTGGGGAAGGAAATGTCAAACCACTATAGTATCTTTGCCAAGAAAACCCCATGCACAAACAATAACAACTAGTAGAATAAATGTTGACATTGAATCATGAGAAAATTCTATCTCTGGTGCTTAGAAGCTATTTAACCATGTAAAAGTCATTTAATTTCTATGAGTCTGAGTTTCCTCACCTACAAAATGGGGATAATATACCTGTCATACCTGATTCACAATGCTGTTGTAATCAGATAAGATTTTATATATATATGTATATATATGTGTGTGTATAAAAATATACACATATACACATACACATATTTATACACATGTATACTGTATACACACCTATATTAAGTTATTAGCAAGCCTTAAAGTGTCATATAAATGTTAATTATTAGTATTAACTAATTATTAGTTCATTCCAGAATGGATGTTATAATGTTTACAATTCTGAGACATGACATATTTTCTCATTATAGCAGAAACTTTATCCTTTACAAAGAGCCTAAGGCAATCTATCAACATTTAGAGCCAAATAAATACAAATCTGTACAATTAACTCATGTTTCTGCAGGTGGAATTAAATTGATCCCAGAGCTTCATGGACTGGTCTTTTTCAAGGTTTTGATTCCAAACATGTATTCCATTTAAATCTGTGTTTTTATTTCATTTAATATTCTAGTAATTACAGCCTGGATGTCTGAGGATTTGAGAGAGGCTCTTCATGCTTGGGAGTAATTATAATTTTATCCACCTGCTCATTTTCCCCAGGGAGGTGACATGCAGAAGAAAGCCCTAGAAACTGATGTTAATGTGAATACAGGACAGTGGCATATTAGCTCTTTTTCATACAGGGTGCTAAGTTATGTACATTTTTATCTTGTTCACAGTAACTTCTGTGTTAAACGGGGAGGTGGGAGGGATGTAGGATTTAAGAATATGTAGAGGAATTATGTACAAATGGTCCAGTGGAGGAGACCCTAAACCTCATCATAGTGCTCTCCCTAGGGACCAGACTCACATCTGTGGAGGGGCATATATAAAATACATATTTGTGTCCAAGATTCAACACTTATGCCCTTTAAGACCCAGGAATTACTGCAACTCCTGGCCTGAGTCCAGGCCCTATCTCTCACAAAGTAATTCACAAAAGTTCCTTCTAAAAAGGTCCCCAAAGTTACCACATCTGGAAAGAACGATGGTGCTGACCTGTAGTCATGTCCACCCTCTTCCTTTGATGCACCACTACAATCCCAGGCTGGGCTCACCCCCAGAGCACTTCACTATGATGGAGAAGTTAATGAGGAAGCAAATGGTGTAGGGCAGTGGTGTCAAACTTGAATAGGAAGGGGGGGGGTCACTAAGGACCTAAGGATCCCTATGGCCACATATTGGCTTAGTTTTTAAAATGTAATATTATCTATGTTTTATCGTATTTTTATTTATTTTGTTAATTATTTCCTAATTACATTTTAATCCAGTTAAGGCCACACTCATGCCTGACACCTCTGGTGTAGAAGAAAGAGTACTTTGCCACAATCTCAGTGTGCAACCATCAGGGACTTGTTTTCTTAATCTGTAAAATGAAGGGATTGTACTAGATGATTCCTAAAGTCCTTCTAGTTCTGACGTCCTGGGGATTCTGCATGGAGGGGTCAGGGCTTGGAGCATCCTAGGGTTACCCTAGTGGTACTAGTAATAGTTTAGCATTTAAGAGTATGCACCAACTATGTTTTATTACTTCAAGTAGTAGAAACAAGCAATTGGCCAATATCGAGGCAGAGCTGCGTGAAAAGGTGAAAGATGGTGATAGAATGATGCAGATGATGGAGGAGGTAAGGAAAGTGAACCTGATGTTCTGTCTTTCAGCACATATATGGTAGGGTCTCGTGGCTCTTGGTTAGACAAAAGAGTAGTGAACCAAGAATTAGATTATCTATTTTTCAACCATGAATAATAAAATCACTCATCATCTCTGTCCCATAGTTTTTCCAGAAGATGGAGGTGATTATACCCTTCCTTGATGCCTCAGAATGACATCATCAGAATTACCTATTTAGCACAGGTAGAACAAAATCATTAATTATGTATAGTATAACAAAATAATATATTATATCTGACATGCATATATATACATATACATATATGCACATAGAAGCAGAGAGTAGTTGAGGTGAATTGTATGTGTCCTATCCCTGTAGTTTGTAGCACACTGTGGGTTCCCAATTAATGTTAAATGAATATACCATATATATTAATTAATCAATCAAATAAGCATTTATTAAGCTCCTAATATGTATGGGGCAGCTAGGTAGTGCAGTGGATAGGGCACTGAGCTTGGAACCAAAAACACTCATCTTCCTGAGTTCAAATCTGGCCTCAGACATTTGCTAGCTGTGTGACCCTGGGCAAGTCACGTAACTGTTTGCCTCAGTTTCCTCATCGGTAAAATGAGTTGGAGAAGGAAATGACAAACCACTCCAGTATCTCTGTCAAAAAATCCCAAATGGGGTCACAGAGAGTTGGACACAATCTTCAAAGACTCATACTCTACTAAAGGATATAATATGTCCACAGATAAGTAAATACAGGTGTGTTGTGATGAATGAATTCAAAAAGACATTCTGACCTCGTTCAATATGCCTAAACGCTACTTGTTGTAAAGCAGTGTTCAGAAGCCATACTCACCACTACCTTAGCAACAAAACAATCATAAGAGGAGATCTTCCCTAAGAAATGTAACTATTTGAGGAAGAAATGACCTATAAGGTCACTGAACCAATCTTATGTCAGACACAAACCAGAGTCATCCCCATCCCAGACACAGGCCCTCAACACCACCCCTCCCCAGAGCTCAAAGATAATTTAAAGTGAGGTGTACCTGGATAATCATCTTCAAAGGATCATAGACTTAGATTTCTAAGGAACGTAAGAGATTATATAGCTCAACTCTTCATTTTACAGATGAGGGATTAGAGGCCCAGAAATGTTGTGACTCTCCCAACACTACCAGAGACAGGATTTGAACCCACATCCTTTGACTCCAAAGCATGCTGATCACATTTTTTCTCTTATCCACTGTCTTCTCTCAACTGAAATAATTTTCATTGCTTTCTTCCCTTATGTTTTCCTAAGTTCTACTTTTTATGAAATAACCATACCTCTGACTGTGGGCTATCTGATCTTGGGCAAATTACTTAACCCCTCAGGCAACTTCTTCAGATTTATCTACTAAGCCATAGGCAGGCTGTGATCCCCACTTGTGGAAAGAGTTCCCACATTGGGAATTCCCCATTGACAAGCTCATAGATCCTCCCCACAATCAGTATTTGTTATGAAAACGAAGGAGAGTAACATTTTTGTAGCTATATCGCTTAAGAAGTATTAAGTATTCAAGAAGTATTAAGTACAAACAGAACAGAAACAGCAGTAGGAAGGCTTTGGAGGTCCACTAGACACCTTTGAAAAATTAAAAAGTTAGATATGACTAAGATCTCATGAAGGACTTTGAACCAATAGTGCAGTTTTTATCATATTTCAAAGCTACTTTTGCTAAGATGCTTAATATCTTAAAAATAACCCAAGAGGTTAAAAAAATCTTAACAATAACCTAAGAAAGTTAATTTTTTAAACCCTACTATAAAAGCTGATGTTTTGGTTTATCCTTCCTTCTTGTTTCCCTAAGCATTTGAGCAGTCATTTCTCTCCAGATGAAGTCTCTCCAGATAGGTCTCTGTATGTTAAATAGCTCAGTATTTCAATCCCGCAGCTGATAGCCCTGACATCTCGTCTTCAGTGTTTATGAGCAAAGCTAGCCTTATATTTTCACTTCCTTTGACCAGGCTGGAGGATTATTTCAGACCCAGACAATTGAACTGCAGGGGTTTATTTCAGTCATCCTCACATACCAGACATTCTTTATGGTAGTGATGAGGAGGGTAAGTGCCTTCTAGGAAAGAGTCAGAAGGTGCTGGAGAAAAAGAATCAAACCAGTGTTCTCTATTCCTGATGTCTGACTTGATTATAAAGATATTAATAACATTAGGAACTCACCATGATAGTTAATGACAAGTTTTCATGGGAGTTAAATAATTTCATAGTTTCAGAGAGAACTATAATGAAGATCTCTCTCTCTCTCTTTCTCTCTCTCTCTCTCTTCCTCTATTTCTCTGTCTGTCTCAGTCTTTCCATATATATATATATGCATATATATATGCATATATATATGCATATATATATATACACATATATGCTAGTACGTATGGATTCATATGCCATTAGCGACAGTGTGGTATAGTGTCTAGGGATCACTTGGAATTAACTTCTGCCTCTGACACATACTCCCTTGTGTGACTGCTTTCAGCCTTTCAGTGTCCCATCTGTAACTTATAGTTCCTAAGATTTTAAGGTACAGTGCCCATCAGCATCAGTGGACAGACTTTCCATACTTGGCAACTAGGTGGTGCAGTAGATAGAGCCTGGACTGGAGTCAAAGACCTGAGTTCAAGTTGTATAACTAGTTGTATGACCCTGGGCAATTCGCTTAACCTCTGTTTGCCTCTACTTCCTCAACTGTAAGTGGGGATAATAGCAGAACAGCACTTACCTTGCAGGACTGTTATGAGGATCAAATGAGACAATATTTGTAAACTGCTTAGCCCAGTGCCTGGAGCTTTAGTAGGTGGTATATAAACACTTATTCCCCCCTGCTCCATCACCAAGAATTCTCCACACTGCATAAACCACTGGTCCTGACACTGCTCCCTCCTCCACACCCCCACATACCTGCGCATGTAATATAGCCCCATATAACTGCTGCTTCATTATTTTGGTTAGGCGACATTCATCCTCACCTTCATTATCATAAAGAATATGCAATGTTATTCCCCTACCCCTCGATTTTGGTGTAATGAAGAGGAAGGAAACTATTAGTCAAAAATTTTTTTCCTATATTGTCTTTAGAACACTGTTGGTGTCAGGGTAGGATGTGATGTTGTTGTTAATATTACAAATACATAATCAGTTCTTTTTTTTTTGGTAATTATCAGTTCTTTAAGGGAGAGTGCTAAATAGGAGAGTGCTAAAGCCACTGGAAAAGTACAATCTGCAGTGAGTGATAAAAGAAGTAGAAGATAAATGAGGGATTTCTCCCTGCTTTGGATCAATAACCCTCCTCTCTCCCAGATAATCTAGGTACTTTACTATTTGACACTACCTAGTATGCTGTTACCAATTCCTTGGTCAAGTACACAGGTCACAAAAATCAAAGAAGAAAAAGTTATTTTACAGGTCATTGAAAGCAAGCATAGCCTGTCTTAAAGCCCACAGAAATAACAATGACTGAGTGAACAACACTACCCAGAAAGAGGTAGAACCACAAGCCCATCTAGTCATATACTGAGCAGAGCTTCCAGAAAGAACCCTCTAAAGTATACTTCTCATCAAGTGTTTGCTCCTGTGACTCTAATGGTCACTACTAATTGGCTCTCTGCATGTTCTTTTGGCCAGTTACTCAATGAAGTTCATACCATAGTTCTCTGCATCTCCTAGCAGATGGTTAAAAGTCCTGTCGCCATTTTGTACCATGATCTTTCTGTGTATAATTCCTTACCATCCTCCCTGGCTCTTATTCATAGCATTCCAGCGAGATTATTCCTCAGGCAGAGCCTCTTGGGTGCCTCTCTCTTGATAGGGTGCTCCTAGACTTCCTCCATGCCTTTTTGACATAGGGCTAAATATGATTGTGATGGAATGCTACTGTGCCATAAGAAATGATGAATTCAATGATCTTAGAAAAACATACATAGCCTTACACAAAATAATGAAGAGTGGAATGAGCGGAACTAAGAGAAAGTTGTATACAGTAACAGCAACATTGTTTTAAGAACAACTTTGAGAGAATAAGTCATTTTGACTATTATAAATACCCAAATTAACTACAAAGGGCATATGAAGGAAGACACTATCTGCATCCAGAGAAAGAACTAATAAAGAGAAATATGAGTAGAATGATTTTACATATTAATACATATTTGTGTTTAATGGTAACCACCTCTAAAGTAGGAGGGAGGGAAGAAAAAAAGAAATTCACATGATAACTTTATTATATACTTAAAAGGAAAAGCAAGTTGTACATAATAGATTTGCAGTTTCATGTGCAATCATCTTTTTTATTATACTGTGTTATGGAAATTCTTGTTTTATTCCGTAAGTTAAAAAAAATAAAGCATTCTGCTCTGCTTTGGGTTTCTTTCCTTGAACCAGAGTTCTACCAAGCTCCTGCCTTTAGCTATCAGGATCACACTACTTTTCTCCTGAGATTATTGTGTGGGCTTCCTGAGATTTCGCATAATCTTTCAGGGAAAGGGGAAGGGTATGAGAAGCTAAACACAAACTTGGATGGCTTCCCATGGACAGCCAGTGTAGAGGAATGAGTAGAGGGAAGCTAAGCACTCACAAAGGCATCCTGCTTTGCTAATAAAAGGTGGAAAAATCATAGGATAAGGAAATATGAATAGGAAGGGATCTCAGAAGTCATTTAGTCTAACCCATGCTTGAGTAGGAGTCCTCTCTACAACATCAATCATATTTATTTATTTTTAGTTTTCAACATTCACTTCCACAAGATTTTGAGTTCCAAATTTTCTCCCCATCTCTCCCCTCCCCTCACCCCAGGATGGCATGCATTCTAAATACCCCTTCCCCTAATCTGCCTCTCTGCTGTCACCTCCCACCCTTCTCTTATCCCCTTCCCCTTCTGTTTTCTTGTAGGGCAGGATATATTTCTATACCCCATTGCCTATATATCTTATTTCCCAGTTGCATGTAAAAACAATTTTTTAACATCTGTTTTTAAGACTTTGAGTTCCAAATTCTCTTCCTTCCTTCCTTCCTCCCCACTCATCCTCATTGAGAAGGCAAGCAACTCAATATAAGTTATACATGTGTAGTCATGCAAAACACTTCCATAACAGTCATGTTGTGAAAAACTAAGTATATTTTCCTTAATTCTATCGTGCTTCCTCCCATTTATTCTATTCTCTCCTTTGACCCTGTCCCTCCTCAAAAACATTTCCTTCAGATTACCCACCTCACCCAATCTACCTTCCCTTCTATCATCCCCTCTCTCTTATTCTCTTCCCCCCTACTTTCCTGTAGGGTAAGATAGATTCCCATACCCAATTGAATGTATATATTATTCCTTCCTTAAGTCAAAATCGATAAGAGTAAGATTCACTCATTCCCTCTCACCACCCCCCACTTCCCCTCCTCTGTAAAAGCTTTTTCTTGTCTGTTTTATGTGAGATAATTTACTCCATACTACCTCTCCCTTTCTCCTTCTCCCAATATAATCCTCTCTCACCCCTTAATTTATTTTTTAGATATCATCCCTTCATCTTCAACTCACCCTGTGCCCTCTGTCTATATGTATGTATGTATATATTTATACATATATATGTATATATATGTTTTTTCCTCCAACTATCCTAATACTGAGAAATGTCTCATGAGTTACAAATATCATCTTTCCGTGTAAGAATGTAAACAATTTAATAAGTCCCTTATGATTTCTCTTTCCTGTTTTACCTTTTCATGCTTCTCTTGAGTCTTGTATTTGAAAGTCAAATTTTCAATTCAGCTCTGGTCTTTTCATCAAGAGTGCTTGAAAGTCTTCTATTTCACTGAATGTCCATTTTTTCCCCTGAAGGATTATGCTAAGTTTGGCTGGGTAAGTGATTCTTGGTTGTAATCCTATCTCCTCTGACCTCCAGAATATCATATTCCAAGCCCTCTGGTCCCTTAATGTAGAAGATACTAAATCTTGTGTTATCCTGATTATGTTTCCACAATACTTGAATTGTTTCTGGTTGGCTGCTTGCAATATTTTTTCCTTGACCAGGGTACTCTGGAATTTGGCTGTAATATTTCTAGTAGTTTTCCTTTGGAGGGGGTCTCTTTCAGGAGGTGATCAGTTGATTCTTTCAACTTCTATTTTACCCTCTGGTTCTACAAAATCAGAGCAGTTTTTCTTGATAATTTCTTGAAAGATGATGTCTAGGCTCTTTTTTTTCATCATGGCTTTCAGGTAGTCCAATAATTTTTAAATTTTCTCTCCTGGATTTATATTCCAGGTCAATTGTTTTTCCAATGAGATATTTCACATTATCTTCTATTTTCTCATTCTTTTGGTTTTGTTTTATAATTTCTTGATTTCTCATAGCTTCTATTTGCTCCATTCTAATTTTTAAGGAATTATTTTCTTCAGTGAGCTTTTGAACTTCCTTTTCCATCTGGCCAATTCTTTTCCTCATAGGCTTTTTGGAGCTCTTTTGCCATTTGGGTTAGGCTATTTTTTTTTTAGGCAATTGGGAGTTAAGTGACTTGCCCAGGGTCACACAGCTAGAATGTGTGAAGTGTTTGGTCTGAGGCCTGATTTAAACTCAAGTACTCCTGACTTCAGGGCCAGTGCTCTATCCACTGTGCCACCTAGCTGCCCCTAGGCTATTTTTTAAGGTATTATTTTTGGGTCTCCTTTAGCAAGTTGCTGACTTATTTTTCATGATTTTCTTGCATCACTCTCATTTGTCTTCACAGTTTTTCCTTTACTTCTCTTACTTGCTTCTTAAAATCCTTTTTGAGCTCTTCCATGGCCTGGGACCAATTCATATTTTTCTTGGAGGCTTTGGATATAGGAGCTTTGACTTTGTTGTCTTCTTCTGGTTGTATGTCAGTTGTTGTACAATGTTGCTGTTACTGTGTGCAATGTTCTCCTGGTTCTGCTCACTTCACTCAGCATCAGTTCATGCAAGTCTTTCCAGGTTTTTCTGAAATCTGCCTGCTCACCATTTCTTGTGGAATAATAGTATTCCATTACATTCATATACCACAACTAAGTTGTTTTCTTTATCCTGATTTTGCTTCATATAAAAATCCATGTTTATTTTTGTCTTCTCAATTAATGGTTGGGTAAGGGAGTAGAGGGAGGGAGAGAATTTGGAACTGAAAATAAAAACTAAAAATTAAATTTTTAAAATAGTGTTTGGTTATGAAAAGATTAGATAGCTGTATCCTTAGCCTTGGCCAAGCAAAGGGAAATAGAGAAGCCAAATATCAGCTAGAAATATACAGAATTTATGTAGAGCAAAGATTTAAGTCTCTAATAGGAATTTTCTTAAAGTGTCTGAGATATTATGATTTTATTAATAAACTTTTGTCTAATATAAACTCTATGAAATAAGTCTGAGATTGAATGTTAAGTCTTTATCTATCTCTCCTGCCTTGTGATATTTTCCTTGTGTACACTTAACAAAACAGTGATCCTGAGATGGGTGTTTTTAGCTTTGGTGTCAATATGGTAAGTTCAAGAGGCTAGGAACTCCTGGGTCCAGGTGCAGATTCCAGAGCAAGAGGCAATCTCTGAAACAGTTTCTAGCAGGAGAATATGAACATCACCAGGGAGATCCTGGTCAAGTGATATGGAGCTTAAGTGACTTGGCTGAACACTGCTAAGCTGAGGTAAAGGTAAAATGATGATTTAATAATATCATGCAGTGTTTCAAGTTTTAATATTTTAAGTATGCTTTAAGTACTGTTGGAAATAAATAATAAGAATTACTCTATTCTGAGTTAAGTGTTTGCCAATATATCCTTATGTATTTTAGAGTGTAAGCATTTCTTATGTGGTAGAAAAAATAACTAGTTGTCTATTTTGTCTGATCTACTTTATACACAGAATTGCTTCCTAGAAGGGATCCTTTTAATCCCTTTTTTGCAGGGGCCCTAGGTATTAGCCCTTCCTAGATTTTGTTTTAGAGATTATTCCCAGAGTCCTAATTTGAGGTAGAGGTCACCAGCTCTTCTTTCTCCATCATCAGGCTCTTTTGGCCAAGCTCCAAAATTTGGGATATAGATGGGTACAAACATACACATGAATATACATTTATATGTAGATATAGATACAAACTTTCACTGATAAGCTCAGGAATCAAAATACATAAACAAGAATATAATAAGAAAAAATAAGAAAAACCAGCATACAAGATGAAACAGAAAATAAGAGGTAATAGTTGTACATGTGTTTATAACATCTCCATATTTACTTATAGTTAACATCTTCTTAAAAGATGTATATACTGATTTTAACTTGATTGATAGAATCTGTATTAGTCTTGTTTTTAAAGCATCATTTTAAGCTTCTTTCTCTTGATGTAACATGAATTGGATATTGTTATTGTTGGATTTCAGTTGCACAGTTATTGTAATATGTAAATAATTTCTAGGTGTATTTTCATTAGTCTGGATCACTTTATAATAATTCTCATATTTTTTTGAATTATTCATATTTGTCATTTCTTATGGACAGTAATGTAGTTTCTAATCTTTTTTGGTTGTCTTCATTGTGGTGATCAATTTACATTTGTCAAATTTTTTTCTAGGAATGTTGATAATCTATGTCAATATCCAGTCTTTTATCCACTTTCCATTTTTTATATCAATGACTATTTCAATTGGTCAAATTGGAGTTATTTTCATTCCATGTCACATCTTCTCATTTTTATTCTTTTTTTTCTAATTTGATAATTGATTTTGATCTTTGGTGGTCACAAATGACTCTTTCAACAGCAACCAGTCATTTTCTGTCATCATAAACAATCTCATTTTTTTTTTGTGACATCATGTGTAACACTCCATGCCCAGGACCTCCAACTGTCTTCTTAAATAACAAAAATGTGAGGCTTCTCTACAAGACTTATGTTGCTTTTATTTCTTCCTCCTAAGTCATGTTTTTCAACCCATCTCTCAATGTCCTCCCTTCCATCCACTTTTCCATTAAAATCACCAAGTATCAAAACATTGGATTTAATTTGGAAAGTTTCATAGATTTCTACGTAAGATTGCTTTACTTCTTCCTCTGCAACAGATGGTGATTTTCTTTTTGCAAATGTTCATCATGAGTACTGCATTATAAGACAATCAAGTACCTCTATGAAATTTTGTTTCTTATTGCCTTTTGGCTCCTATTATTAAAACTAATTCTATTCTTTTGTTCACCTCTTCAAGGAAGACCTTTGACTGATCCTTCCATTTACATTATCTACAACTTATCTTTGTCACATAGTTTCATTTTTAACCACCAGGTGGCATCTAGCCAGTAATCTGCTCCTAGTATATATAAAGGGTCAGGTGCTTGGTGAGTTCCACTTCCACTCTGACAATTAGTTATGAACTCCACCCCACCGAGTAAGAATGCTAAGAAAGCACCAAGTTCTCTAGGATTCTCAAAGAGTAGATAACCCCTTAGACTCTGTTCTGTCTCTCCGGATAGTCACACCATTTTGTCAGTCTAGATTAGAGGTGTCAAACAAAGGGGTTGCATATGGCTTACTCCTGAAAGCTGTTGGAACTTAAAATGCAATTGGGAAATATTTAATAAAATAAATAAAAATACAATAAAACATGGATAATATATTTTAAAACTAAGTCAATATGTGGCCCTTATGTATGTATGTGTGGATGGATTAATGACCCCTATTTCAATTGGATTTTGACACCATAGGTCTATATGAATGTTTAGCATAGCTTTACCCAATCAGAATCAACTCTGAGCCCCACTTCTTGCCAAACTCTGCCTCTTCCCTGAACTTGCAATATTTAACTGACCCCTAGTCACATGACCCTGGCATAAAGGCATTGCCTCCCCAAAAGAGCAAGCAGACTATGCTCAACTGTATACAATGCTTCACTCATTATAGAATCAACAAAAGCACTAAAATAATATACAGAAAAGCATCTACCAGGCATTTGCATGCCCCACAATATCTGCATATTCCACTATGTTTCTTGGATGCAGGCAACCCCAGACAGTACAAAGGCTGCTGCAAACTAAGACATTCTAGGAAAGGCACAGTTTGGTTTGTTAAGTTCCCCACAGGTGTACATCATATAAGCAGGCAAAAGACTATAGGAAACATAATGGCCACAAGTGGCTCACGCTTGCAACAGTATCAGTCTTTAAATAAATAAGAACTCAGGACCTTTGGGTCTGAATCTTGGCATCTTGGCATGTTGGTGGACAGGTGGATGCGGATCTGGTGCTGGCTAAAGCTCTCATAGATGGGGCTCTGAGTTACCTGGGACTGCTCATTATGGCTAGCTCATTGCTTACGGAACAGGAGAAGCAGACATAATGGCCCTATAAAGGAGAAAGCTGCTACCACCATACCACTACATAATCTCCTTGACCTTGAGACCTTCGGTTCCCATTTCTGACGGACAAGTAGTATGTTACATTCTCTCTGTCTTGTTCCTGCATCTCATCACTTCCACTTGCACCACCCTCTCTTTCTCCTTACTTAGGAGATAAAGCCTGGGTGCTCTGTACAAAGGGTAATGAATGGGCCAATGAGCAAGAAGAGCACTATACATTCATGGAAGGAATGTCAGTATTGATGACTCAGTTCCTACAGTAGTATGCCCATTTATTTGAGTCACTAGGCAAAGAACTCACATTTGTAGTCCCAATGATTACTAATGATTATAAATGTTCCCTAAACCATGTGATTCTTAGAATTCTTTGCTTCTTTTTCCATCCACTGTTACTGGGAAGGGAAGGGAATAAACATTCAGAGAACACTTATCATATGCCAGGCACTGTGCTAAGTACAGCTTAAACATTATCTCATTTAATCCTCACAACAATCCTGGGAGTAGGTGCTACTATTAAGCCTAATTTTTAGGTGAGAAAACTGAAGTAGATAGAGGTTAAGCAACTTACCCAGAGTCACATAACTTGTAAGAATCTGAGGCTGGATTTGAACTCAAGTCTTCCTGACTCTAGGCTCAGTACTTTTCCACTGGGCCATCTAGCTGCCTTATTGCAAAAGCAGAAAGTTATTGCAAAGGACTGGGTGCCATTTTATGCTTTTCTTTCTTTCATATGATGCCACATATAGATTATTACCTAGTGGCCAGACTACTGGTGATGAGTTTCTCTGTACTTAGCTAGACTCATCTTCGTCAGGCAGCCATAGATTGTGACCTGGTGTATCCTTGAAATATCTGTACTTTACTGGCATAACCTTCAAGAGGAAGGCAGTGTGGTACAGTAGAAAGAGGAGCAATGGCTCAGATGTCACAGAACCTAGGTTCAGATCTTGTCTCTAATTTTTATTACCTCTGTGGACTTGGACAAATCACTTAACTTCCCTAGGACTCAGTTTCTTTATCTGTTACATGATGGAGTTGGACTAGATAACCTCTGGTGTCCCTTCTACTTCTAAATCAATGATCTTATATACATAGGGTCCCTCTTATGTGATAAAAAAGAATTGGAAGAAGAGCTTTTTTTTGCTATTGCAAAAAAAAAACCTCATTCTGATGATGAACAATCCTTCTTAATAGGTGGTTTATTGGATTGACTCAAAGAGATTTACATTTTCTCATATTTCTACATATACATATTGACAGCAAAAAAAATTGAGAGAGAGATTGAGAGAACATCATTGTGCCATACAGAAAAATGAATATAAAGAATTCAGAAACATAGGAAAACCTGGGAAGACTTACATGAAGGAATGGAAGATGGAAGAAAGTAGTGTCAAAGCAACACTATATGCAATGACTACAGCAATGTAAATAAAGGCAACAAAACTCAAATCAAACACAAAAGTCAATGGTGGTTCCGAATTATTAAAGTTAATGCATACATCCTTCCTTTCTGCTAACAGATGATAAAACACAGAAATGTAAAGTAACTTGTACTGTCTGTTGCAACCATTTTAATATATTAGGCAATTTTATTTAACTGTTTTTTGTGGGAAAGTACTACTGTGGGAGAAGGAGAGGTAGTTGTAATTTTTGGGAAGTGACATAAAATCATTACTTTTAAAATTGTATTATTTTATTCTGAATCAGAGTAACACAAAAATGAGCATTTCCACATATGAAGTAGAACAGAAAAGAGGACTATATGTGAAACCACAAATCTCTATTAATGTACAGCTTGCTTTTTTAAAAGAAAAAGTACATAATAAGTTCAACATTGCACTTTCAAAGATGTCTTGAATGTACTACTTTTTAAAAATAGCTCCATACTTTCAGTCAGGAGCCCTTGAGTTCTAGTTCCAGTTCTGCTGCTAACTAATTAAGATAACTGGAACAAGTAAAACACTTCTCTGGGCCTCAGTTTCCTTATTTGTAAGATAAAAAGTTTGGATAATCTTTATGATGTCTTCTACCTCTAGAGTTCTATGAGATACATACTGCAAACTGCTGCTTCTCCTCCCACCTTTTTCTCCCTATTCCCTTACCCTGACATATTTCTTAAACAAGCGTGAGATAAAAAAATCAGTTAAAAGAATATAGCTAAAGACCTCCTTACTTAATCAGGGTGGGAGCAGCAGACTGGATTGCATAAGCAAGCAAAGTAGCTCCCTACCTGGAAATCACCACAGCTAAGCAAGCTAATGAAATTATCAGCCCAACCTGAGCCCTGGGTTTGGACTGAACCATTATTGAGTTATTACTTAGAAACCTTCATGACGGAATTCAATCAATAGCTAACCTAGAGCTATAGTTCTGAGCTATAAGCTATGTATCTACTGGGCAAGGAAGGCACTATGCTAAGCACACACCTTGTAAGAAGCCATTCTACCATTGATGCTATAAGGCTTATTCTGCCTCCCCACTCCCCAAAAATTAAATAAAGCCAAGAGCCAAGAAGACTGAATAATCTTATATGCATATGAAATGACTTTTTTGTTTTCTTTTTTTAAAAAAAATATGCTTGGCCCTTACAGTCTCAGAGACAATGTGATTACAACCGAGCTGACCTAAAGTTTCCAGCTCTCTGGTGTGTCCTGTTACTGGGAAACATTTCCTAAATAAACTGCTGCTGGGTACTAAGCATACTGTACTCTAAGTGAGATGTGATAAGGGATTGAACTATGTCATAGATCACTTTAGGCTGCCTGCAGAGCAAACTATCACTGTTTTGATGCCTTCCCTGATACATTTTCTTTTCCAGTTCTGAAGCAGCATGGTACCTGACCATGGACCACATGCAGAAACATAGGGGAACACAAATATACTAAAAGAGTTCTTAACTAACTTCTCCAGAGGTTCAGAAAATAGGACCATATACAACACAGCAGAAAACTGAATCTTCACAGTCAAGCTTCTGCCAACTTTCTGGACCTTTATTTGGTTTTCCACTCACGTATTTTCCTTACCACTACCTGGGTCCCTTCATACACCCCTCCCCCCATAGCCAACATGGGTCACATTTGGGCCAAGACCAAAAAGTACTACACCTACCTGGGCAATGACTTCTACACCAAAGTGTGTGTATGCAAGAAGATTGTCATCATTCCCAGCAAGAAGCTCTGCAACAAGATCATGGGATATGCTACTCATCTGATGAAGTGGATCCAGAGACATCTGATGAAGTGGATCCAGAGTGAGAGGAATTTCCTTCAAATTGCAGGAAGAAGGAGGAGAAAGGAGGAATAACTATGCCCCTGAGGTCTTGGCTTTGGATCAAGAAGTAGACCCTAATACCAAAGAAATATTGAAACTCCTGAACTTTAGCAGTTTTTCCAACACGCAAGTTACCTAGCAAATAGTTGGGATGAACTTCAAAAAACCAAGAGGAGCTCTTTAATGCTTATTTTTGCCTTCTTTCCAATAAACTTGGGACTCCCCCCAAAAAACTCCACTATATGAGGATCTTAAATGAAAAAAAAAAGATGGTTGACAATTGCATGCTAGGACTGAATGCAGTATGAACCTTGCTTAAGTAAAACTTCTCCTTTAAGTCAGGTGTAGGTAGATCCACTGAATCTCATCTTTGTTTCTGTGCTCCTCTACCTCTCAGTTATGCTCAACCCGGTTTATCCCATCTGTCCAGAAGGTTTTATTGGGGTCTAGTAGCTTGGTATGCCACAGCTTCTTGGAGGCAAAGGTCCATTGGTGAGTAAGGGGGGTTTCTATCCCAAACATATGAAGACTTTCCCAATGGAATGGGCAGATGAGAACATTTTGCTCCAGTAGCCATGAAAGCAACTGAAGTAGGCACTGTGAAGTGCTAAGAGGTTGGTCAGACATCAAAGATGCCAAGGTCATCCATTGCATCACCAGTCTTCTTGATTTTTGTCTTGCCGCTGGACTTTGATGATTCTGGAAGATAGAATGAGGCTGATGACTTTGTGCAACTCTATCTCACTTAAACCTGGCTCACTCACAAGTCAAAACATCAGCCTTGTAATGTCATTGGTCCTCTTTAAAAATGAAGGAGAAACAACAGCTCCTCTACCTCCATACCTGTTGTTGATGATGAAATGACTTTTTTGTTTTCTTCTTAAAAAAAAAGCTAGATGGTATCAAATCTTCCTATACTCAAACTTTGATCAACCTTTACAATATTCTTTCCCAGGTAATTTCCCCCTCATGTACATTCCCTTTTGCAATGAAGAGCTCTGAGGGGTAAGAGATGGAATATAGAGTTAATGAATTAGGATCCAGAGACCAAGTGTTGATTTATTAGGTGAATCACTTTTAAAACTTTCCTTTCACTTGTCCCATCCTTGACAAACTGGACCAACCCAACGCATGACTAAAGTAGCCCCAGATACTTCAAGGATAAGACTCACCTGTGAAAATCGTCTTAAAACATGCCAGAAGAATTGTGCAGCTTTTCCACCATAGCAGCAAAAAGGAGTCAATTGGCTCAGGCTGGGTTAACAGCTCAACTACAAGACATTCCAGTGCACTGAGTAAATTAACCTGCCCAAGACAAATGATGCATGACATCCTTAGACTCCAAGAGTGTTTAAATCAGGTGTTAACCATGCAATGATCTGTTTGCATAGGGTCAAGCCCCTGAAGACGAAAACCAGGAGAAAACTTTGCAACTGAGTTCTTTAAAGAATGAAGAAGTAGTTAAAGCTTCACTAAATATGAGAGTGTGTCCCCTCCTCCCCCCAGCACTGGGTGGATCAGGATGATGCATTGGGATTGCTTCAGGTACAATAATGCAAAAACATTTTTTTTTAAAAAGAGAGAACTCAGCAGCAAAGGAAAATCAAATCTTCTGTGTTCTCCTCACTTGAAACCTCATAGTAGACTTCTGTTTTTTCAAGAGCAAAGCTAATTGTGGGAGCCACCTATAGGAAGATTCATCATCTGTGAACACACCAATGATACCTTCATGTCTTTTGAGATCTAACCTGAGACTTGCACTGTTACTTCCACTTATGGTTGTTTATTCACCTATTACAAAGTAGTCTGCCAAGAAAAAATGGTTTTTCTCATCTCAGTCCTTACTACCTGTCCATTCTTGGTTGATGATGTTTCCAGATATGACCTTCAAATGGTTGAAGGGATGGTGTGGGGAGGAGTGGACCCAGTCAAGTCTGAGCACCTGCAAAGAGATGTTGTTAGCAGGAGATAGACCCCCAACTGATCTAGGGCGCTTGAGGTCATCGGTCAAATTGGGGCATAGGCAAGGCTTCTAAGGGCTGGGCCATTATTGGGCCTTCAGTATTAGAATATGCAACTTGGGAGCTCAGGGGCAACTTAGCCAACAAGCTGTTGTAGACTACCTATACTCACAGCTGGAGTGGAAGGAAAATGCTTTTTTGTTTCCCTGACCAGCTATCTTCTTAGGCTAATTGGTAATTATAACCAATTCTAAATCACTTACACTATTATATTTACTCACAACTGGTTACTTTTGAGTCCTTATCCACAATTGCTTAACTGGGGTATCAATGGGGTTGGCACAACTCTTTTAAAAGGAAAGAAGAATGCCTTGCCAAATCCACCAATCAGGACCCTTATCATGCTAGGACAAAGATCCAAAGAATTCTGAAAACAAATGTCTCATTTTGAACAAGCATATAAATAACCATTAAAGTCCCAACATGGCTGCTTTAGGAATTTGCAAGCATTGCGTTTAGAGTCAGATCTGGGTTTCTTACCTGACTCTGATGGTCACTAGCTATGTGATAATGGTTGTCACAACCTTTCTAAATATAAGTATTTTCATTTGTAAAATGGGAAAAGCAGGACTTTCATTACAAAACTCACAGGATTGTTGTAAGGAAGGTGCTTTTTAAAACAGAAAATACTATAGATATGTGTTATTATTAATAATGTAGTACCCCTCTCTTTTCAGTCCCTCCTCCTTTGTGGAGTGTAGACAAGCTTGGCTACCTATTAGAAGAGCAGTAGAGGGAATTGACATAGTTCTTGACACTTAGAAAGTCGAAGAAATGGTGCAGGGGGAAGAACATGAAGAGAGGGGGATTGAAGAGAAGGAAATCTGCTCTGACCCTGACACCGCTTCTTCTTAAGACTTTAATGCCTTTAGGCTGGATCCAGTTCAGGGCGCTAGTTTCTAGGTATGAATGGTTAGATGTGTGACCTGAGCAGGATAGCCAGCAGGAAAAAAAATTAGCAGAAGGAACTTCTGTCTGTACCACCGGTTCCTCTGAGTGCATATCCCTATATCATAGGAAGTAGAATCCAGATTCCGGTGTCTTTTAACTAATGACTGGTCCCATTGGATGCTGTTAAGTCCCAGGTCCCTTCCAGCTCTCACGTTCTATGTTTATATAATCAAACCCAAAAATATTATCATTGTTACCATCATGGAGATATGAAAGCAGGTCTATTCTTAGCAGAGAATAAGCCCCTAACTAAGGACCAAGACCATCCATTATAAGGGAGACACAATTGATCTGTTTGTGACACAGAATGTAAAGTGGGTAACTGAGGGAAGAGACAGAACCATAACCAGTTATGGTCAGGGAGGGAAGGGGTGTGGGGATATAGCTTTTCCTTATTCCAGCCGTACTCATAACCATGAGCCAAGCCTAACTCACCCAATGGTTGACTCCACAAGCTCAAACACATTGCTAGACACAAGTCAGCAACTTTACCACAGTGAAGTCAAGATTAGTTGACTAATCCTGACATGAGTTGTGGTTTGGACTTTAGCCATAACATGTATATCAAGAGATTAGAGTTCAGCAGATGTGGCATTTCAAAGAATAATTCAGCTGCTTAATATACTGCTCTGGAAGACATTTTTGTCATTGTCTTCACCCAAAGGATCAAAGGTGGAGCTGGAAGGAACTTCAGAGGTCCTCTAGTCTGTATGTCTAACTCCTTCATTTTACAGATGAGGAAAGTGAAATTGAGAGATTAAATGACTTGTTTATTATTCTCCAAGTAGTACATGATTTGAAACCAGGCTCTCTTACTCCAAATCTGGTGCTCTTTTCACTATACCTGGCCTGTTTACTTTTCGAGGTAACGGGGTTCAAGTCATAGAATAGGTATTGTTTTTTTGTTTTGTTTTGTTTTTTTTAAGAAACTAATGTTTATTTTCCATCAGCATTTTTCCAACACTATTAGAGTATCTGGGGTAAAACTTAAGACCACTCTGTGGTAGTTCCTACCCACTCAGTGGCCTGAGCAGTAGGAGCCGCAGACCAGTCCTCTGAAGCCAGCTGAGAACTCCAATCTTCGGTAGGGAACTGCTGAATGGGCATAGATGGCACCTGTACCCCCTCAGACCAATCAGCCACCTCCAGTTGAGTAGCTGTGAATTCTGGGGCAGGTGCAGTCCATTCACCCTGAAACTCCTCCTTTGTCACTGTCTTCTCAGCTGCAGCCTGCTCTTCTTTTTCAATCTCCTCTGGATCTCTGTAGAAATAAAGATCAGGCATAACCTCCCATGGTTGTTCACGGGAGATGGTACCACACATATGTAGGACTTCACGGGCCAGCATCCACATCAGATCCATTGAGTGAGCACTCTTGTTGTTAAGTGGAATAGCAATGTCCACATAATGAAGTGGGGAGTCTGTGTTGCACAATGCAATGGTTGGGAGGTTAACATAAAATGCTTCAGTAAGAGGCTGGTGACCTCTGGTCCCAAAGGATCAGTGACCACCAAGAGGCGAGGCTCCCTGAAAGGTGCCTGGATCTGCTTAGTGAAGGTTCCTGGTGTGAAATGTCCAGCAGTAGCGACGGCACCAGTGGCAGCAGCAAATTTCGGAATAGCTTTCGGGCCAGTGTTCCTGAATGAGATGACACTAACATTAGCTAAATTTTTAATGGCAACAATGGCACAAGCTGCCAGCAGAAGTTTTTCCCAAGTTCTCTTCAAATTAATGATGTAGATGCCATCACTCTTTCTTTTGTAGGTATTCTTTTGTAGGACTTCCAGCTGGAAGTCCAAATTGGTGCCACCTAAATGGGTTCCTACAGCAAGGAATTTGAGGACATCATCCTCCTTCATCTGCAAGACATCTTGGGCTCCAAACATTGTGAAAGGTTCCCTTTAAAGTTACAACGGAAACCAAGAACAATGCCGTATGGAACCCTCTTTGGGGAGAGTGGGTATTGTTTGATACATGTTATCACTACTATATAAGGCACATGTAAGTCTCTCTGCCATATGGAAGGAGGGTTGTGCCCTTAGATGAAACTTAAATATCCATTAATTGTTGATTGTTGATCATAGTGAATGAAGAACAACACTGCCAATAGTTAACATCCTCAAAAAAAAAAAGACAAAACCATAAGATTGAAAATTCTGAAATGACACTAACCATGTTCCCCATAGATACTGCATGTCTGTGCATTTAGTAAATACAGTAGTGATCCTAACCTGAGCTAGAAGAAATCTGAGAGATCAGGTAGTCCAACTTTCTTATTTTGTGAGAAAACAGACCCAGACAAACTGAGCGATTTGTTCGAGGTTATACAGAGAGTTAGTGGCAGAAGCAGAGTTAGAAGTCAAATGTCCTAATTTCTAGCCTCATGTTCCTCTTAACACCGTTCTGCCTGATTTAATGTTCACATGACTTTATTATATATATACATATGCATTTGTATATACAAATGTATGTGTATGCATATATAAATATGTATGTAGTTCATATGTATATGAATTAGCTAATTTACTAAAATAATGCAATACAAAATACTTTATATTTATGTAGTAGTTTTAACTTTTCAGAAGAATTTCAAATATTTTATCTCATTCTATTTCTTACCCTTCAACAGTCAACAAATTAATAATTAATGCTTATTTAACATTTCTCAATTCAATTCAATAAACATTTATTAAGTGCCTACTATGTGCCAGCCACAAGGTTAAGTGCTTGATATACAAAAAGAGGCAAAAGACAGTCCCTGCCCTCAAGAAGCTTACAATTATTTTTCTATATAGTTAACTGATGGCTGCTGACCTTGCATTATAAGTTCATGAAAACAGTATTTCTTGATAACAGCAAAGAGATCAATTGTATTTTTGTTTGTTCTTCTCCACTCCTTACCTCCAATAAAGACTTAGCTTGGAGGTAAGGAGTGGAGAAGAACAAACAAAAATACAATTAATCTCTTTGTTAAATTCTTTATTTTTAGAGGGGAAATAGATTACCTTTTTTGATACGAAAAAGTCTTCACATGAGGATGTTTTAAAAATGAAAATGCTTTTATTTTTTCAATATGTTACTATGTTTTTATTTACACCTAATAGTTCATATGCATATGAAGTATTATATATTATACATATGTGTGTGTCTGTGTTTGACTCATGAGGCTGAAATAACATTGCATGAATAACTTTTTTCTCCTTTGGTTATCAAACTGTTTTATTTCTCACTTTGTGATTGGCTTTTACTTCTGACGTTAGCACCACCCAACCAGCTCCTGTTTGTCTGGAGGATCCCATAAGCTGGAGTTGCATTGGAAGAGTCTGCTAATGTAGCCAAACAAGCTATTTAGAGAGTATTATTAGAGATCTTTAAAACCATAAATGCTATTTACCTTTAATAACCACTTTAATTAAATCTTTCAAATTGCAAGGATTACTTACTGAAGATCACATAGCTCACAAGGTTCTAATCAACATGGGGAAAGTGAAAAAGAAAATGGAGATTAACTATGTATATAGAAAAGACTGGCGCTTGTTCCTTGGAAAGAAAACTATGGCAAATCTGGACAGCATGCTAAAAAGCAGAGCCATCATCTTGCTGACAAATGTCCATATAGTCCAAGCTATGGTTTTTCCAGGAGCAACAAATGGCTGTTGGACTATGAGGAAAGCTGAGTGTCATGGAATTGACACTTTTGCATTATGATGCTGGAGAAGACTTTTGAGAGTCCCTTGGACAGCAGGGAGATCAAATCAGTCAATACTAGAAAAAATTAATTCAGGCTATTCATTAGAAGGTCAAATACTGAGGCTGAAGCTTAAATACTTTGGCCACATAATAATAAGATGGAACTCATTGAAAAAGATCCTGATATTGGTGAAGATTAAAGGCAAAAGGAAAGGAGGATGGCAGAGGATGAGATAGATAGTATCATGGAAACAATGAACACAAACTTGAACAAAATACAAGAGATAGTGGAAGACAGAAGGGCCTGGAGTGCTATGGTCCATGGGGTCACGAAGAGTCAGATACAATTGAATAACTCAACAACAACAACAATAGCAACAACAAAATAGCATAGGCTGGTTTGTACCTTTAAGAATAAGAATAGGAATAAGAATAGGAAAGACATACTCTTCCCATTACTTCCCCCTTTGTCTTCAAAGATATAAATATCCATTGGCCCTTAGATTGGAGTTTGGACATTTATTTATCTAATCTATTTATTTATAAAATGAATTTTTACTCTTCACTAATATTTTTACATCATCTACATTTCCCCGTCTCCTCCCTCTTCCCCTTCTCTGACAGCAATCTCTTTTGAGAAAGCATAAAATAAAGGGGGGGGGAAGATAGCTGAGCAAAATTAATCTATTTTTAAAATGACATTATATTCAATACTTTACAATCTGTAGACCCCCAACTTTTTAGAGAAGTGGGAAGAAAGCCAAGTTTGTTTATTATAATTTTTCAATGCTTTTTTTCTTTCTGATTTTATATTTATATTGTTTTAATCATCACATATAGTTCTCTATATTCTACTTCCTTTGCTTTGCATCAGTTCATATAAGTCCTCTCATGCTTTTCTGTAGTCACCATACTCATTGTTTTTTTACAGCACAGTAAAATTTCATTACATTGATATGCCACAACTTGTTTAGCCATTCCTCAACTGATAAACATCTACTTTGTTTACAATTTTTTGCTTCTACAAAAAGTACTGCTATGGGGCAACTAGGTGGCACAGTGGATGGAGCACTAGCCCTGGAGTCAGGAGGGCCTGAGTTCAAATCCAGCCTCAGACACATAATACTTCCTAGCTGTGTGACTCTGGGCAAGTCACTTAACCCCAATTGCCTCACTAAAAAAAAAAAAAAAAAGTGCTGCTATGAATATTTTGGTGTATGTGGGACCTTTTTTTGTCATTGATTTTCTTAGGGGTATACGCCTAGCAGCAAAATCTCTTTATCAAAGAGTACAGACATTTTAGTTACTTCATTCATGAATGCTTCTTTCCAGAATGGTTGTACCAGTTTTAGCTCTGCCATCAGAGTAATAGGATATCCATCTTTCCACAACTTCTACAAAACTATTCCTATTGTTTTTCATATTTCTCCATTTGTTGGATTTGAGGTTAAAATTGTTTTCAATTTTAATTTCTTTAATTATTAGTGATTTGGAACATTCTTTCCCCTGGTTTGTTTGCTAATAGTTTGCAATTCTTTTCAGAACTATTTGTTTATAACCTTTGAGGTCTTATATATTTCTCTTAATGGACCATATATCTTGTATATCAAACCCTTATTTAAGAGACTTGATTTTCCTCATTTGACATATAGCTTTCTTATCTTAGTTGCATTAATTTTTTCATTCAAAAGCTTTTCAATTTTACATAACCAAAATGATCTATGTTACCTTTTATGATTGGCTGTATTTCTAGTTTGGTTACAGATTTGTTCCCTAGGAGTAGCTGTACCTGATATAGTTTCTCTTATAATTTTTTTGTATCAAGTGATCTTTAGTATTTAGGTCATGTGTTTATTTTTAGTTTATTGTGGAATATGGTATAAGGATTTGTTTATTTATAATTTAAAAGTGTAATGGATCACTTTCTGAATTTTTTTATGAGGACCAGAATTTCTAGCTTTGTCACTGGTCTTAATTGCTAGAAAATTTAAACTGAAATATAGCAGATCATTTTTATTGCTGGTATTTGGTGATAAGAGTTTGATTGTAGGAGTTGTATTAGGGTTTTCTCTACATAGCTTTGGTGGGCTTGGAGATCATAGTTTGATTCATAATAAAACTGGATTTATATAATAACAAAATTGCATCATTATGGGGCTTTATTATGCAGTATAATAAACAAAGCAAGCAAAAAAGAACCTTTCCTCCTGGTTTACATGGTTTTTAGAGTTTGGTCTTGCCTTTGAAATTGCTAGTGAAATTGATCTGTGATTTTTTTTCCAGGTCCTTTTAAAAACAACTAAGAGTTACCAACATTCTATAGTGTTTTCCCAGACCCCCTCCCCAACTATTTTGTTATTAAAATTTATCAAAGAAACTTCTAGAAGCAGAATTATGTTTTATTTACATTATGCTTGTTTTTACACTTTTCCTTTATTTCCTTCTCTTCCCCTTAAAGCTAAATTTGAGGACTTAAAATCAATAAACCATGGTTCCTCCATCTTTGGTTTTCTTTTTCTTCCACCCTCATTGTTATCACCCATTAAACAATGCTGGCATTATTTCTGTTCATATACTATTGATAAAGGCCAATAGTTTACAAGAAACCTTGCAAATCACCATCTAATCTAAATATCTTAGTCTTTGAATCCCTTACAGGAAAAACTAGTGTGTTCCCTGGCCACTTACTAGATTATGTGAGAAAAAAAGATATTAATATAGAGTTTGAAATTTTAGAAACCTTAGAAATCATCTAGTCCAATTAATTTTGCATATGTGGAAACTGAGGCTTAGATCTAGGAGTGGCAGTTAAGGCTTATAGTAAATTAATGGTAAAGCTGGTATTAGAACCCAGGTTTTCAGAATCCCAGTTCATTGTGTGTATCTGTATGTTTTATTATACTATACCATCTCTGTAGTCTAACAATTCTCTTGAATGTTAAAGCAGTGACCTTTTAGAGCTTTGGTTTTATCATTTAGGAAATGGAGAGAAAAATAATTGCAGTACTTAATATATAGGGTTGTTGCAAAGAAATCACTTTGCAAACCTTATAAATATGAGTTATTATCATTGTTATATGTTAGAAAAGAAGTAAGAGGCAGCCTAGTAGAAAGCAATGAATGATAAATTGGGAATCAAGGAGAACCTTTTTTGAATCCTTTCTCCGAAACTTATTATCTGTGTGACCTTGGCAAATCACTTAACCCCCTCAAATTCAGTTTCCTTATCTGTAACATGAGGATAGCACTAACTTACAAGGTTGCTTTAAAGATACAGTGGGATAATGTATGTAAAGAATTCAGCAAAGTGCTATGAATGTATGAAATATTATTATCAAATTCAAAAGATAATTTGAAATGTGTATTGTTTTTAGGGTATTTTTAAGATGTTAAATTTTAGTTTAATAGTTTGAAAAAATGATCATTTGCTTGTATTCACAGGAGTAATAGAGACATTGATGTCCTTAAAATTACTTTTTCTAAGAGACTCTTTTCATAAACAAATCTATCTCTGGGCCACTTCAACAATATTTCATCCCTTTTTTAAAATGCAATGATTTTGCCTTGTCCTTTACCTCAAGAGTTCAGGGCACTGCAAAAGCCAGTTCCTTAGTCACACAGTGGGAAAGTCTGATTACTAAAGGCATGTCTCTTCCCAGCTAGTAATACCTTGGCAGGAGAGATTTGGAAAACATCTGCTGAGGAGACACAAAGTCACATCTGCTGCTTTCCCAATGAGGCACCGGTATGAGTGTAACAGAGTTAATGAGCTAGGGAATAAACCTTCTATCAGCAAAAAATTGCATATGGCAGCCTGAATTCTTCTTAGTTCACCTAAAGGCATTTATATTTGAGGAGGTAATATAGGAGTTTTATTTTTATGTCCAATAAAGTAACTTTCCAAGATGAAAATGGGAAGAGCTTGATCCAAAACCATGGAAATGTTGATAGGAGCAATACTTTAAGGAAATCCCACCTTTAGTCTTTCTCCATCCTCCACAATCTTAAGGCCTTCCCTCTGAGACTCCCCTCTAATTTATCCTATCTATATCTTGTTTATATATAGTTGTTTGGACATTTTCTCCTCCATTAAACTGTGAGCTCCTTGAAAGCAAGGACCGTTTCTTGCCCTTCTTTGCTTCCTCATTATGGGGCACAGTGCCTGTAACACAGCAAGCACTTAATAATGTTAATTGACTTACTTAAATAGTGATATGAGTCAGCTAGGTTGTACAGTGGATAGAATGCAGGACTTGGAGTCAGGAAGACCTGAATTCAAACTTGCCTCTAATACTTACAAGCTATGTAACCTATGACAAGTCACTTAACCTCTCTCTGTGTGTCCTCTTCTGTAAAATTGGAATGGTAATAGCACATACCTTCCAGGGTTGTTGTGAAGATCAAATCACTTAACATATATAAAGTGCTTTGCAGACCTTAAAATGCTATATAAGTGCTAGCTATTATTATTATTAACATGGATAACAGTTTTTTTGTGGTTCATTTAAGATTATACTGAAAAGGTTCTTAGTGGTCATCCAGTGGAACCCTCTTACCTTTTATAGGCCTATAAAGGTAAAGTGACTTGCATAAGGTCACACAGGTAGGAAGTAAATGACAAGAGCATAAAAATCTTTTCTGCAACTTCCCTGAATATGTCACAGATGGAAGGGAATGGAATAGTATTTATTAAATGCTTACTATGTGTCAAACACTGTGTTACATGCTATGGAGACACAAATAGAAAACCAAGACAGTTCCAGCTCTCAAGGAGCACACATCCAACTGAGGAAGACCACACATAAAAGAGGGTTCAGGGCCATGCTCAGTTCATGGCAGATGGAAAAACCCAAGATATAGAAAGCAGCAAGGCCAGGGGATCTTGGGAAAGCAATGAACCTGAGTTAATAAATATACCCAATCTTCTTTCCACTACTGAACTGTTTCATAATTTCATTATTTTATATCTACACCTTATTTTTGACCCCAAATAGTCACCTACCATATTAGCCAATCTTGGCTATGAGTTACTTTGAATTATTTTCAAAAATTAAATCCATCTAAGAAGGATGATGATTTACCACCAAAATATTACTCCTGTCCTAGGCATTAATGGCAATTTCTCCAGGGGAGGTCCAGAAATACCTTGAGCCCTGTCAGCATCGCTGAAATCTTTGGCTGTCTTCCTAAGGGGATGACTTGGAAGTACATAACATTCATTTCACAGTGTAAGTGCTAAGAAATTTGGTAAAAATAAGAACCACTGCTCAAGTCTCATTACTTTGAAATCACATTGCACACTAATATTCAGTGTGGGGAGTCATATTTTAGGAAGGATAATCTGGAGAATGTCCAGAAGAAGTTGGTAAGGGTAGTGAAAGGGCCCCAAGAACATGTCATAAGAAGATTAATTGAAGGTACTGGGAATGGTTATTATGTAAAAGAAAAGACGTAGTAATCACATGAAAATGACTTCCAAATATTTGAAGGACTGTCATGTGGAAGGGTTAGATTTGTTTTGCTTGGTTCCATAGGGCAAAAATAGAAGAAAAGGATTAAAGTTCAAGAAAGGCAGATTGACTTGACGTAAAAGTCATTAGTGCTTTCCAAATGTGAAACTGCTACCTTGGGAAGCAGTAGGTTTGACCTGTTTGAAATTCTTAAAGAAGAGAGTTAAAGAAAGGAAATTGTATAGAGATAGTTTTTGACCAGGTGTATTTGCTGCATTCTGAGGCTGCTTCCAATGCCTAGTTTCTATAGCTTAAGATTATTTGATGTTGTACTCAGAAGACTTTATGATCTGTAGCAACCCTATGTTGAAGAACATGCCCAAATCTCATTCACTTTTTCTTAGTGTCTAAATTCACTAAGAAAAGTTCTGCACTTATCCACTCACAGCAATCCTTCTGGATGATACCATCCGTTTCTGGCTTGTCATGATCATCATACTTTGCACTTACATAGTGCTTTATGATATACTTTTTTACTCATTGACTCATTTGATATCACAGCAACCAGAAATCAAGACTCAAAGGGCATATGTGACTTGTTATAGGTCCAAACAATCAATCAACAAGCATTAAGCACTTACTATACACCAGGTACTGTACTAAATGCTGAGAATTTAAAGAAAAACCAAAAATATTCCCTTCCTTTAGGGAGCTTACATTCTAATAAGGGAGACAGTCAGTCAATAAACATTTAATAAATGCCTTCTATGTGCCAGGCACTGTGCTAAATGTTAGGTAAAACAAAGGAAGCTAACAGCTCCTGTTCTAAAGAAGTTCCCAGTCCAACGGAGGAAGCAACATGTAAACAACTATGAAAAATAATCTATATACGAGATAAATTGGACAGAGGGAAGGGCACTAGAATTAAGAAGGATTAGAAAAAGCAAGGTATACATTAAGCATTCCATACAAAATAATACAGAGTCTATGGCAGGTAGCCATCAACGGGAAGGTAATAGCAACTGAGAGTGGGGTTGGCAATGGAGTGATAAAGCTCTCTCAAAGAAGGTGATATTTGAACTGCTTCTTAAAGGAGGCCAGGGATTCTAAAAGCTGGAGCTGAGAAAGAAGAGCATTCTAGGCACAGAAAAAAGCTACTGAGAAGTCACTGAGATGAGAGATAGAGTATCATGTGTGATGTACAAAGCCAATAAGTGGTGGTGTCAGGATTCAAAGTCAGGTTTTCTGACAGATTCCAGGACTTTTCCTACTATACCATATTGCCTCTCTGTCATCCTCATGACCCTTCTTCATGTTCTGTGGAAGATTTTGCCACTTCACCAGGGCTAGTCCTTTGTGATATGCCATGGAGAGTGTCTAAATCAATACATTGTGCAATACAAAAGTAACAGAAGATGATCACTGCTGGGGAAGATTTCCAGGAAGATGTTGGATTAGAAAGAAGCCAAAGGAACTAATTCTGCCCCGTTTCCTCACACATTCAGAAAATTGGCCCAACCCCACCGCACTTCCACTAAAAAGAGAAGAGGAAAAATGAGAGATTAGAGAAAAAAACCTAATTTTGAAGAACTGGGCCTGGATTTATGGGGGCTGTGATACTGTACCTACACCTTGGTCTGTACTTGGACAGGCAATATGGATTTAGTTCAGTCCTAGGTGAGCCTGGCTTCTAATAAAAAAGGGGCTAGCTTCCCTGCTCCCACACCCTTTGGCCCGTTAAGCCCCTACCTCAACTCCTTGGGATGATTTTACTTATAGTTTATGTCATGGCTCACACCTAGGATTTCACCAAAAAGAGGGACTGAAAGGGTACTCAGTGTATAATGTGAATCAAGGATGGGCACAAATAATTTATTCCTATACATAAAGTTAATTTTAAACATCAAATATGAGCATAGAACAACTTAAAAGATAATTACCATTGTAATCTGCTGAGAGATTAAACTTTATCAGAACACATAGTAGTTTGTAGGACTGTTATTTAGCCATTTTACTCCAGTTTATTTTGGTTGTTCACCGTTTGAAGAATTTGTAGTACATGTCTGTCGGCAAAATGGCTGGGCTTGCACCAATCTTCTTGTCAATGTCTTTCCTCTCTAAAAGAGCTGGAGTAATTGATGAGGAGTCATCCCCTGACTTCATTTAGCTTCAACCCAATAGTTGAATAAATTCTTGAATTTATAGGGTTGTCTCAAAGGTATAGCCCTCTCCAGATAGATATCCCCAGATCTAAGATCTGGGAAAAAAACAAACATAAAGGAGGAAATCACACCAAATGCAAAAATCCTTTTCACAACTGGGTCACCATATGTCTGTAAGCTGTCCCCAAAGTGCCCACATGTTCAAAAGAAACTAGGAATAACAACTCTGAGCATTTTCCATGGGATGACCTCCGTAGGGCAATGAAACTTCAATACCGCCCCCCAAGTCCCTTGGAAAAATCAACTAAAAGGGAAGGGAAAGGGTAGGGAATGAGCATTTATAATAATAGATAACATTTATTTATAGCACTTACTATGTGCCAGATACTGTGCTAAGTACTTTTTATAAATATTATCTCATTTGATCCTCACAAAAACCCTGGGAGGTCGGTGCTATTATTGCCCCATTTCATAGTTGAAGAAACTGAGGCAAACCTAGCTTAAGTGATTTGCCCAGAGTTACACATCTAATAAGTATCCAAGACAGAATTTGAACTTGGTCTTCCAGACTCCAGGGTCTACACTCTATCTACTGTACCATCAACTGCTTAGAACTACCATGAAGCCATCTTGCCTTGACTTCTCTGAGTTGTCATTAACACAGCCATGCTACTCTTGTGGTACTCCAAATTGAAGCCATCTTCTCTCCCTTTCCCATGAACCCGCCTCCCCCCATCTCTATGGCAATGCAGGTTGAAGGTACAAGGGTATCTTAGGATTCTTCCTGTCTCATATTTTGCCCTGCATATAAGCTTTGGCTCAGGTCACGTAGTCCAAGAACCATTCCCAACAGGCATACTCTAGACAGGACCTTGCCTCCAGCTCCCTGATTCTAACTCGTAGATGGGCAGAAGTCACAATTTTTCCTAAGATTGGCTCTATTTTCTAGCTCCTGTTTTCCCTCACTCTGCTATAGAACAACATCGAATTTCATGTAGTTATCACTCAATAAGCATTTATAAAAGGACTTCTATGTGCCAAGCACTGCACAGGGTACCAGGTATACAGAGATCAACATGAAGTGTCTCTGTCTTTAAGTTTAGATTTCATTAAGGGATACAGTGTACAAAATATAAATATGTAAAAACTAAGTGCAAGTTAATTTTGCATTGGAGAGGCACTAGCAGTATCAATAAAATGCTCATGCAGGAAGTGGTATTTTAGCTAAGCTTGAAGTGAAGCTAGAGATTCTTCTTAGAGCTGAGACAGTGAAAAAGCATAGAAATTGGAGATGGAATGTTGTTTATCACAGCATTGGCCAGAGGGTGATGAATTTTTCATACATAGCAACTCTCAAAAACTATTTACTATGTCATAGAGGTTTTGTGATCTGTGTCAGAGGATGGAATTCCCACACCCTAGATTCTTGAAGTAATGAAGTTACAGTCTGACTGCTCAAAAGGGGTTTACTTTTCTGATGTTTTCCTCTTGGTTATTTTTGTTATCTCAGAAATAATCCCAGTGGATCCCCCTCACAATGAAAGGATACAGAAGGCACTGAAGACAAAAATCACATCTAAGAGCCCAGTTTTCATCATTTACCCAACCAAGCAACACAGATCCTTCTCATGCTAGTCTCTATGCAGTTAATTAGGATATTACACATCTGTATAAGAAGTAGCAATATGGTTCAAACCAAGAATCAGGCTGAGTGGGTTTTACACCAGACAGGGATATGCAGATATAATTTGTGTCCATGTTTCTTGCCAAACTAAGGCAAATTTCGTACCTGACTGAAATGCTCACAATTGCATAGCAAGGCTGGTGGGCAGGGCTTCTACCCATTCTCAATTTCCTAACTCAGAGATAAGAAGCAAATTAAGTATCTCTCTAGACCCAGAGCCTGGATTTGTGTGTGTGTGTGTATGTGTGTGTGTATGTGTGTGTGTGTGTGTGTGTGTGCATGTGCGCATGTATGGATATGGATAAATGACAAATAGATGTGAATATGTATATATATGTGTATGTATACATACATACATAAGAAATGTGTATGAGTGTGTGTGAGAGAGAGAAAGAAAGAAAGTATATATAGAGAGAAGGAGAGTGACAGGCAGAGAAACAGAGAGACAGAAAGATAAAGACAAGGGAGAGATGGGGGAGGGAGGGAAGGAGGGAGAAAAGAAAAAGAGAGAAAGTCTGGGGCACTGAGAGGTTAAGTGATAACTAGGGTCACACAGTCAGGATGTGTCAGATGCAGAACTTGAACCTAGGTCTTCACTAAAGGAGGTTCTCTGTCAATTACACCATGTTGCCCCTCACAGGGTTATAAGGATCAAATTATAGAACACATTTGAAAATGACTTGTAATCTAAAGCACAATACCAATGCAAAGTCTAATTGCTGTTCTGCTGAAGCACATGTTGTATGATGCACATCTGGGTTGTTAACTGACTTTATAGGAAGTTCGACATTTAAATAATAGATTGTGCCTATGATTATCCCTCAGTCTTTCCAAAAGAATTTTTGATCAGCCTCTGACTATTTAAAATATGGCAGTTTTTATGTCATCCAGACAGTCAGTTGGACAGTTTATTTCTGACTAAAATAACCATACTGCTTGGTCTTATGGAAAGAGTGCAGTTGTGAAATTCCTATGATGTTTATATCAGCTGCTTTGTTGCTATTTGTGAAACTATTGTTCTTTCAAGCCAGCAGGGTGCATCTACATAAGGTCACTCTCTTACTTAGTAACTAAGAGGTTGTGATTTTAGTTGCTTCTCTATACAGGAAAATGATTGAATAGCCAATCTGTTTTTTTCAACTGCTTTAATGATTGCTGTCAATTGCCTTATTACTTAGTTGTGGTAATTAATATTTATCACAGCAGAAAATGAATGAATTGGCTAGCTTGTGGGCCATTAATGTCATACACTGATATGACCTCAGACACTGGGGAGAAGAGAGTTGCTTAAAGGCCAGCCCACCTGTACAGGGCCATACTAAGTGCTACATAAAACAGACATAGTCCCTGCCCTTCAGGAATTTTCCATTCATACATATGGTTTCAAAGGCTTATAGATGATAAATAATAGTTACTATACTTTATATTTACAGGGCATCTTTCATTTTCAGACCTCAAAAGCATTTTATGACATTTTATTAAATATAATAGTATTTGAATAAGCTGAATATTTAATTACATTTATGCCAATAGAGGAATAGAGCCACAATAAGTTTTAATAATTTGAGCAACCAGGATTCTTTAAAGATCATTCTATTTCTATTGCTATTGTTAGAAATTAAACCTTGTAAGGCATTCTAAAGGAATGACCAAATTATTTGGTTTCACTGGAATTTAATTTCATCCAATATTGCTTGGAAAAGTGTGTAAACATCAGGGCCAACAAAGTCTATGGCTTATTTTTAAAAGTTAGCTCTAGTGGTTAAAATATGGTGCTAACAGTAAGATCCAAGGTTTGGTTTCAGGCAGTAACTTCATTTCTCCTAGAATGTAAACTCTAGGAATTGAGTTTTATCTAAGCTTTCTTCCCCAGAACTTAAATACAGTGCTCTGTACACAACAGGTACTTAATAAATGTTGATTGAATGAATGGGTATACATTTCTTATTAGTTATTGGTTGTAAAGGGATTTGATCTGTGTTGAAAGGGGATTTTTGGCAAAACATAACTGACTTCATTTTGTTCTACATTTGCAATTTTTAAAAAACTGCCTAATATCTCAACAAGTACTGAATATCTCCTTCAATACTTCCCTTCCTTTACAGCCACAAAAGAAAACTCAGAGAACCTCAAATAGGTCAAGGAAATTTTCCTCTTCTCTTTATTGGATCTGATAAAGAACCTAGTAGGCACTTAACAAATACTTATTACTTATTACTGATAAAGAAGGTTACTATTTTCTTTGGTCTAGTGTAAAATGGCCATTCTGACAAAGACACATTCTTTCTTTCAGAACAGTTTTAAGTACCTGCTCTGACTAAATTGCTTTGTAAGAAGCTATCTCTTTTGTTACTCTGTCTGGCTTACAAAGCTTTGGGGGAGGGGTAAGAGTGTAAAGGTATGGTCTGTATACATATCTGTCATCATATATACACACATACACACATACACACGTATGTTATCTGCTGAGTCCATTACCCATTGATGGTGTATGTCCCACTTCTGAGAGAACCTGCAGTTTACCTGTCTGCCTATATCTATACTGGCTTATTTGAATAGTAGCTAGTGAGGACCCTGAAAATTCTCATAACATCTGCATATAGTTTTGAAAAGTCTGTATGTTGTTTTTGAGAGGTAAAACACGGTGTGGTGGGAGAAGCAACAATCTCCTTTGGAGTCAGAAGACCTAGGTGTGAGAAATTTAAGTACTTGCTAGCTATGTGTTCTTGGGTGTCATTTAACCTCCCTGCTCTTGGGCTTTCTTATTCTTATAATGGGAATAACAATATGAACATTGCTTATCTAACATGAATATTACAGAAAGAGTATTAGACAGGCTTGGTGTAAAGAGAGATCTGAGCTCCAATCCCATCTCTAATATTTACTGGTTCTGTGATTGTGGAAAAGTCATCAAACCCTCTCTGAGCCTTTCTCTTCATCAGTAAAATGAGGACAATACCTGTAGCATCTACCTTAGAAAGGCATTGTAAGGATCAAATGAAATCATACGTGTACAATGTTTGGTGAAAGATTATACAAATGCCTATTAATAATAATGCCTTTTGTAAACCATAAAGTCCCATATAAATGTGAACTGTGAGGATGAGGATGATGGTAGTGATGGAGGTGGAGATGACATTCATAATCAGATCAGCTACCACCTACCTTATTAATACTTTCTTCCAACTACTTGGTCCATATACTTTAAGTTCCAAATTAGACAACTCTCCCTGATTATATCTTGTTTTCCAATCTCCTTACTTTTGTTCATGTTCACTCCCTACTTGCTTTTGCCTCATGGAGTGACTTTCTTTCTTGAAGTCATAGTCCAAGTTCTACCTTCGACACAAAGTCTTTTTTTATTCCCTCAACTGCGCTCTCTCTCTCTCTCTCTCTCTCTCTCTCTCTCTCTCTCTCTCTCTAATTACCTTGAATTTATTACCATATGTTTATGTAGGTCTTTGGTTTTCCCCCATTAGAACATAAGCTCCTTTTGAGTAGGAATTGTTTCATGCATTACATTTGTGTCTCCAGAGTCTAGCACAGTACCTGGTACATAGAAGGTGTTTAATAAATGCAGGTTGATCTATTGATGTTCCTTACATCTGGAATTTCCCTTTGTATCTGTTGAATTCTTCCTACCATAAACATGCAGAGAGTGTGAGCCTAGTGTGCAGGCAAGTTGGGGACAAGGGAGGAGCATTACCATTAGCTCTTACTCTGTGGGAAGGAGAACGATCAATTGTAATGTTCACCTAAAGCCCCAAATTTTCATAAATATAAAGTTATCTTCCTACCTGTCTAGTCATTCCTTAGTCTCTTTTTTGGTTTACCATCTATCCCCTGTTCCCTATATATGAGCATCCCACAGGGCTCTGTGTTGGGTACTGTTTTCTTCTTGTTTCACCGTATCTGTTCATGTAGATCTTGATGGTCTCATCAGTATTCTTGGTTCAGTGATCATTTCTTTGCAGAAGACTCCTAAATCTAGCCCTCATCTCTCTCCTGAATTCTAGCCCCATGTCACCAATGATCAGTTTTATATTTTCACCTGAGTGTTCCATAGACATTTCAAATTCAAATGTCCAAACTGCAACTCATTTATCTTTCCCCATACACCCATCCATCTTCTTAATTTCCTTATTTCTGTTGAGCATATCCTTATTTTCCCTAGATTCATAGAGCCATCCTTGACACTTCACTCACCTCAATCCACATATCCAATCCATTGCCAGATATTTCTGATTCTACATGTATAACATCTCTTGTATCTATCCCTTTCTCTTTATTCACATAGCGATTATCAAAATTCAGGCTTTTATCACCTCTGACTTGGATTATTTCAGTAATCTTCTAATTAGTCTCCCTGTTGCCATTCCATCCTTTCCCATTTCAATCCAACCTACACCCAGATGTCACGTTGACACTCCTGAAGTACTGACCTGAACTTTTCCTTCTTCTGCTCAAGAAACTTAAGTGGCTGGTTCCCTATTGCCATTCCTCAGTTTGGTATTTAAACCTCTTCTCACTCTGAGAAGAGTTTTTCCAAATGAATTTTAAGTTACTTCCTTCACACACTCTATGATTGATTATGTTCTGACCATATTCACCCACCTGAAGTTCCCCTAAAGAAAACATCTCTATGCTTTTGTACAAGCTATACCCCATGCCTAGAACATCCATGTTCCTCAACTTCCCTTCTTGGAAGCCTTAACTCTCTACAGGAAGATTAAGTTTCACCTTGTTTTAGAGTACATTAAATTATGCTGGGATCCATTTCATAGTATCTGGTTTGTGGTGCTATGCCCCTTCTTATCACGTATAAGGATGTTTTCTTAGAATTTTTTTTTAACTGCAGGTGCCATACTGCCCCAGGAATGTAAATTAGTTAATGTTGTTTTCTAGAAGATGTTTACACGAATAAAGACATATATATAGTTATAGTAATAATTGAGGACTCTCCCTTCTTTGGGATCCTTGTGTACTAGAAGTTTATTTACTCTTCCCTATAGAGTGTGAATTCACATTCATATGTAGAATGCCAAGGAAAAAGCTGTAAGCACCTTTATCAAAAGAACTTTGATCACTTTCATTTTGAAAGTTCACTTTCACTTGAGAAACATCCCAAGGGCCTACTATCCCTTTGGCAGTAGTCTAGCAATTTAGAAATTGAAAGGTCCTGGGGGAACACTCATCCCAATACTAGCTGTTTACTGTCCTATATATCTATGAAGTTTTAATTGCTTCTCTCTTTTGTTTTTACACCTAAAAACAGCTGAAAAAGTCTCCTCCTGTTTCCCTAATTGTAACTTTATAGACATTTCCATCTGGGCTTAAATGGTCCCATAGCACCTGGGATCATAGAAAACATTGATATGACTTTGAATAGATAGAACATTCCAATCCTGTCCCCTTTATCACCTTCAACCAATTATAATGCTCAGAGATATCAAAGTTTAGATTCAGAAGCAGGGGTGACAGATAGCACTTTGGTTCCTCACCAGTCACTATACTGGAGCTAGCCCTAAAGGGAGGGAGTTATTATTCACTTTTCTGTTTCTGACTCTTTGTGATCCCATTTGGGCTTTTTTGTTTTTGGTAAAGATACTGGAGTGATTTGCCATTTCCTTCTCCTGCCCATTTTATAGATGAGAAAACTGAGATAAACAGGGTTAAGTGACTTCCCCAAGGTAGTGTCTGAGGTCAAATTTGAACTCAGGTCTTCCTGATTCCAGACCCAGTGCTCTATCCACTGTGCCACCTAGCTGCCCCAAGGGAGGAAGCATCCCAAACATATCAGAAATAGGACTTATCCTGAATAAAATGGGAGAGTGGAAAAGCCATCTAAGGAGCTGCCCCCACCTCTTCTCCCTTCTGGAAGTAGAGTTGGAAGACTGCACCCATCCTGTCTCCATCTGTCTTGAGGCCTTAATGGGCTATACAGAATATTATCTTTTTAAAAATCTCATCTGGAAATGTAAGTCTTGTGCCTGGGTTTTCTTCTTTTCCCCTTGTTATTCATAAAAGTTGATTTATCATCATCACATATTTGTAGAGACATTTGCTGACAAATGTCAGAATTGAAATAGGAGAAATTGATTGTCTTTTTTTTTATTTTAAAATTCCTATAACTCAGAAATATTCCTCATTAAAATTGTTGCAGTGAGTGGTCCTACTACACACTTCCTCATATGAGACCTTTCTCTATTTGCCAGTGCTCCCCAGGAAATTAGTTTTTACGTATTTTGTTTATGCATTATATCTACCTATCTGTGTATATAGTCCTCTCTCTCCACCCTCTCAGTTCATCTCCTCCCCTATTACTCTTCCCTTCATTGTAGAATGTAGAATCCTGGAAGTAAAACTTTTTTTGTTTTTGTTTTTGTTTCCCCAGTACCTAGAACACTGTAGGTACTTCATACATGCTTGTTTAATTGAATATCTGTTGAAAGATAGGGAAGGCTTGGCTGGACAGAATTTAGTCTGATAAAAAAAACATCAGCGGTTTTAGTAGATTGCTTAATATGACTTAAAAGTGTGATATAGTAGCCAAAAAATCTAATATGTTCTTAGATTGCATTAAGAGGTATAGCATCCAGAATAAGGATAATTGTGTTGCACTCTACTGTGGTCAGAAAACATATGGAGAGTCCTATTTGACTGTAGGGCACCAATTTTAGGAAGGGCTTTGATAAGCTAGAGGATGAGAGCTACCAGGATGATGAAGTGCCTCAATATGATGCCATAAGAGGATCTATTGAATGTATGGGGAATATTTACCCTGGAGAAGAATAGACTTATGGCTATTATGATAGCTATCTCTAGCTTTTTAAAGAGCTGCCACATAGAACGAAGATTATTTAGTATTCTTGGCCCCAGAGAATAGAAGTAGGAGTCATGGGTAGGTGTTGCAGAGGCAAATCAAAACTTGATATGAGGAAACATTTTTTACTAATTGGAGCTAGAAGTGGAACAGGTGCTTTGGGAGGTAGTACATTGTTCTCATTAGAAATTTTCTAACAAAGGCTGGATGCCCACTTAGTGGCAATTCAGGAGAATTTTTTGTTCAGATATTGGTCAGAGTAGATAGCAAATGGGGTTCTTTCCAATTCTGAGATTCTGTGAAACCCCAAAATCAAAGGTCTTCTTCATGAAGTATCAGCTTCTCATAGACTTTGTTTTGTACCTCTCTGATGAATTTTCTGTGCATTATAGCCACCCATGTATGTGCCCTACTTCCCTACAAGACCATAAAAGCAGAATAATGTCTAAACCTTATATCTCCTCCAGCATGAAGTATAATGCTCTGCACATAGTGGTACATAATATACAAATACTTTTTGAATTCAATTTAAGATATTAACCTCTAGAATAGTTTTAATAATAACCAAAATAACTCACATGTATTTATCATTTAATAGTTTACAAACTACATCCATCATATCATTGAGAAGATGATGAGAAAATTCTTGGACATTAAATAGAAGCTGTTCTTGTATGAGACTTAGTATGTGGTGGGGATTCTTTGGTTTAAAAATGTATTTTATTGATGTCTTTTGTCTTATATTAAGATAATTTCCTATCCCCATAATGAACCTTCTCTTGTGACAAGAAAAAATAATTAAGAAAAACATCCAATAAAGAAACCTTGTCTGATAATTTACACAATAATCTGCCCTACTAGTCCTTCTCCTCTTTGGTGTGAGGGGCTTTTATTTCCTTATCTCTTCTCCAGAATTTTCATTGTTTGTTCCACTACCCAGACTTCAAATTCCCTTTAGTGACCTTCAATTTTACACTGTTATAGTGCTGGTGTATGTTTTTCTCTTCATTCTTCTTTATTTCATTATTTTTTTCAATTAACAAGCATTTATTTTCTCTTCATCTCACCACCCATGATCCAACTGAACAAAAAAAGAAAAATAAAACCCTCATAACAAATATGCATGTTCAAAACAAATTTCCATATTGGTCATGTCCAAAAACATATATTTCATTCTATATCCTGAGTCCTTGAACTCTCTGTTAGGAGGTGGATAACATGCTTCATATTCTGTACTGTAGAGTCATGATTTGTCCTTGCATTGATTGGAGTTCTCAAGTTTTCAAAGCTGTTGTTCTTTTAATGTTGTTATTATTGTATGAATTATTTTCCTGGTAGTGATCACTTCACTTTGCAACAGTTCATCCGGATCTTTTCTCTGAAACCTTCCATTTTATAATTTCTTATACAACAATAATATTTCATTACATCAATATACATAAATTATTTAGCTGTTTCCAAATAGATGGGCACCTCCTTCATTTTCAGGTTTTTTTTCCCCTACTACGAAGAGTTGCTACAAATATCTTTGTACATGTAAGTCCTTTTCCCTCTCTTTCTTATCTCTTTGGGGGTATTTGACTACTAGTGGTATCGCTGAATCAAAGGATATGCACAGCTTAATGACATCTGGGGCATAGCTTCAAACTGCTTTCATGAAGAGCTGGACTAATTCATGGCTCCACCAAAAGTGAGGTAGTATGCCTCTTTAGTCATAGCCCCTTTAACAATTGCCATTTTCCTGCTATGTCATCTTTGCCAATTTGATAGGAGTGAAGCAGAGCCTCAGAATGTTTTTAATTTGCATTTCTCTAATTATTATTGATTTGGAGCATTTTTTTCCATTGGATTTTTTTTTCCATTAAAACTCCTTTGATTATGTGTTGGAGAATACCTCTTTCAAATTTGAATAAATTCTTTATATACCTTGGATGTAAGAACTTTATTAGGGAAATTTGCTGCAAAGATTTTCCTACCAGTTAACCATATTCTTTCTAATTTTAGCTGCATTTGTACATTTCTGCAAAAATGCTTTAATTTTATATAATCAAAATTGTCCAATTTATCCTTTATGATCCTTTCTATCCTTTGTTTGGTCATGAACTTTTTCCTTCTCTATAGATCTGAAAGGTAATTTCTTCCTTGTTCCTTTAATTTTTTTAATGATGTCATCCTTTGCATCCAAGTCATTGTTCATTTGGCATTTATTCTGGGATATAGTGTAAGACATTAATCTATACCTAAGTTCCAACATATTGTTTTGCAGTTTTTCTAGCAGTTTTTGCTGAATAGTTGAGTCCTAACTCCAGTGGTTGGGATCTTTAAGTTTGCCAAACACCATGCTACTGTTTGCTTTTATATGTTATGCAGTTAGGTGATGCAGCAGATAGAGCCTGGGCCTGGAGTCAGGAAGACCTGAGTTTAAATATGACCTCAGATACTTACTAGTTATATGATCCTGGGCATATCACTTAACCACTGTCTCAGTTTCCTCAACTGTAAAATGAGGGTAATAATAGTATCTACCTCACAGGGTTGTTGTGAAGATCAAATGAAATACTATTTGCAAAGCTACTACTATTTACTATTTTTAAAGCATGTAGATACTTAATACATGCTTATTTTCCCTGCAATCCATTGTATTAATAGACTTTTCTTTTTTTATTCAGTACCAAATAATTTTTGAGGATAACTATTTTATAGTATGTTTTTAGATCTACTACTGAAAGGCCTCATTCTGTCCTACTTTTTTTTATTATTTCTCTTGAGATTTCTGACTTTTTGATCCTTCAAATGAATTGTGTTGTTATTTTTTCCAGCTCTATTAAATAATCTTTCGGTAGCTTGGTCTGTACAGAACTGAATAAATAAATTAATTTAGGTGATGTTCTCACTTTCATTTGGTTGTCATGACCTACCTATAAGAAATTACTTTTTTTTTCCAGGTATGTACGTCTGTATTTACTCTGTGGTTCTTATTTTTCTCTATATTAGTTCATACAAATATCTCCATGTTTTGCTTACTTCTTAATATTCATCATTTCTGACTGGAAAATAACATCCCAATTACATTTACATGCCATAATTTTTTTTAGCCATTCCCCAATTAATGGACACTTTTGTTTCCAAGTCTTTGCTACCACAAAAAGTAGTGCTATGAACATTTTGTGATGTATGGGATCTTGGTTCTTTTCTTTGTGTTCTTTAGTATATACACCAGTAATTAGATTTCTGAGTCAAAGAGTATAGATAGTTTTGTCACTTTTTATGCATAATTCCAAGTTGAAATCTAGAATGGCTAAACTACTTTACAACTCCAGCAGTGAGCTAGTGTGCCTATATATCACAGTTTCTCTATCCTTCACTATTCTTATTTTGGATAATTTACATGGAATAAAATAAAACCTTAGAGTTGTTTTAATTTGCTTTTCTTTTACTATTATTTTGGAGTGTATTTTATAGAAGTCATTTAGTTTTCAAATCTTTTGTTCCTATTTTTTGACCATTTGTCTATTTCAAATGTATTTTGAACATCAGCCCCTCGTGCGTGATATATGTCTCAAATATTTTCCTCACTTCACTGTTTCTTCTCCAATTCTGTGTTTATTGATTTTATTCATGTAAAAGCATTTTAATTTTATAAGGTCAAAATTCTTGTGATAGAGATTCTTGAAATGATTTATAAGGCAATGATTTTCAAGTACTAGTGGTCTTTTAGATACCTCATGTTTGATCCAAATTACAAGTCACAGAAATGTTTTTATATATGGTTATTGTTATATATTTGCACATACATTTAGACACACACAGTGATCAATAAAATATAGCCATAATAGCAACTAGATATTTATGAAGGTAAAAATCCCATAAGATGTTGTTTGGAAGTGGGGGAGCATGATGGGATGGATTTTTAGTGCTAAATGATGAGAATGTTGGGTAGGTGGCTTTTAAGGGTATTTGCCTTGAAAAAGTGGTTCAGTTCATAGATTGTTGTTTTAAGTAGAAGTTTCCATGACAAAAAATACAGACATGGATTTCTCCCATCCATTTAGCCTTGGGAAGAATAGTTTTGAGTGTGAGTTACTGGTTTTCTCTTATATTTTGCCAATCATCCTGGACCTCTCTCCTTCAAGCTGATGACTTCATTATTTCATAGTCCCTCCCCCACAGGTTTGGATCAATGATGAGAGAGTTGAACTCAATTTTTTTTTCAGGTCCAGTCATTTTGACTTATTCAGCCAGACCATTCACTGTTCTTCAAACAAGTAATTCTCCTTTCTACTTCCGCATCCTTTGTCATGCTGTTCCTCTCTTGGAAATGCCTCTTTTTTCAAACACTAAATATTATCTCTCAAGTACTATTCAAAACATATCTTAAATTTCATCACTTGCATGAGGCTTACTTTCAGCTGTAATTATTCATTAATTTATTCAACAAACATTTATTCTAGTTTTGGTTCCATTAATAGAAACAAAGCATCTTGATTGAGAGAAGTATTAGGTCCATTTTATTTGATATTGGTCAGATTAAATCAGTTTCAAAGGCCTAGAACAAGCATGCTCTTAGGGGATGACCTCAAGTAACAGCTTCAGAAATAAAGGGGACAGACAAGTGAGTTTAAGGATACTGAGTTTCATTATTGGGTGATTCTCCTGGTATGCAGCTTGCTTCCTCAGCTTCAGAGAGATCAGATAAGTGGCATTTCTGCAGCAATTCCCTTGGGAACATACACCTAAACATAAGATACATCACTTGGATGTCTTCCTGAGCTAAGAGATATCACATAAAATTGTAGAGTATTTAAAGGCAAATAAGCTACCTAAAAACCTCATGAGCCACTTGGCTACTTGTTAGGGACCTTTGCCTACCCTTCCTAACAATCACACTACATTTTACTCTAACACTGCAAACTCACTCTGGATAGTCTAATTACACTAACAGTAGTCAACTATCAATGTCTCACAGTTAATTAATTGCTCCTGCAAGAGGTTTTTTTCCCCCCAGATGTTGTTCCCTGAACCCAGTGCCTGATAGCCTTGCTTTCTCTGACTGTAATATGCTGAGCTGCTCATTATTTTTGTATCTGACTATTGCAGGTAATCTGGAGAGTTATTTCCAGTTCTGGATAATATATTAATGAAGTAGTGCATTCTAGCGAAAATCTCTAGATTTGGAGTCAGAGGACTTGGATTCAAATCCTCACTTTGCTACCTAGTATCTATACTACTTTGGGCAAGTGTAATCTCTCTGCGCCATAGTTACCTCACGAGCAAAATAAGGTACACTAGATAATCTCTAAAATATGCTAGACTTGGAGTCACAAGAGCCTTGGATGCAAAAATTGGCTCTAAGACTTACAAGTTAAATGACCTTGAGCAAGTCACTTATTCTCTCTCAGAGGCTTCATTTTAAAAAAATGGGAATAACATTTGTAATAACTACCTCAGGAAATTTTGTGAAGAAAACATTGTATGAAAATGTGTTATTATCTGCAAGTTCCATTCTCACTATGAATTCCATTATTTTAAGAGAGACATTAACACACTGAATGGATTGACAGGAGGCTGACCAAGATGGTAAAATGAATTGAAACTATTGAAGGAGTTGGTGATGTTATGCCAAGAGAAGACTTTAGGTGAGACTTCACATCTGTGTTCAAACACTTGAAGGGTTGTTATGTGGGAGAAATAGACACAGTCTATATTGTTCCAGAAGGTAGGTTAATTGAATAATAATTGTGAGAGAAATTTCAATGCTCAATTCAGCTCTAATTAAAGTTCTACATAATTACATCTGGGTGAGATGGCACATGCCGGTTATCCTTCCTAATAGGGAGACTGAAGCTAATAGATAGCTTGAGATCAGAAATTCTGAGCTGCAAAAGGATTAAGGCTAATCAAGTGTCTGCACTAAGTCCTGCACCGTGAACCTCTAGGAGCTAAGAAGGGCTGAACTGACCTAGGTTGGAAATGAAGAAGGTCAAAAGTCCTGTGCTGATCAACAGTGGGAATGCGCCTATGAATAACCATCACAGATAGAGAGATCTAGCTGAGAGAGTTCTGACTGAGATAGGGAGATATTTGTCTCAAAAAACTCCAACCAAAAACAAACAAACAAACAAACAAAAAAAGAAAAAAACATTATAAAAATTGGAACTTTCCAGCAATGAAACAGTATATGTTATGGAGTTTTCTATCATCAAAGGCTTTCCATTAGAAGTTGGATGACCACCTGTCAGGATTCTTGCGTTATATGTGAAGTTAGATTAAATGAGATCAATTTTTCTTTCAATTCTTCCAATTTTCTTACAATTTCATCCAGCCTTAGCCTGAATACCTTTAGTAAAGGGAAATCCATTACCTCCCAAGGCAGCCTATTTCAATTTTCCACATCTTTAATTGTTATTGAGTTCTCCCTTATATCATGAAGAAATATGCCCCTCTGCAACTTCCATTCATTGTTCCTAGTTGTAGCCTCTTGGGTCAACCAAAACAAATTTATTTCCTCTTGTATTGAAGACAAATATGATATTTCTCCAAAGTCTTTTCTTCTTTTTTCATCTGATCCTCTTATGACATTAGCTCAAGACCTTTTCATCCCAGCTTCCCTTTGCTTTATGACCCATTTCTTCTCATTTATATAGTAAGAACAATAACAATAACTCCTCTATTTACACCATAGGGTTATTGGAATGAATAAGGATCAAATGGAATGATGAATGTCTAATACTTTGAAAATCATTTGTAAAAACTTGACCTAAAATTTCACTGAAATAGGGAACTCCCAGTAAAGAAACCCCCTCTGCCAATGTAGATCAGCATCTGCTCTGTGACTTACAGTCTTAGAGACTTTCCTGCGGGGTGGGCACTGGGAAGATAAGGGGTTTGCTCAGGGTCACAGAGTCAGTATCAGTCAGAGACAGGACTTGACTTCCTGATGCTGAGGGAAGCTCTTTATCCACCATGTGCCATGGCTGCCTCTCTTATAAGTCTAAACCATAAAGTGAGTTATTATAAATATGAGCTAAGGCAACAATGATGATGCTACAAATAAGTATAATAGGACTTCTAAGAAAAGGGAGGTCTATATGACCTAGAATAGTTGCAAGAAATGCCTCGTGCAATAGCCGGCATTTGAACTGAGCTGAGTGAAAATTCTGGGTCTAGACACTTTCTCTGATCCTCATGACTTTTCAAACCTCTCCAAAATAGAAATTATGCACAAGATATATGTTAATTTCAGCTGTGTGATGGTCTAAAATACCAAGACACCAAAGAAGATAATATTGTGATGAACAAATAAGAGAGAAGACTAATTTCTAATTTGAGCTCATTTAGCATCTCCTTTCCCATCATCTACCATGCTTTAGCAGGGCTGTATAAGCCAACTTTGCAATAGAACTCAATTAAGTCAACTCCTTCCCCTACATACCCATGTCAAAGAAGATTTTAAAAAACCAGAAGTTTGCTCTGGCTAGGATGGTAGCATGACAACGTACTGTGCCGTAACATTTCTCAGTCATAGAACTGAGAAACAAAGGGAACTGAGGCGGAACATCATCATGTGTTGTTCTACCAGGCCTGAAGTAGAGGACAAGCATTTGGGTGAAGGCAGTTCTATACCTGCAGAAGTCACTTGGATAAGAGACTGAGGCTAGTGAAATGTGAATTGCATAGTATGGAAGGAAGTTAAGACACCTTTGAGGCTCAGCCCCAAGGTAAATTGCCATCAAAGGGAAAGGAGTTAGAAAGTTAGCAATAGGGGAATGTAAGGAAAAAAAGACAGAAATTATAAAAAATCTCAGAAGGAAGAAAACTCAGTTAAAGACCTTGAGCACAAGCAGATAAGCAAACAATAAGATGTTAATAAAAGAAGGAAATATGACCTTCATGTCATCTGAATGAGTACAGACATCTGTGAATAAATATGAGATAAAGTTGCCTGAAGATCCTGAAACATTAATGGACACTAATTTTTTTGCTTCCTGAGCCAAAGCTACAGGTTCTCTGATCTAGTTAAAGCTCTGGTAGTAATAGTTAAGTTTGGATAAGGAGGGTGGGAAAGGTTTTTTGTTCCTATAGGTTGTTATGAGATAGAAACAGTGCATTAAGAAGATTTAACTGGTAGTAGAGAGAAGGAGTTGGGACAAAGACTTGAAGCAAGGAAGCCAAACCTGAGATTTCAGTAGAGCAGCCTTTAGCAAAATGCCATGGCAGATACAAAGAAAAAGAGATGTATATGTCATAGGAAGATCTGACAGGACTGAATGTTGATTAGATATTTGGGAAAGTCAGGAGAATATCACAGCACCCCGAATTTTTCTACTACTTAGGACTGAATTATATAATCTACTGTATTCATGTATGGCTCTTTTTTTCTTCTTTTTCTATTTGCTTCGTGGTTATACATCTTATTTCTCCAACTAGATTATAATCTCTTCCGGTGTGTCATATTGAGGAATGGGTGGTGGGTGGGAGGAGGATAGAATTTGCGTTGGAAAACAGGGGGAGATACCACAATTAATAATACATCATAGGAGTATAGCCAACTCAGTACAGAGCGCCAGCCTCAGCTAGAAGAACACCTGAGTGCAAGTTCTGTCTCTGACACAAGCTAGCTGTGTGATGGTGCGCATGTCAACATTTCAGGATGCCCAGGCAACTGAGACTCTTAAATCTGAGAGAGAGAGAGAGAGAGAGAGAGAGAGAGAGAGAGAGAGAGAGAG
>NW_020940355.1:7282773-7363062 GCF_900497805.2 Vombatus ursinus
AGAGAGAGAGAGAGAGAGAGAGAGAGAGAGAGAGAGAGAGAGAGAGACAGAGAGAGAGAGAGAGAGACAGAGAGAGAGACAGAGAGAGAGAGAAGGAGGAAGAGAGAGGGAGGGAGAGAGAGGGAGGGAGAGAGACCTGCAACGGTGGAGGTAGTGTCTATATTGGGAGTTCCCTATTCATCACAGGTCCACAGGTCCAAAGGGGGGGGCGGGGAGAGAAGGGAAGAGGCATCAGGACTGAATCTTGGAAGACAAGGATTATGGAAGTCAGAGAATAGGAGTGAGGGCACTGCAAGTGCTTTTCTGTCTGCATAGTATTTAGCTTCGTGAGTGAGACCTGTCAGAAAGATTCCCGCTTTGTAAAGGGCTTTCGGGCCTGGGGTGGAGGCTGGCGTAAAGCAGAGAAGAGAGTTTCGCTATTCCGGGTGGGATCCCTCTGGGCAGAAACTCAGCGGGCGCCCACGCAGGTGTGGCCTGGGGCGGCGCTGGAAACAATGCAGCCGCCCCCGAGCTCGGCTTCCCTCGCCCGCCCTGGCCAGCCTCCTGCGAGCTAACAGCGGCGGCCCGGCCCGAGCCTCTTCGTGCCTTTCCGCGCCCCTCACTGGGCAGCTCCGGGGCTCTGCGCTCCTCCCGCCCCCGCCGAGCGCCACTCGGCCGTTTCCGGATTTCTCCGGAGCCGCTGCCTCTCGGGCCGACAGAGCGAGGCTCGGGAAACTGGGAGACGGGAGCTGCCGCCGCCACCGCCAGGGCTGTGGGCGGAAGATGGCGGTCGGGATGGGGCCGCCGCCCGGGCTGCGGCGAGCAGCGCCCTCGCAGGGAGCTCAGTTATGCAAACGAGGCTAGAGAAGGGAGAGTTGAGGCGCCGCAGCGACACGCTCTCTCCTCCTCGCCCCCTCCCTCCTCCCTCCTCCCGCCCGCCCCTCGCTCCTCTCGGGCAGCGGTTCCTGGTGTCTTGCGCTTCCCCCGGGATGGACCTTCCGACGTTGCACCGCCCTTCGCTGCAGACGGCGCAGCGGCCGAGGCCGCGCACGGAGGCTTCCCCGCGAGGCGCCCTGTGAGCGGGGCTGCCGCCCTCGGGGAGCAGCGGAGTCCGGGCGCCGGGCGCGTGCGGGGCTGGCTGGGGGAGGGGAGGGCAGGGGGCTTGGAAAACATGTCGGATACCAAGGTAAAAGTTGCCGTGAGAGTTCGGCCCATGAACAGGCGAGGTAAGTATCTTTGCTTCCCCCACCCTCCTTTTCCTCCTTCCTCCTCCCTCCTCCTCCTCCTCCTCCCTTGGCTCGGCGGGCAGGAGGGCAACTTTGGAAAGCGCTCGGGGTGGGGAGGTTTGCTGGCGGGCGGGCGGCGGTGGAGGGGTGGGAGGGGAAGAAGGAGGGAAGCCGGCGGGTGGAAGGGCAGAGAACCGAGCAGACAGTGGCCGCCGCTGAGAGCCCTGCATCTCCAGTGGCGGGTGCTGCCCCCGTGCACCGACTGGACTGTCCTCCTCCACGCCTCTGCCCCGAGCTGTGCCTGGGAGCTGCTGCCGGGCCACTCCAAAAGAGGGTGCCAAGCCCGGCCGAGGAGCCCTGGTGGAGGGGGAGCGTTGGGAAGGGACGCAGCACACCCAAAGCTCCAGACATCTGTCGTCGGTGCAGGGGGAGGCGGGCTTGAGTGATGGATGCCCAGACTTTGCAACGTTCTTCTTTCTTTTTGCCCCCCTCCCAGAACTGGAACTGAATACAAAGTGCGTGGTGGAGATGGAGGGGAATCAGACTGTCTTGCACCCTCCCCCTTCTAACACCAAACAAGGAGAAAGGTAAAGCCAATAACTAGAGGGGAGGAATAAATACAACCACTTAAGAGTTGTTCAAGTTTAAGCTAGAGAAAACGAACTGGTTGTGCCCTATTGTTAAAACCGCTTCAAGTTTGTCACCACCAGCTCTTGTCTGAGGCTGCTGGAAGTCCAAGTTCTCCTCTTCCTCCCTCCCCCGCCCTTGGAGAACTGCTGCACTAGGACAGATGACCTAGCAAAGACAAGGACAAGTCTTAGATGGTTATCATAAGCTGTGATAGAACCACAGGGCCATGGCCTCAGAATTTTACAGCAGGAAGCAACCTTAGAGATTATCCGAATTAACCTCTTTTTACACCTGAGAAAACGGAAACACAGTTGTCTAGGGTCACACAGCTTGCCGGGGGTAGAACCAGCACTAGAATCCAGGTCTAGGGACTCTGTTCTGTGCTCTCCCCACCACATTGTGCGGTCGCTTGAGGAGGTCTACTTTGGGCATTGAGGTTTAAAATGTGAAATCATAGTAATTTAAAACAGTCTTTCCCAGTGCAGTTTGAAACCTGGACTACTTAATTTGGTGCTGAGTTAGGAATAACCTGACTGTATGTGTGGGCTTTAATTTTGGGGAAAATAAAGGTTATTCTCTGAGATACATAGACACTAGAGGAATTGTAGAAGACGGGCCTGTATTTACTAAATTGAAGCATATTTGCATTTGAAAAGTAGTAACTGTTGGATCCTTATTAATTCTGAGCTGTTCTGTGAAACAGCATGAGAAAATGTTCCTAAAATGATTCGAGAATGTGGCATTTATCTGGTAAGCCCCTGAAAAGAAAACTGTTGGCATTCATCCAAAATACCATTGCACTAGACTGTAAAAATAGACCAGAAAAAAAAAAGTTTTATTTATTTATTTATTTTTACAAAACTATTTCCTCTCAGGGAAGGGAGCTAAGAGTGACTTGGTGTGTTTCTCTAAGTCACCTGTTGATTGATGTTCTTGGTGAATTTTTCTTCTCACAAAGATCCCAAGTGAAGGTGAACTTGAATACATAGCTTTATTGCTAAAGGAAGCAGTCATTACTGCTCTGTAATTACAGGGTGTTCAGACATCATTTTGCTTAGGTGTAGTAAAAAAAATAAGTGTGAAGGAACAGACATTTCTGGTTAGAGATTTTTGTAGTATTTGTGTTCATGCTGGCAAGTTGTTTGTTTGTTTTAGCTCCAGGGCAGGCAGATTATTTAAAAACACTTCAAACTCTTCAGGGTTATGGGGTTAACTTCTGTTACTTGCTGTTAATTTTTATGGTAGCACCATATCCCCAAGCTGGGCCTGACATCCTTAAACTGAGTTTGGCTATGTAACACTATAGTATACACAGAGTTGATACTTCCCCTATATAACACTACTGTGCAGAGTTGATACTCTGCTTCTCTCTCTCCCCCCCCCTTGTAGTAGTAGTAGCAAAATAATGGGGGTCCTTTTCATTCTTGCAATAAAGTTACAATCACACACATTCAAATATTTATCTTTTTACTTGGGATGTAAAATAAACATCAGAACCAAATCTGGTTGGTTACATTGTTTGGGAAAGTTATCCTGCTGAGTGCAGTTCTCCCTCTTCATCCCTGCTCCAGGTGCAATATTTTTATTCCTGTCATGGTGCTGCTTCTGTTTGACTTGCTGACCTGACACCTGCTACGTGTCACTCAACCAGAATGAGATTGCTACCATACGTTAATGTTTAATGAAATAAAGTGTTATCATTTGCAGAACAAAGTAAATCTAGTTCTGTGGATTTTGATCCCCTGCACTATGGGAACAATCGTTACTATAAATAAATGGTTACCTAGATAAATATTTAGGATCTTTATCGAAAAGATTTATGTGTTGATTTCAGGATTCCTGTCTTTTTTTTATGAGTAGTCAGTCAACTAGCATTTATTAAGTGCCAACTATGAGCCAGTAATTAGTCCTTTATTCATTTGCCCCATAAATGAGAATGAAAAATGGCATTACAGAATCATTCTTGCCTTGAGAGGCCCAGTTCTGTCTATGAGATTCACTCTATGCATGGGCACATTCAGCTTACAGATGAATCACCACCAGAGGTCTGCTTCTAGATTAGGATTAATACCTCAGCAGGGATGAAGACATCAAATGCATTTTGGATTTCTTTGTGCAGCTTGGTTTCATATTTCTCTGCAGGGTTTTCCCCTTAAAGTCCCAGAACATTTTAAAAATAGAAACAACCCCTCACTTTCTTTTGCTGGTGGTTGATTGGTTTCAACACTGCTCCATGTTATGAGTCCCATAATTCATTTCTATTATTTGATTTCAGTCTTCCATCCTCCTGAGGGGAGGAAGAGACACTGACTGAGGAAGTAGTTGTTTTTCCCCCTAGAGATTCTGCTGTTTTGAACCAGGAAGGTACTTAACTCAGTATTGGAAAATCGGCTGAAAAACAAATTAATGTTTTACTGAAAGTGGCAGAAATCATCACAAGCTGGAAGTTCATAAATCCAAGACGGCAAAAGTTTGAGATCTTTTACTCAGGGAAAACAGAGGCAGGATCATATTGATTTCCAGGAAAAGAAAGTGACAGTCTTGACTTTTCATGGTTTGTTCCCCCCTCCCTCCTTCCTTGGAATTAAATTGAAGAATATATAGTGAGGACAGAATAGATCACAAGTTTCATTTTATGCTGTGTAACCTGTAATGTTTTATCTTAAAAATATAATGCATTGATTAATTTATTTGAATAGTTGAACTACCTAAATCTATTCTGAAACATTACAAAATGTTGGGTTAAAAAAAACCACCATACAGTGATAAAACTGTAAAGTCAGAAAATTATTAGGATGAGGAGGAAGCTGTTGTTGTTTTTCCTTCATTCTTCGAAGAGAACCAGTGATGTCAGGGAAGTGATGCCATGACTTGCAAGTGAATTGGATTTGAGGGAGGGAGGCCTGTGCAAGGTCACCAGCCTTACTTTCTTCTCTGAGGCCATCTGGGTCCAGTGGCAAGATTTAGATCAGGATGACTGGAGATGGCCCATCAGGAGGAAGCTTTTTGTAAATGAGGGCTAAAATAAGCCTGTCATCAGTTATAACAGCAAATGTTGATTTATTCTGTGGAGATAATGGGTGGAGTATGTTGTTTTAGGGGCAAAAGGTGAATGGGATGGAATCCTTATCTTAATATCTGCAGTGGTTATCTTATGTGTTTCAGGCTTGTGGATCTGACCTTTTACAACTTGTAGTTTTGAAATATTGCTTTAAAAGCAATACTTTCTGTAGAAGTTGTGTTTTTTTTTTTCTTTTTCTTGGAGTGTCCCAACAAGGAGGTATTAATGGAAGGTGGAATTACAAAACATTACTTATCTTGGCAGCTTTGTGAGGAAGTGAGCTTTCCTTACACAGAAGTTAAAAGGTTGACAGCTTGAATTCCAGCCAATTTTTAGCTATACAATACCTTCTTCTGATTAGTCTATACTGACACTGTGGTATAATACCTATGAATTAACTCAGATGCAAACCTACCATTACAATGATTTGAGTGCTTCAGGGGTCAGAATCAGTGCTTTTCCTCTCTACGCTATAAGATGTAGAGTACACTTTGCACAGAGAGTAGAAAAGAAGCAATCGTCAAGTTACTTAACTTGTTAATTAGCTCTAACAAATTTTTATCATTAGGTTGATTTCATTCCTTCATTCAAGATGCTTCTGGGATGGTGCTTTATGACCCATAGTCCAAGCAAGCATGCTTTAGTAATATTGGCAGATTTTATTAACATAGGCCATTATGATACTGTTCCTCTCTGTTTGTGAAGTTGATTACAAGAGAATTTCACTTCTACTTATCTAGGGTGATCTCTTGTTTTTGTTGATGAGTAACATCAGGTAGTGAGTTTAATATTACCATACAGTATTTTATTTAACCGTTGTAATTTCACCTTATTTGATGATGAGAAAATTGATTGCAAATTAATGAATAGATGCAATCCGGTAATAGCAAAAACAGGCCAAAACATAGTCATGCCTCTTAATTGCCATCCACGAATAGGTATAAAGAAAAAAAAGTGTTTCTCTTAACTTTTTGAGATTGCAGGGAATTCTGTGTCTTCAGATGAGGATTTGTGCTTCCTTGTAGCTGTCTTATGCTTTTTGACCATGTATACCATTATTAGACATATGAACTTTCATTTTTTTTCCACCTGGTTTAACAACGTGATATGAAGAGACACCTTGCTAAACATTTCCTGTATTTATTGTTTCCTTCTACCTAGTTGCCTGGTGGGTTGATTACTTCATGGAAATTACTTAACAAATATGGGTTTCAGCTTTACATTTGGAAGACCAAATTTCTAGAAATGTTTTTGTAATGTTTCACTGGAAAAGAGTATTCATCTTAATCCAAAATTATGCAGACTTTTGATTTTCCATAGCTATTGTCTTTTCAAGTTAGAATTTAGACATTATTTGTTTGTTTGTTTGTTTGTTTTTGATTAGGCAATGGGGTTGAGTGGCTTGCCCAGGGTCACACAGCTAGTGTTTTGTGTCTGAGGCCAGATTTAAACTCAGGTCCTCCTGAATCCAGGGCTGGTGCTCTATCCACTGCACCACCTAGCTGCCCTGACACTATTTGTTTATTGATAATTCTGGTCTATCCATTAATGATTTAGCTTAATTATTGCTGGGTTATTTCAACCACTTTAAAAATTCAGAATGTACTGACATTAATTATATGCTTGTTGGCATATCTACGTTCTTAGTTTATTTCCTATGTAATATTCAGGGAAATAATTTGAAATCCAGACATCAACTGTACAGTTCTGTTTTAGGGAAATTTTGAGTGTGGGTTTACTTGGGTTTGAGAACAGCCTCAGGTCCATGAGACCATTCTGTCCTAAAGATTTGTACCATTTTGGGGAAGTTTGTTCTTGCAAAAGTTGTTCAGAATAAAAGGAAAATGAGTGTTTCAGAGTGTGTGATTTTTATTAAAAATCTGGAACGTAAGTTCTTCCATTCTGTTTGCATCTGAGTTAGAAGGAGGAGTTGAGCCATGGGGCAGAATGAGGAAATTGGCCAGGTTCCTGTGGTTTCATTACTTTATTTGAAGTGATTTTCCAGCAAAGCATGCACATTTGTGTTTAAATATAAGGTCAAAAATATGTTTCAAATTGAAAGAGGTCTGAATTTTGGATTATCCATGGCTTCTGATTTATGCACAACTGTGTTAACCTCCACTGGTGCAAATAATTGAGTGGTGATTGTAGAAAGTGCTGCTTTTCTGCTTTGGGAATTTAATTTTGCTTTTATCTCCCCCCCTCCCCAGTATGTGCTTTTAAAGATAATTTTTATTTTACTCTTTTTCATATTGGCCATTGGCCAAGATATTCTACATTTGAGTGTTTTTTGTGGTTGTTTTCAATCTGTTGAACTAAGTCATCTTGAAGCTAGACAAGCAGAAGTTAATGAAGGTAGGTTATCAGTAAAGAGCATGGGGCTTCATCCCATTTTTGATTAACTTTTTCCCTGAACATTCTTTAAGATGGAGGAAATGTCAGGAGTTTCTAGATGAAGAATTGTCTTGTGATTTTTCATAAAATTTTGACTCTACGGATAATATAGTTTATTTTTTACTTTGGATGCTCTTTGATATAATGAAACTTACATTTTGGTCTGTAATTGTATAATGTTATTAACTTCAGGATAGTTAGGTAATAATTAACTGTGAGGACTCTCAGATGGAAAGGTTTAATTCAGATTGTTGTGGTCCTAAGAGAATGTGATTGTCTGGATTAGAATTTGGAGCTCTTAATTTTCCTATGATATATATATATATATATATATATACACACACATATATACATATACACATATATATATGTTTGTTGAAAGATTTAGTATGGATTCAAATCTTAGCTCTGGCACTTACTGTCTAAATGACCTTGGAGACAATTTTTTTTTTAGAGGCAGTTGGGGTTAAGTGACTTGCCCAGAGTAAGTATTATGTGTCTGAGGCCGGATTTGAACTCAGGTCCTCCTGACTCCAGGTCCAGTGCTTTATCCACTGTGCCACCTGAGCTGCCCCCTAAATGACCTTGCACAAATCTCAACCTATTGGAGCCTTTATTTATTCATTTATAAAATCAGGGTAATAATATTTAATAATTACATACCTCCCGAGATTATTGAGGATCAAATGTGATAATACATGTGAAGTGATTTTCAAGCTAACCAAGTAGCTCAGTGTAAACACAACATATCATTCCTAGGATTGTACAATTTTGACATGTTTTACATGGTATTATTGATTTTATATTATAGTTTCATAGGTAGAGGAAACATTGCATGGTGGATAGATTGAATGAACGAAAAAGCGTTTATTAAGTGCTTATTATGTACAAATACAGTGCTTAGTACTGAGGATACAAATAGAATGGCAAGGCAGCATCCGCTTTCCAAGATCTCCCATTTTAGCAGAGACCACCCAAAGGAGGAATCAGCTACAGGGCAGAAGGAAAGACCTAGTAGTCATAAAGACACATCAGCAAAGTTGATTGTAATGTATCTTCAGTGTTATTTTTGTTAATAAAGGCATATCTGTTTCTAGCATTGAACTGTTTGATAGTGCCAAGGACTTTGGCGCCAAGAACTTTTTGTTTGTTTTTTTTTTTTTTTAGTTGGGCAATGGGGCATCAAGACCTTTTTTATCTTGGTGTTCAGTAGCTGTGATTGCTGAGAAGGTGAACTTGTAGAGGCAATGGACAGGTTGAATCTCTACAGTAGTTATCTTCCCTGAAAAGTGTTTGTTAGAGCTGGACTGGAAGTAGAGCCACTATTTTTTTGGGGGGGTGGTACTGCTATTTCTCGGGGCTTTTGGACTTACTAGCACATTAGTGACAGTTGATCAGTGACTGATGTTGGTGGTGGTAGGAATGGTGGGTCCCTTCTCCTCAAGAATTGCTTCTTTCAATGATGGCTACAAGGGGTCTGATTGGGAGCAGGGCTGGTGGTTCGGGTCTTTAAGTTCTTGAGTTTAGAATTCAGAACTATTTCTACCATGATCTGAGGGGAGTTGATGGTCAGGGTGGTAGTGGTGGTTTGGTTCGCCCCCTGGCTGTCCCTTTCTACTTCATATGGACTAACTTGCCTGCTTTGTTGGTGGCAGTTGGTTGGCGGTAGGTGTTGCTGATGACTGGGCTGGCAAACTCTTTTTCCACAAGGGTTGCTTCTCTAGAGCATGACTGTGGGGGCTAGAATGCTGAGGTTAAGAGTCAGAAGGATCTTATTCAAATCTTGCCTCTGGCATTTGCTAGTTGCTTGACTTTGGGCAGGTCAGTTAATTTCTTTTGACTTAAGAATTTCTAAGTCCTAGACAGGTTCTGATCTATGGGTGGGAGTTCCTTACACTGATAAAATTATAGTTCTTTAAATTTTCATGGGTTACTGTATAAAAGCTGAAATATATTTTAGGTATCTAATACAACCCCATTATTTTACAGATGAGAAAACTGAGTTTCAGATAAGGGAAATGACTTTCCCAATGTCACAAAGCTAGTTAGTGGAGAATTGGAATTCAGATCTAGATCTCATTCTTATTCTAGTGTGCTTACATATCATGAGCTAGAACCAGTTGGGAGTATTCAGTAAGCTGGTTGATTAGATGACTTTGGTGGGGGGTGTTACTGAGTTTTCCTTGTAGTTCCATCAAGTCACAACTGTATCATTACATACACTTAATTATTTTTATTGACATCTTTTATATTTACATTGCTTTCATTTCTTAGTATATGCATTTCCTCTCCCCCATCCAGAGAGCCATCCCTTATAATAAAAAATAAAGGGGGAGGGGTAAGGAAAGCAGTTGAGCAAAACTAGCCAACTTGTCAGCTGGGTCCAATATGCAGTTGAATAATGTACCCACAATATATCAGGTGAATAATGGGAATTTTTAGATTGGGAAAATCATAATTCAACTGGAGAATAAGGAGGTAACATTTTTAGTGACTGAGATAGTTTGCATTTTGATTTACCTCTTATTAATTCATTTAGAGGGACGAGGAGATTACTGTGGGGTAGGGAGAGTCTCTTTTCTTGAAGGAGTAAGTCTTTAGACTGAAAACTGAAGGAACCTTTGAGTGAAACGGCAAATTTGTGAAGTCTTCACATATCTGAAGGAATTGTCAGTCAAATAAAGAATCTAGGATGCAGACATTTGAAATATCACCTATTTTAGGTAGTGAATGAGAGAACAACAGAGCAGCAGCTATTGCCTTACTATATATGAAATTGTCACGGTAATCTGATTTTGACCTGCTTTCAGTTATATTTCCTGTTGTACAGTGGTGTTCTTTTTGTGATGTAGAGATTAACAAGCAAACAAACCTCAAACCCAAACGCTACAGTAGAGCTGGTTTATGCAATAAATATGAATATCTGGAGGTGAAGAAATGGCATTTCCAGAGCTGTTCCTTGAAACCTTTGTTTAGAACTTTGTTTCCTATCTGAAATGTGGCCATATCAAATTCTAATTCTCCCTAAACACTTTCTATCTTAAGTTACAGGTATGTAAATGGGATTTGCCGTGTAAGTTGCTGCAGCCTGCTCAATTTAAGACATGTTGTAATGTCTGTTAAATGGCTGGGAAACAACATCAAAGCATAAAAATCCCCAGTAGTTTGTCCACCCAGCCCAGCCCTGTCCTGCAGACTCTGGTGTGTAGGTGGGTGAATTCTGCAACTGGAAGGAGGAGCCTGTGTGTAATTCCCTCCAGAGGAAGAAGATTGGAGACATTTAAGCCAGGGAACAGGAAGGAAGCCTTTGAGGAAAAGGAAGCATGTCTTTTGCTCTTGGCTCTTTGTGTGTTGTCTTGAGGAGGCACTCCCTAATTTAGAGCTCTGTCCTGAAGGACCACAAATATTCATGTAGCTCACATTCAGAGAGCTTCAGATGGAAAATCAGAAAGATCAAATGCCAATGAACTGTCTGAAAATACCGTTTACAAGGGCAGTTCAGATGCAGTTTATCGCAAATCGTAGAAGTACAAGCAATAAACCCACAAGTAGTTTGTTGAATAGATTAGCAAGCTTTTAGATGTACTTAACTTCTGTGGTTCACTGTTACAAGTTCTTGGAATTGATGCTTATTATGTTTACCTACTTATTATCCCAGCTACACTGAGAGCATGTTAGGGCTTATATTACAGGGATACTTGCAGTAGTAAGTACAGTTGTTTTTTTTTTTTTAATTTTTTTCTTTTCCCAGTTGTGTAGCAGACTTTTAGGGCAGAGAGATATGAATAATATTTTCATTTGTTTGGGGTCATTCTTTTCTCTCATTAGCCGCTTTTCTTTTTTGTAGCTAATTAAAATTTGGTATTTTGAAAATTTTAACAAAGGTTACCTTAAAATGGTGGAAAAGAACCTTGAAAGCTACTTGAAATTTAAAAGTCAGACTTGCAAGTCAAAGGATTTGGAGTCCATAGGTTGTGAGATGGAGCAGAGAATGTGTGGAAAGTGGTGGTGTGATTAGATTAAGATTCATTGCTAGGACAAGTCAGTAAAAATAGGCTATCTATCTAATCAACCAACTTACCAATTTATTAACTGTCATCAGTGATGAAGTAGTTGATTTGAGTTATCTAGCTGTGTGGCCTTAAAAGAGTCACTTTCTTTGATACTCAGTTTCCTCCTCTGTAAAATGGGGGTGATGGCAAACTAGAGTATTTCTAAGGTCGTCCATTCTAGTTAAGACAGCTTCTAAAATTTCTTTTTAACGATCAATAGCATCATCAAAAGTAATGGATTTACATTTTGTTGACACAAACCTATTTAATCAATCTTTTTCAAGTTATAGTACAAGTATGTAAAATTAGTATTGTCAGTTTTTGAAATTGTTTCAAAAACCATTTTATTAACTCTCTTTTGTGCATACTAGTCTCCGGGAAGGGTTCAAAGTTTAGGTAAGTCCCTTTCCTTCTGGAGCCTAGAGTACAGGAGGTTTTTAAGATATCACTGACTTTGATTGTTAGGATAATAAGTGATAATTAAGGATGTGATAATTTGCTTCCTCCTACAAGTGGAGGCTGTTGTGATAGTCTTAATCTAAGGTGATGGGAGCCTGGACTAGGATGATGTCACTGTGAGTGGAAAGATAGAAATAGCCAACAGATTAGAAATTGTGGTGGTAGAACTGACAAGGCTGGACAACTTATTGGATATATGGAGTGAGGAAAAGAAAAGAGTTAAGAAGGACTCTGAGGCCACGCACCTGGAAGTCTAGGAAGATGATGGTCCTTTCACTTAGAAAGAAGGAAGTCAGGAGCAGAGTTGTTGAATTCCTTTTTGGATATGCTTTTTTGGTGCCTGTGGAACATTGAGGTGGAAATACCCAGCAGAGAGTTGAATGTCACTGTTTGGCAAACTGACAAAAATCAATCAATGAAAAATATGTGAGACTGTGTCTAACAGTGTAGTAGACACTCGAGGCAGCAAGAATATTAGGTGTAGCTTGGCCACAGGGAGGTTACAGTGTAGTTGAGGAGATGTATCCTGAAATCAATAAACAGGTCTTCAACATGTTAGTTTTTTTTTCCCTGCAAAAGTACTCTCACAACATTGTAAATTATACCCATGAATAGATACTGAAGAGGTACAAAGCGTTAAGCAACTCAGTCCATTGTAGCATACCAACTCTACCATATATTTAAAGGAGAAAAGATACAAAAGAAATATTGGTTAGTAAGACAGTCTGAATGACAGCATTATTTATAAATATTTGAAAAGACTAAATTGTAAATTAAAATCACTCAACAAATGCTTATTGTACAGGCAGAAAATAGGACAGTCTATAAAAAAGTATCTTTTTGTGAAGCATATGCTGAATATTTATGTGATCAAATAAAAAAACATAATAATGTATCTAATTTGTATGCCATAAAATGCTTCTATGGGAGTTAGGTGAGTAATATTGGTGTTACATAAAGATTGTTCTATCTTTATGTTCATGTGGAAGGGTTGCTGACTTGTCCAGAAATTCGTGGTGTATATAGGGGTTATATTAGGCCAGTGTTTATGTGATTTATAGGGAGGCTTGGTGGAGGATCTGAAACAAGGCAGCTTGGATTTGGAGTCAGAGGACCTTGGTTCTACTCATAACCATTACTCTCTGTTTGACCTTGGGCAAGTCACTTAACTTTTCTGGCCCTCAGTTTCCTCTTCTGTACTGTGAACAGATTATACTACACAGCCTTTAAAAGACCTTTCAGCTCTAAAAGTATAATCTTCTGCTCCTAAGAAGTTGTAGTTGTCCATTAGTATATGGGCAGGATAAGGTTTGGATGAGTAGAGTAGGGAGAAGAGTCTATTATTTATTTTTTTGGGGGGGGGGATGAGGCAGTTGGGGTTAAGTGACTTGCCCAGGGTCACACAGCTAGTAAGTGTCAAGTGTCTGGCCTGAGGCCAGATTTGAACTCAGGTCCTTCTGACTCCAGGCCTGTTGCTCTATCCACTGCACCATCTAGCTGCCTCTAGAGAAGAGTCTATTCTTTATCTGGAGGGGATGCCTTTGCAAAAGTTTGGAAGAAGGAGAGGGAAAAAGATAAGAGGTAATGAGTTGCTTTACCTGGACTTGAGATTGAATGACACATGCACCACTAAAGGTGTGATAATAGCAGTTAGCACTTATATAAATAGGGTTTGCTAAGTACTTAACATATGCAAAATGCTTTAGAATTATTGTATTTTGCCCTTACAACAACCCTGAGAAGTAGGTGCTATTATTATCCTCATTTTACAGATGAAAAAACTGTGGCAGACAGAGGTTAAATGACTTGCCATGGCTCACATGTCAGGCTGGATTTGAATTCGGGTCTTTTTGATTCTAAGTCCAGCATCTCATGTGAAAGTCTTACGTGAATATAACCCTGGCGATGAAACATCTCTCCTAACACAGGGATCCAGGTACCATTTTGGAGTTGATCCTCGTTGGAATTCTGGGGTTTAGCATGCCAAGAAAAAGCCTTCAGTTCCCCTGCAAGCACTCAGGTTATCACAGGAAAGGCTTTATTTCTGTAACAGAAAGATAGAAAGAATTCATGCATGAACCCATAGTTAAGACAAATCTTCTGATTCCCACAGGAACCTGGGTAGTCCCTTCTGCCTCTTAAAACTAATCTATGTGAAAAAAAAATTAAAAAAAAAAAGAAAGAAAGAAAACTAATCTATGTGGCTCAGGTTTACTGTCTTAGAGAATAAACCTTCCCTTTTATACCTAGCCCCGCATTCCTCCAAGGCCCTGCCAGACTGGTGCAGTCCCTATGATTCATGGTACCAGGACAGGGCAAGGTTCAATTTGTTTCTTTATGACACAGCTCTATGCCTCATTACTCATTGGTTCTAGCCTCCCTATTAGACGTTAGTGCTTTGGTTCCCTGACATGCTGCTATTTGTGTCTGTTTTGTTGCTCTATTGCAGTACTTCCCTCTGGAGACCATGTGTCCTTCATGGCAGGCCTCTCTTCAGGTCCTCTGAAGTTTGGCATTTTCCATCTGATATTGACTGCTTCTGAGGTCATACATGGAATGAAGGTCTATTCAACTCTACATGGAGTTTGGTGTCCATCTCTATTGGAGCTTCCCATTCTTGATCCATGTAGCTCCCCTGTTTGTGTATGTTACCTATGAGTGTCCTATGTACTAAGGAGAGGTGTTTGACTCCTTTTTGGTAGATGCACTCTGCATTAGGATACTTGAAATGAGAGAGAGAGGGGGGTTGTAGAAGAACAAAAATTGATCTTTGTTCCTTTTTGTTTCTCTTTGTTGGATATTCACAGAATCGTCCTTTTCCTCAAATGGAAATAAATTTCTTTGTCTGCTAAGTTGTTTGCATTTTCAAATATCAGCTGGTTTCCTTCATCTTTCTTGCTGTATTTCAAAATGCTGAAATGTAATGAACACATTTTGCTTAATGTAAGAAAATTAACGTCAATAAGCATAAAATGATCTTTTTCCTTTTTGAAAAATAAGCAGTATGTTTTAGTGGATGCCTGTTCTCAGAGTTAGGATGACTTGGGTTCTAGTCCCACCTGTAATACATACTGACTACTTGCAACCTTGGGCAAGTTATTCAACCTTTCTGTGCTAAAGACAACTCTTTAAGATTAGGTTGAATAACACTTGTAGATTTGCAGTGAGAAATGGAGTTTCTTCTCCCAGAACTTGTTCCCTGTACTAAAGAAATCATTGGTCTAGACCCCCCCCCCCCCCCCCGCCCCAAATTGTAAATGCTTGTGGTGATGTTTTCTTAATCTACTGAGTTAAATTTTAAATTCAATATAACCTGGCAGTTTGCCTCTAAATTCCCAATGTAGTGTAGTTTATGGAATGCTTCATTCAAAAATAAAAGGCAAATTATTATTTTATAACCTCATATATGGATTAAAGTGTTATGATTACTCATCACTATTTATTTTTCGTCTTGTATTTGTTATAATCACAGAAATGCACCTTGTTAAGGTAAAGGCTATATGTAACCTATGCAGTGATAGTTTTGAAACATCTAATTTATAAGTAGCTAGACTTCATTTCATTTTCTAAAAAGAGCTTAAATTATTGCTTACAAGTTTAAGGGTCTTTCTTTTTCTTAAATTTTGTGTTTATTTATAAGCAGTTTCTTTTTGTTGAGAAAAACAATTTGGCTAAAACAGCCTTAGTTTCCTCATTGTTAGAAGAAGGGAGTTGAATCAGATGATCTCCAAGATCTCTAGCTCTACTATTGGGTAGTACTCTGTTACTCACTATTATGTCTGCCACGCTGTCTATCACTCTGTGTTCCTGTGTGAGTTTCTGTGACTCTGTATCTCTGCCTCTGCCTCTCCCTCTGCCTGTGTCTGTTACTCAGTATGTCTGAATTCAGATCAGAATTCCAAGGACAGTTGGTTGCACAGCTGTGCAATCCTGAGAATGGTTATTTGGGAAAGCTCTGATATCTTTCTAGAAATTTTAGAAATAGGACTTTGGTTTTAGATGCAATCTTGCCTAAGACATAAACTTGATGGGCTTTTAAGGACTCTTAATACTATGATTTTGTGATGAAACAACTACCGGTTATACTTTTCAGACATCGCGACATGCAAGCTTAAATACGTAATTGTTGAAATTTTTATGTAATTTACGTACAGAGTAGCAGTTGGTGGTGAAGTGGATGATGGAATACTGGACTTTTGGTCAGGAAGATTTGGGTTCAAATATGACATTATACTTTATCCAGAAATACCTTGTGAAGGTGACCAGAGGGAAGCATGCTCAGTACATGACTGAGACAAGTGGCATAATGGAAGGAGTGCTGAATTTGGAGTCAGAGATCTAGGTTCAAATCCTTCCTTGGTGGCAGAAAATAGCATCAATGGGGAGGGGATAGTAGCGACTACCAACAGCAACGGTTGTAGAAATAAAATAACTGGAACTGAGGAGTGGGACCAGACCTGGAGACTGTGGTTAAGCTGGGATCTTTGGAAGATGAGGAAATAAATATGCCCAGGGTAACAGGGTAATTCCAGGAGTGGTTTGACCTCTGGCCCCTGGTAAAATGTTCTTGAAGATCTGCAAAGCCAAAGGGAATTGGGTTGGCAGAATTACACTATGTAATAGCCATTGTTCTTAAAGTATATAGTATATTTTGAACTATATTCAGATAGTGCTAAAATTGATGAGACAAAGAGAGAGTACTCTTCTGATCATTTCAATACACTTATAATTCTAAAATTAAGTCTACAAGTATGTCTGAAAGTATCAGTTTAGGTTTGTTCAAATAAATGTATTTATGTAGGGTTTCTGAGAGAGCGAAATCTAGAAGTAAAGTTAAAATAAAACTGGTGTCAGATTTATCATATACTTAAAGCAATATGCCTGCTTGAGTTTCCAATCATTTCCCTAGCCACAGAACTGAATGGTGTCTTAGGGGTCTTTTAGTTCACTTCTTCAAAATATGGGCCAAGCTTCCCTAAACACCTGGGATCTCTTTAGACTTGGCTGCCAGAAGTTAAAGGCTGAGGGTCTCTTCTCCTTTACTGGATGCTAATTTGTTGATTATTTCCAGGGACTTCACTTGTGAAAGGTTCTGTCCTAGGCCATATAAACCTTTCTAGCCTGAATCAATTTTCCAAGGATTTCACCTCCTCTTTGGCATAAATCCAGGGCCTTTGACTATTCATTACTTTTGTAGGCTTCTTCTTCTATTGTTCACTTCTTGTCCCCCAACACATTATTAACTGCTACCCCTTGACATTTAGGTCTCTTTCATATTTCTGCCTAAAACTGTGGTAGGGGATAGAACTATTACATATATTTAAAGTTTATCACATCAACTGAGAGATAGATTGTAATAATCTTCTGTTTTCTTACTCCCTCACCCAAAATAAAAGAAGATAAGCCCTTCTATCATAGATTCTGCCTATTTCTGTGTGGTCCTTTTGTGTACAACAATTTAAAAACACCATACACGTCCTTAATTTCAGTCTGGTGTGTTACCTTTGACATTGTGGCAGATTCCTACTGCCTTGAATGAAAGTTAAAAGTAAGCTGTAAAAGGCCAATTGGTTCCATGCTGAATAGCAGTAGGATATTCTCCAGGATGTGCTGTTGTAGAGCTGTGGGCAGAATGCACTCTTTACACTGGTAGGTGATTTTTTTTTTTTTTTTTTAGCTTTAGATAAGTGGGTCTCATGAATAGTGCCTGTTGGACATTTCATATTCTATTTTGAACACATTTAGCAGAACCCATACTTGTCTTCTTTGGAATCTTATTTTTACTGAATCCTTGGGTATAATGAGAAATTTAAAGTACATTTGTTTCATGTGGGTGTTTGTGGTTGAACTGAAGCACCTTTCCTTCCCCCATCTTCTTAGAGGAAGCTACAGTTTGTTCTTTGTGAATGAAGGTAGACCTTAAAGGGCTAAAATGGTGGAACTTGTGAGAGTTCAGCATGTTTAAATTAGTCAGGGGTGGCAGGAGGGATGGGAAATATTCAGAATATAGCTCTTAAACTGTTCCTCAAGAACCCTAATTTCTGTATTAGAATATTATGATAATCCATTCTACAGGAAATATACAGGTGTCACCTAACTTTTGGCCAATGATGATTGCAAATATAACTTTAGTTGTGAGTACAACTGCTATAAGCATACGTTTAAACTGTTCTTGGTTTGCTTGAAAACTGGTTCATTGGGTTTCAGTGAGAAGATAGCTTTTTTAAAAGAATTGGATCTCAGTATAGTTTCACTGATTTAGGGAGCTCCTGATCAGGAAATCTCTTTTTAATAAGGCAATTAAAAAGCAGCTAGGTGATGAAATGGGTAGAGTGCTGAACCTGAAGTCCGAAAGACCTGAATTGAAATCTGGCTCCAGAAGCTCATTAGCTTTATGATTCTGGGTAAGTCACTTAAAATGTGTCTGCCTCAGTTTCCTTATCTATAAAATGGAGATAATACTAGCAACTACCTCCCAGGTTTGTTGTGAGGATCAAATGGGATAGTATTTGTAAGGGACTTAGCACAGTTTCTCTTACATAATATGTGCTTAATAAATCTTTACTTCCTCCTTCCTTCTCCTTTTCTCTCCCTTTCTCCTTTCCTTCTTTTCTTCCTTCCAGATTTGAGTGGGGGCACTAAGAGGTTTTGGGATTTGCCCAGGGACAGACAGTCATTGTATGTCTGAGCTGGGACTTGAACCCTAGTCTTTGTGATTCTGATGCTGTCTCTTTGAATAGAATGCAAAGGTACAGATTACCCAGTGGGACACAGAATCTTGGTCACATGAAACAAAGAAGGGTTGATATGTGATACTTTATGATGCTCTAGGGAGTAATTGTTGTGGTATCTTAGATCATCTGAATCTGAACCATCGGATCAATCATTTTTGATCGTGGGAAAACCACATTCCCCACATCTGACTGCAGGTTTGGCAAGAACGCTTATAATTTGTATTTCTGACTGTCTTAATGGTTTCATCTCGTTTTCTAAAGAATTGTCTAAAACCACTTGTCCTTTGAGGGCACTGAATGGGGTTATAGCACTGTTATTTGGTATTTCTGTCATTGTAGTATGATAACTTGCCTTCATTAATTTACAGAATGTAAATACAGTATGTAGTAGGTGCTTATTAAATGCTTATCAATTGATGATTATATCCTTTGCAACAACTTGGTTAAGTTATCTAAAAGGTCACTTGAACAGAAATTTTGTATTATGAAGGTGCCATTTTATCCCATTGTACTCTACAAGTTTGTGCTATGTCTTAGTGTTTGTGTGATTCACTTTTTAGGAACTCACAACTTAATTTTTTCTCCCTAAGACTGAAGGTTTTATTCATTCAGAGGAAGCGAGAGACCCACACTTCCTTCTCTTTTTGAAAACTTAACTAACTAATGAATTGAATTTGTGAAAATGCATCCATCCCATGTGTTCCTTTGGCAGTGTTGCAAATAAAAATTCAAAATATTAAGAGCACTGAGTGAAAGGCCAATCTCAGTTTGCCTGGCCAACAGACATTGTTGGGGATTCATCTTCTCAAGGATTTCCATTCTTTGGCTTCTCTTCCCTGTCCCTTCTATTTTCTCAACTTCTTCACTTTGGACATAAATTTAATAAGGCCCCTTGAAAAAGTGCTAAATTCTGCTGAAAACACAATAAACTATCTATAACCTATCTCAAATTGCTTACCATTTTAGGGAGTGAGGAAAGGAAAAAGGAAGGGAGAAAATTTGGAACTCAAAATTAAAAAAAAATAAATGTTAAAAGTTGTCTTTACATGTAATTGGGAAAAATAAAATGCTCTTAAAAAAGGAAAACACAGTAAACTTACACTAGGAAATGTTAGGTCATTCTCAAATGTATCTGGAATTATTACTTCTCACATGTCTTAAAAGCTGCAAGGGGCCATGAGAAGAATAGTGATCATGTTAAACAAGAATATCATAGGACTATTTGAAAAGGGGAGAAATACACTTCGTAAACAGTTAATAAATAACATGAAATAAAGTGAATATTTGGCCCAAGGTTACAACTGTTTGAATACTATCCACATGAAGTTAAATTTTACAAAGTTAACTTGGGTAGAAATATTTCTTTACAAAATTGTTGTTAATTATTTCAAGGCAGAAAATAAACTTAGAAGTTGGAATTCTGTAATGTAGTTGGAAAGATAATCTAGGCTTCTAAAACTCTCATATTTTGTGCTCTATTTATTTTTGAATATTCTTTTTTTCTTTAATTAATTTATTTTTTAGTTTTCAACAATCACTTCCATAAGCTTTTGAGTTTCAAATTTTCTCCCCCTCCCTCCCCACCTTCCTCCCCAAGACAGCATGCAGTCTGATATAGGCTCTACATATACATTCCTGTTAGACATATTTTCACATCAGTCATGTTGTAAAGAAGAATTAGAACCAATAGGAGGAACTATAAGAAAGAAGAAACAAAACAAAACAGAAGGAAAAGAAGAGCAAACAGTATGCTTTGAACTGCATTCAAATGCCATAATTCTTTCTGTGGATGTGGATAGCATTTTCCATTATGAGACTTTTGGAGACGTCTTAGATGTTTGCATTCCTGAGAAGAGCTAAGTCTATCAAAGTTAGTCATCACACAAACGTAGCTGTTACTGTGTGCAATGTTCTCCTGGTTCTGCTCACTTCACTTAGCATCAGTCCATACGAGTCTTTCCAAGTTTTTCTGGAGTGTGCCTGCTCATTATTTTTTATAGCACAGTAGTATTCCATTACATTCATATACCACAACTTGTTCAGCCATTCCCCAATTGATGGGCATCCCCGCAATTTCCAATTTTTATGTGCTACCACATAAAGAGATGCTATAAATATTTTTGTACATGTGAGTCCTTTCCCCATTTTTATGATCTCTTTGGGACACAGCCCTAGAAATGCTGTTGGTGGGTCAAAGGGTATGCACAGTTTTATAGCCCTTTGGGCATAGTTCCAAATTGTTCTCCAGAATGGTTGGATCTGTTCACACCTCCACCAACAATGCATTAGTATTCCACTTTTCCCACATCTTCTCCAGCATTTATCATTTTCCTGTTTTGTCATGTTAGCCAGTCTGATAGGTGTGATGTGGTACCTCAGAGCTGTTTTGATTTGCATTTCTCTAATCAATGGTGATTTAGAGCATTTTTTTCATATGACTATAGATAGCTTTAATTTCTTCATCTGAAAACTACCTGTTTATATCCTTTGACCATTTATCAATTGAGGAATGATTTGTATTCTTATAAATTTGACTCGTTCTCTATATATTTTAGAAATGAGGCACTTATCAGAGAGACATTGTAAAAATTCTTTCCCAGTTTTCTGCTTCCCTCCTAATCTTGGTTGCATTGGCTTTGTGCAAAAACTTTTCAATTTAATGCAATCAAAATTATCTGTTTTGCATTTCATAATGTTCTCTATCTTTTGTTTGGTCATAAATTCTTTTGTTCTCCATAAATCTGACAAGTAAACTATTCCTTGCTCTCCTAGTTTGCTTATAGTATCAGCCTTTATATGTAAATCATGGACCCATTTTGACTTTATTTTGATGTGTGGTGTAAGATTTTGGTCTATGCCTAGTTTCTGCCATACTTTTTTCCAGTTTTCCCAGCAGTTTTTGTAAAATAGTGAATTCTTATCCCAGAAGCTAGGGTCTTTGGGTTTATCAAACAGTAGATTACTGTAGTCATTGACCACTGTGTCTTACATACCTAACTTATCGCACTGATCCACCACTCTACTTCTTAGCCAGTACCAAGTAGTTTTGATGATTGCTGCTTTATAATACAATTTAAGATATGGAATAGCTAGGCCATCTTCTACTTTTGAAAATTCTAAGGTATTTCCTTTTTTTTAAAATGCATTCCTAGAGGGGACAGCTAGGTGGCGCAGTGGATAGAGCACTGGCCATAAAGTCAGGAGGACCTGAGTCCAAGTCTGGCCTCAGACCAAACACTTGACACTTACTAGCTGTGTGACCCTGGGCATGTCACTTAACCCCAATTGCCTAAAATAAATAAATAAATAAATAAATAAATAAAAATAAAATCCATTCCTGGAGAGGATGAGTACAAACTGACCTGAGCATTCTTACTTTTTTGTGTAATATTCATTATTAATGGACTTTTCTGTATAATTTGCACATCAAAAAAAGTTTTAAATTGCAGTTTCTCTTTCAGAAAGGAGCTTCAATATATGCTTAATATAATTAACATATAAATTAATATGTATTTCCTATCTCACAGCATATCAATTCCATATTTTTTAGAAAGCACAGTTCATTTTAGGTGTAGGTGACTATTATATCCCATGCTGTTCCTGTATCTTTAATCTTTTTATTTAAAGTTATAAACTTAGTAATGATCAAAAACTTCAACCATACAAAATAAGTAGTACAATTTTACATAAAGCCCATTTGGTAGGATCTAAGGAAATTTTAAAAAATGTACACGTATGCAAAAAATACATGTAATTCTGCTTTAGCTCTGTCTAAAGATCAGCTTCCGTAATTTTTTCTTTAAAAAATTTTTTTTTGTAACATAAGAATGTTACATGTACTGCTGTAGACAGAAATTTGAATAATGTTTGTAATTCAGTCATTATATAAGTTCATGGCATGTTACAAAAAACATACAATTTTAATTCTTTTATAATGGTGAAATATTGCCTATTAGAAGAAGCAAAATTGTAGGTAACCTCAAAGAGCAATAAGAAAAGGCACAATAGGTGTAAGTAGGCTGTGTCTTATGTCCAATAATGACTTGTAGAACTGAGGTGGTATAAAAAACCTCAAGGATATGTATAGGCTGATTGTGTATCATGAGTGATACATAGTCAGGCTCAGAATTGATTCAGAGCAGTTAACATAAGGATCAGGAACTGACTGAAAAGAGGAATGTGTGTGTGTGTGTGTGTGTTAACTAAGTGGGTCATTTAGCTCTGTGTTGTGAAGTAGATAATGGAGATTTTTTTGTTATCCATCTGGTTTGTGAATAATTATGAGTTTCATTGAAGAGGATTGGTAGTATTGTGGGTTTGATACAGTTAGTGCAGTGTCCTCTGCTCATCTCCATGTGTGCACACTAATTGGGATAACCATCCCATAGATAGTGTACTTGCTATTCTTTGTGAAATTTCTGAACACTTTTAGATGAATGTACATCCCTGTTTAATTCTTTGCTTGATGTTAATACTTAGTGGGTCATTGAACAAAGTTCTCTCTGTACTCAAATGTCCTGTTATTTTATATAATTTTGATGTGTGAGAGCCATCTTGTTTGAGGAGAACCTTTGAAGTTGCATTTCATTCTATTAAGTGTTGTAAAACCCAGAAATAAAGACACAAAGGACTCTTATAATAAATCTCCACACCTCTCAGTCAGTTGTATGACTGTAAAGATATCTCCTGTACGAAATTGCATGTAAAAGCTTGCCTGCCTGTCTCACTCTTACATTATCATCAAGTATACCTTCAATGAGCACAAGTACTGTTCTTATGAAAATTTTATAGATGTGAAAAAGTATGCATACACTCAGCGTTTGCTGATTTCTTCTCATTTTCCTTTTTTGGGGTAGAGGGGTAGGTTTGAGTTCAACTCACTCTTTACATATGAGGAAACTGAAGTCTAGAAAAATGAAGCTATTTTTCTGAAGACTGACATGCCATAAGTGTCAGAACTGGGACTTGAAACTGGGTCTCCTGTTTCAACATTGTGCCCTTTTTGCTGCACCATATTGTCTCCTAGTGTTTTGGGCTATGTTCTTCAGTGCCCTGTGTATTGTTAGTGAACTAGCCTTTATTAAGTACCTACTATATTCCAGGGACTATGTTAAGCATTGGGAGTGAATGAAAGGCAGGAAAAAAGTCCCTGCTGGCAAGGAGCTCACAGTCTAATGGGGGAGACTATGAAAAACCATGAACAAATAAGATATATACAGAATAAATTAAGGGTGATCTCAGAGGGAGGGCACTAATATTAAGGAAGATAAGAAAAGGCTTCTTGCAGAAGGCAGGACATTAGCCAAAAACTGATGGAAGCTAGAGGAGCTAGGAGGAGGAGTCAAGCAAGAACATTCCAGGAATGGATTATAGCCAGTGAAAACACTTGAAATGGAGAGAGAGTGTGTCATGTTTGAGGGACAAAAATAGGTCAGTGTTACTGTTTGTTGAATTTGTGGAGAGGTAGGAAGGGGCCAGGTCATGAAAAACTTTGAAAGTCTGAGTTTATATTTGATTCTGGAGGTAATAAGGAGCCACAGGAGTTTATTGAATGGGGGTGAGATGGGGTGATGATATAGTCAAATCAGCATTTGAAGAACATCATTTTGACAGCTGAATGGAAGATGGAACAGATATGAAATGATGAGGGCTATACCAGGGTGTTGGAAGTGTCAGAGAAGAGAAGGGGGTGAAAGATGTTAGAAGGTGGAAATGACAAGGCTTGAGTACTGTTTGGATATAAGGAGTAAGAGAGTGAGGAGTCAAGGATGACGCCTACATTTTTAGTCTATGCGACAGGGAGGATAGTGATACCCTTGATAGTAGTGGGAAGAGAGAAGGGTTTGGTGGGAGGGGAATATCAACATAATAATATCCTATGAAACAGACAAAAATATCCTCTCACCACCTCTTGTAGTCTTTGGTATCCCTTCTTCCACTTTCACATTGATGGTGTTAGATGATGGGGGTTGAAGAAGTAGGGTTGGAAGAATCCAATATTCAGTCATTGTCCAGTGATCAGCTTATTCCTTAAAGTACTGAACCGTATGTGTTATGGTATTGTTATATATGAAACTGAAGATCATAAAGAAGTTCCAGCTAAATGGGAGGATGAAGTAGATTTTCTTAAAAGAAGTGAATAAGAGTTGATAGGACTCGTTTCATCACATATAAAAAGACATCATTTCATGATACAGTCATATTGTTTTGTAGTGCTCACAAGGGGACTTAGCAAACACGTTACCTTGGATCCAGTTGAAGTTTACATACCAACATCTGTTACTTGACTTTAAAGTAGAGAAATTTGATGAAGAATTTGATCAAATCTTCTGACTAAATCAGTATATATTTTGATACTTGAAGACTTCATTGTGAAGGGCATGAGTGGGGTGGGGCATACAAAAAAAGATTGGAAAATATGGTTTAGGATCGAGTCTTTAGCCTCTTTTTCTGCTTAATATAAGCCATAACTTTGTGTACTCAATATTTCCATTGGATCTGGACTTGAAAATTCCAAATAATTTCCTCTCACTTTTAGGGTGATGGATGGGGGAGCATGAAATGGAGTGGGTAAAAAGTGTGTCTTTGTCAGAAAAATGCCTTTTCAAACAATCCTGTATGTATAGTTAGCAGTTATGTCAGAAAGCACAGTATAAATATTAAAAAGTAAGTCTGCATGCTGTTAAATGAAAATGTGGACATGTGCCAACTTCAGAGCTACACATATATTAAATGTGCAAGTTCACACTAGATTGGTTGATAAAAGGGTGATAAAAAGAAATGAGTTACACTTGATTTGGTACTTCCACATCATGAAGCTTGGCAAGCACTAACAGTAGACAGTCTTTGCCTAAGAATAAGCAATTAAGGGACCTTTTAGAGCAAATGAGCAGGAAATTTGAAAATAATTCCTTTCTAGTGCCAAAAAAACAAGAATACACTAGTTTGTGTGGCTTTAGAAACAAGGTGACTTTCTTTACAGATCAAAAAAACCTAAAATGTTTAGATTCAATCAGTGGTAGAGCTTATCCTTATCCAAATTCATGGTACTTTTAAATTCTCAGGTAAGAATTCTAATTCTAATTATGTAAGAATTCTTCATTCTAATTTTTATGGAAGTCTCTAGTTGGTATACTGGATACAGCACTGAACATGGATGCAGGAAGATCTCAGTTCAAATCCTGTCTCTTACTAACTATGACTCTGGGCGAGTCACCTAACAGCTCTCAGCCTCAGTTTGTTAATTTGTAAAATGGAAATGTTAGCACCTATCTCACAATTACCATGGTAAAGCGGTTAGCTATTATTATGTTATGTTATCTTTATCTCTCTTCTCTTCCCAACAAAATTATAAGCTGCTTGAGGGTATCATTGCTTGATTGTGTATCATGAGTGATACATAGTCAGGCTCAGAATTGATTCAGAGAAGTTAACATAAGGATCAGGAACTGACTTTTCATTCATTATTGTATCCTCTACAGAGCCTAACATAGTAAGGTACTTAATGTTTGCTGAGTGAATGTTAAAATATTTAAATTAGACATATTTAAACCTGAAATGACACTATAATGTAACAAAAGGTTTAGGGAATGGACATACTACTGATAATATAATCAGTAAATACTCCATTATTTACTCAAGGAGAGAAAAATGGCCTGTCTTCCTGGAAGTTATAAGATGGCTTTGTCCTATACATGTCTATCTGTATGTGAGTTGGATAAAGAAAAATCCAATCTTTGGATTGGGAGAGGGAGTCTAACTGAAATTAGCATAGATAGTCCTTAAATCTTTTGGTTGACCTTCAGATTTGTTCATTTGTATGCTTCAGAGAGAAATTGGGGGAGTTAAATTAGTTAGCCCTGGGGAACTACTATGGAGAGGTTTTATAATTGAAAATGATTGTGCAGAAATAATCATAACACTGCTGAGGTACAACAAATCAGTATAACCTAAGCTTTCATGTTCTGATATCAAACACCGATAAAGATATGGGAAACCTGGCAAATTGGACAAAAGGTAAAAAGAGTAATGATTTTTTGCATCCTCTTAGGAGGGTGCTATAGAGCTGGCATTGTGTCTTGAGTTCAGTTCAGCCCCTCTGGGTCTGGTTTCCAGGTATTTACTCTTTGATTATCTTCCATATATCCCATGCAGATATAATCCATATAATTATTTACATGCTATTTTCCCCATTGCCACGTGAGCTCCTTGGGTTCTGGGACAGTGTTTTTTTGTTTGTTTGTTTGTTTGGTTGATTGGTTTTCTTTTTTTCCCTTTCTTTATATCCTCAGGGCTTAGCACAATGCCTGGAATGCAGCAAGTGCTTACCAAATGCCAGTTGATTGATTGATCTGGGCTTGAATTCTTTGCTACCTCTATCCCAGCTCTCTGATTTTAGGAGAGCAAATCCTCTCCACCCCAGTTATCCCTCCATTATCCTATGATCCTGAAAGGAAAATGCCCCCAATCTTATGGTAGTTGGAGATTTCTATAAAATTTATGCATCCTACCCTCCTAATCCCTGTGATAGAAGATCACTGTCTCTAAAAGTAAACATTTCCCTTTGCTGCTAACTTTCTCCTTAAACTTATCCTTTCAACAACCTAGTGAAGTAAATAGTTCAAGAATTTATTGTCCTTATTTTTACAAATGAGGAAAGCAGAAGCTCAGAGATATTAAGGCACTTGTCCAATATCACAAACCTGGGAGGTGGGATTTGAACCCAGGTCTTCTGACTCTGAGTTCAGTGTTCTTTTTACTGTGTGATACAGCCTTTCAGGTAGAAATTACTATCTGTATAATAAAAAATCATTTGTGCTTTCAATTAAGTGATACAGCTCTACCCTATAGACATTTTAAAGTCTTTTTTTTTTTCTGAAGATTTATGAAGTTATGAGGTTGATGGGGGAGGGAAGGAAGTGAGGGAACTGACTGAGAGTTAAGCTACAAAAAGAAGTGGATGGTGTTGAATAGGATTTCTTTAGATTGTTCTGGTAAGCATTTTTAAAAAAGGTCTTGGAAAGTTTTTACACGAGTTGGTTAAAAGTTTTTCTAGGTGGGTGGCAATGGAGGAATTTCTAATCCTGAAGAATTGCCTCTTTTTATTAGAGTAATTTTAGACCTGTATAAAAGTGTTTTTGAGGACCATGGAAAGACCAGGATGGATTCCCAAGGTTTAAAGAAAGTCGTTGCTTTGTCATTCTGTCAAGTACTTTATTGTTGAATAAACAATGCTTTTAAGAAAATTGCTTGGGGCCATCTTCAGAGGATAGAGTATTAGAAAAGAATCCCGGTGTCATTGTTTTGCCCTCTGGTATTCCTAAAGAGGATAAGAGGTGGAAAGCTTTGGCTAGTGAAAAACATAAGAGTACTTTGTTCTGTGATCTGTTAATGAAAACAAGTAGTGGATATAAAACTTTGCCACTGATTTCTTTCTTACTCATTTGGTCCCACTATCCAGTATTCATTTTGTTCTCACAAATTTTTCTCATACCAATTACTGTTTGTTACAACTGAAGCATTATTTTCAAAATTGGACTGTATTTTTCTCATTTAGAATAAGTATGGGTCAACCCTTCACCACACTTCAGTATTTTAATGGAACTATGATCTCATCGATATGGCTGTTCCTTCCATCAGTGCAGATCCCAAGCCATTCAGACCTTTTTAATTCCATGGGATTCTTGTTCATATTTTTCCATAGATCCTCCAAAAAATATCTACCCAACCTAGTAGAGACTATTCTCTGACTTTTTATCTCTTATGGATATAACACTCTGGTAGTCCATCTTATTTCTCACTCTTGCTGTGTGACCAGCCCACCTCCTTTTCCATATATTATCTGCAAGTTAGCCTCATGTCATTCTTGACTCATAAATCATTGTTGCAAATAAGCTTTAATCTATTTGTATTATGCTCTTTCCCTTGTTATTTGCATCTTGTGAAACTTTAATGACTTGGAAACAGGTGTTCTGAGATTTGCAACCATTTGGCATTGTTCTTGTAAACAAATAGGTTTTGGGTGTTGGTGAGCAACTTGGTGCTGATGCAGTCTAGAGGTTAGGGGTCCTTGCATCCCAAAATCACGATACCCGGGTCCTGCCCGAAAGAATTCGACCCAAGCATTCCTGTAGCCAAAAACAAAGTTTATTGAAGATTCGTCATATTAGCTAGACTCTTAAGGAATCTGAGCATCTGTGGGCTATTGGCTAGATTGTAAAATCTGAGCATCTTAGTGGAGACAAGATGGACCTTATATACAAAAAGACCTTGGGAGAGTGGCCAAGTAGTCCATGAGGTAATAGAATTCTCAAGGGTGGGAAATGGAGCCTAGGTGGGACCAAAGGCGGGAAGTGGCCTCGGGCCATAGGGAGGCAAGACAGTAGAGGGGAGATTGGGTGTAGCCACAATGAAAGACCAGTTGGTGGGACCATAGCCACCAGATATTTGGCCATGTGGGAAAGTACTGAGTCCATGAGGTAACAGAATTACCAAGGGTGGGAAATGTTCTGGGGCCAGAGTTTTTCCTTTCTGGGGCTCAGATTCCAACCCCATCAGGGCCAGAGTTTTTCCTTTCTGGGGCTCAGATTCCAACCCCATCAGTGCCATTAAAAGCACCAAACACTTCACCAAAGGCATTCCAGTTTACCCTATTTCTCCTCTTCGTTTCTGGGACTAGCTCATTGTCCATTTGCATTGCTTGTCTTACACACATGCAGAAACACTAATTCAATGAACTGGCCACCCAATATATATCATTGAACAATAGGTTTTCTTTCTCCATTTGGTATTTCCTGCATGGATTGTTAGACTGATCAATTTTGATAATCATAAAACTTATTGAGGCAAGGGAAGTTAGCTTGACTTTGGTGCAGTCAGAACAATGTCATTTGTAAACAGTGTGGAGCCCATCATATTTCAGCTCTGCCTAGGATGGCTTCTATGACAGTATAAAATACCTCTATTAAGTTTGTCTCCTGCTTTATGCCTCATTTGATTGAGTTGTCTCTCTGTTTAGATTTATCTAAGAAGCTTCTGTGATTCCTTGTGGCAAATACTTAAATAAACCAATTACCATAACAAGGAGACCAAAAAACCCCTAGAAACTTCCTTAGGCAAGAAAATTTTGCTCTCTTTCCCAGGAAAACTAGCCTGGCAGCTAAGGACAGTACCAGTTTAGAACGAAAACTTATTTATAAAATACCACAGAGGAGGTTGAGGGATAAGCAGTATTAATTAGTTAATAAAACAGAAATGTAGTGGAAGTGAAAGCAAATCTACAGAAAGTTTGACAGAAAGCTCACTAAGTTAAATCTTAACCAGGGTAGTCATAGATGAAGCTATTGGAAGGGTAAGTATATATAAAATGAGGCAGATTTGTCAGCATTTCTGTAACTACCTACTTTTTTCATCAGTGACTATAGAACCACCACATTTGGTGTCTATCATTTTAATTCCTTAGATGTGCTGTATTATGAGAAAACAGAAATGGCAATTAAGGATATGAAATTAGAGCCACTGGACATGCATGCAGTCATGTGTGGGAGTTAGATTTATGTTGGGAAAGATACAGTCTTAAAAGCATTGAGATTGGGTTTTACATGATATTTCAGGAGGGAAGATGCCAAAAAAATGGGGGAAAAATCATAGATAATATTACTACCCTAAAGAGGTGACAGAAGGCATCAGTTGTACTTACTTCATCACCTATATGAAGTCTTTGAGAATGATTTACTAGTGTTTAGCATAGTGCCTGGCACATAGTAGGAGCTTAATAAATGCTTATTGACTGATTGAAATGTATCTCAATGGTTTCCTTGATGGAAATATTTTTTTTTTTAAACCTAGAGGTTATCATAAAGAAATTTCTGTCAGAGCACACCTTTTATAATCACACAAGTAATTAAAAGATGCAGATAATCTAAGGTCTTTCTGCATTTATTGTTTGATTTCCCAACAGAGAACAAAACATAGACTTAAAGACTTTCTGACAAGGATTCTGTAACACATGTTGGTCATATGAGATGGAATAATGTGGATATTAGTAATTATGTTGCCTGTGGAAGTCAGAAAAGACAAGAGAGCTATAATTTTAAACACATACCTAAACACCTTGGACTGTGGCAAGTGTAATTTATATTTGAATAAGGATTTATACAAGAACAAGGATTAATTTAAGCAATAAGAACATTGAGTTTATAATTTGTCTTTATAGTTGCTTAAGAAATATGTAATAGCAGCTTTCCCAAATCACTGGTCCTACATTGCCTTATCCCAGTAATTAACTTATAAATGAGTTTTAGTTTACTTCCATTATCTCCCCTCCTCACACACATATGCAAACACATACATGATTTATATAGCATAGCAATACAGTGGTAAATTTTCTGGTACATTTTTGATCCAGTGAAGACTAATGTAAAATTTCTTATTGGGTATGATATATGATGGTTATTTTTGTTTTTGGCATTTTCTGTTTGCTTTTAGATGACTTACCAAGATAATTCATTTCTAGATTACCTCATTTTACTTTTGAGTTCCTTCATATTTTTGTAAGTTTTATACATAAATTAATATTGTATACAATATTTAAAAATGGTTCCAGATTTTTAATTTAAAAACACAGAACATATGTAAGATGTAAAGTACAACTAGAGTAGATAATCTTTGCTCTCAAAAAGCCTTTAGTCTTCCTTTGCCAAGTCTTCCTTTCCATTACCTTTCTGCAATGCAAGAACTTACATTTCTATAATGCTTCATAGTCAGCAAAGTGTTTTATGTGTATGATCTCATTTGGTTCTCACAATAACTTTGTGGAATTAGTAGAATAAATACTGCTATCTCCATTTTATAGCTGGAGAGGCAGACTTTCTGCATTTTAGAGATGGAAAAAAAACTGAGGCCCAGGAAGGTTAAGTTCCTTGCCTAGACCATATGGCTAGTTAAGTGACAGGTCTGGAACACAAACACTCAGGGATTCTGATTCTAAGGTACAACTCTCTTCTCAAGTATTAGGTCACAAATTTGTAAAATGAGGATATGTGATAGGGATTTCTGTCATAGGGCTGCTTCTTGTGATTGAGAAACAAATAATTAGAACTAGATGTAAAAAAAATTCCTATCTCTATCTAAAAATATTTTGGTATAAGAAAATTCTATGATTTTTTTAAAGAGTGCAGATATTATTTCTTTTAGGTCTGTAGACAAAATCCTGTTGACTCTGTTTCTTCTTTCTCATTATAAATAATAGTTGTCTGCATACAATTTTGGATGGATGCAGGGTGCACGTTAAACTTGTTCAGTTCCTCATAAAATTTAACCTTAACCTAAAAAAATTTTATGAGTCACTCTGAAACAATAGGGCAGCTAGGTTACACAGTGGTTAGAGTACCTGCACTGAACTTAAGAAGACTCTTCTTCCTGAGTTCAAATCTGGCCTCACACACTTACTAGCTATGTGACCCTGGGCAAGTCTCTTAATCTTGTTTGCCCCAGTTTCTTCATCTGTAAAATGAGCTGGAGAAAGAAATGGCAAACCACTCTAGTATCTTTGCCAAGGAAACCCGAAATGGGGTCTTGAAGAGTCAGACATGACTGAAAAACAACTGAACAACACCACCACTCTGAAGCAAAAGTTACTCAGCCTTTGTTGCATGATAAAATATCAAACTGTCTGAAACTTACCGTCACTGAAATTTGAAATTGGAAAGATGTTGTCTGGTTCAATGAAAGCATGAATGGGTTTGATCTACTGCAAGGGGAGGAGTGTCCATAAAAATAGATGAGATTACAGATCTTTGGAAATATCCAAGTGGTCAATTAAATAGGATTATAAATGATAACAGGAGGAGAAGGGGTGAGAATAAAGGGATCATAATTGTTCTCCCACTCTTAAAGAATATTTTTAAAATAGAGTTCTCAGGCTATCCTTTTGAAATAACATTTTGAAATAAAGTAGCCCTAAGGGGAAAGGGATCATTCTTCTAAGCTTCAAACAAAAACAGTAGAAAAACTCACTTCAAAAAAAAATTAGCTTATTCCTCTAAAAGTGATTCAGTTGAATGTGGTGGGAGGATTGATTGCAATTTCACATTTACTAATTTGGTCTTCTGGCTAGTTTGTTACTTGTTCATTTTTGCTATAAGTCATTTTGTTTTAATTCCACTGGTTTAAAAAAAAAGTGGAAATGGTGTGTATAGCAGTGTGTTCTGGAAATATTTTGTTTGCCTTGACAGTTGAGTTGTAAAACAAATATAACAGTGATGAGGGAGGGGGTGGGGAATGAAGAAGCAATGGGGATGTGTATTATAAAAACACAAACAGAAGGTCTACGTTTTCATTAAGACTTGGAGGGAAAGGAAATAAAATGGAATTCTGGGTCTGTTGCTCAGAATTTAGGGTTCTTTAACCTTTTAGTATCTCTATTAACTGCATAGAAAAATTTTATTTCAGGAAAAGGTGAGGCATGGGGCAACAAATACAATACCCTTTGCTTCAAGTCGTTGTTTTTGCAACTAGAACTCTTTTTTGTTATCCTCATAAATGGTCATGTTTCCCTAATCTCTGCTTGGTTTATATGTTCATTGGCTATCTAAGGAATTTAGGTATTTATTTGTGTTTTACCAAGTATATTTATTGTTCAAGTTAAAAGAAAATGGATTTTTTGGACATGCTAATTTACCTCAGTTAAGCTGTACCTTTCCAGATATGTGGCTTACAAAAACACTAGTGGCTTGTTCAGAACTTCAGAAAAATTGGACAAGAATTTAAGATACAGGAAAAAGGACACCGAGTGAAATGAAAACTGGCATATAATTTCTAAGACAATCTCATGATTAGCATGACAGTAAGATTAACATGGTATATAAATCTTAGTGGGAAGTTTTATACTGAGCTAGCATTCTCCTTTAAAAAAATTGCTTACAATTGAAAAGTAGATTACTCTGGTTTTTCAAGTTCTGCTGGTAGACAGTGGACAGCGTTTGGCAGTATTTTAATCTAAATTAAAAAAAAAAGATACTGAGAATATAAAAAAAATTTTAGTATGTGAGCATTAAAGAGTAATGATGAAATTGAATACTTTTATATTTGGAATTTAAATACTAAGAATCTTAAGCATATGACATTTTCTCCATGTATTTGTTTCTGAAAAAATTGTAATTTCCCATGTATTATTAGTCTTGACCATCATTAGATTATCATATTTATTTTGAAGGCACTAAGTTTTAGGAACCAAAAACCTAATGAGACACAAAAGCTTTGTCTACTCCGTTCTTGAAATCTTCCCTAATCTCCTAGGTTGGTTTTAACCTTTCTTCTTTGAATCTTGTGTAGGACTTTGTTTTAAATTTATCTAATACATATATTATATATTTCACTGTGTACAATATAACATTAATATTATAATTACTTATATAGTTGTCACATCCTTCTATTATATGCTAAGTTCTGTGAAGGCAAGTAACCATGTCATAACTAAACTCTGTCTCACTCCCAGCACCTAATACAATGCTGTGCACACAGCAGGTCCAAAATAACTATGTTGGATTGAATAGTTGAAGTTTTAATTGATTGTCTACTATGTGTAAGTATTAAGCTAGGTGCTGTGGAAGATATAAATATGTATGAAATATAACATAAGTCCCCCAAGTCCTCCATCTGTAAAATGAGGGTGATAATTTTTTGTATCCACAGGATTGTTGTAAAAACCAAATGAGATAATGCATGCAAAACAATTTGTTGGCTATAAGGCACTATATAAATGTAAGGTCTTGTAATTACAGTAAGAGCTATATGGCACCGGAAGACTTCAAGCTCTTTGAAGGCAATGCTTTGCTAGGAATCCTTTATATTTTCTGTGCATTCATTGATTACCTAAAACATTTAAGGCCATTCCCTGGAAAATAGCTCCTAATCAATTTGGGGTTTTTTGGAGGTGTTTGGGGTTGTGACTTACCCAGGATCACACAGCTAGTAAGTGTCTCAGCCTGGATTTGAACTCAGATCCTCCTGACTTCAGGGCTGGTGCTGTGTCACCTAGCTGCCCCTCCTAATCAATTTTTTAAAAATAGATCTGATGTCTTAAGATTATATCTCTCATGATATTGATGCCAGTACCTTGACCACATGGTAAATAAGACATGGTCCTTCCCCTCAAAAGTTTGCAGTCTAGTTGAGGAAATGGGCTTATGTGAAAAGTTAGTCATCACAAGGCAAAATGATGTGTCCAAAAATAGCATAGAAAATTTTCAGACATTTTCAGTTATGTCCAATGCTTCATGACGCCATATGGGGTTTTCTTGGCAAAGATACTAGACTGGTTTGCCATTTCCTTCTCTAGCTCATTTACAGATGAGGAAACTGAGGCAAACAGGGTAAAGTGACTTGCCCAGAGTCACACAGCTAGTAAGTGTCTGAGGACAGATTTGAATTCAGGAAGATAAGTCTTCCTGACTCTAGGCCCAGCACTCTATCCACTGTACCGCCTGGCTGCTCTGGTATAGAAAATAAGGTCCTTTAAAGTTCTAAGTTGGGAAGGGAGTATTATGGTTTAGGGGAGTTATAGAAAACTTCATAGAAAAGGAGGGCTTCAAGAGGATCTTGAAGTATGGGTAAGATTAAGATTTTTTTTTTGTGAATCTTTGATTTATTTAGTGTAGGAAACTCCATAAAGAAGGTTGGCAAATGTTTTGCTTCTTAGTCTCAGAGAGTCACTTGGGACCACTGAGAGGTTAAAAGACTGTACCAGGAGTCCCATAGCCAGCACTTGTCAGAGGCAGGAATTGAACCCAGGACATTCTTATTCTAAAGCTGGTCTGCCATCCATTTTCTTAAGTTGCTTCTCAGCATTAGGATAGGGGAAAGAAGAAAGATTGAATGGCATATGGAAAGGTTAGGATTAAGTGTGGGAATCAATACATAGCTAGAAGTTAGGAATTCATTACATAATAAATTATAGCTTTTAAAACTTTATATGGTATTTTTTGTCAGTATTTGTAGTTATTGGAAAAGGAAGAGTTAATATTTGGAAGAATGCATGAGCCACTAGCTTTGGTGCCAGAAAGACTTGGATTCATATCCCTCTTCAGACACTTATTAGCTATGTGACCCTGGAAAAGTCTTTAAACTCTCTCTGTCTGTTTTCCCCTCTGTTAAATGAGGAGGTGAACTCGATGGCTTCTGACATTCCAGCTCTAAATCTATGATCCTATGACCTTTTTACTAAATGCAGTTATTTCATGAAACATTTTATGAAAAAATATATAATAAAAAATGAGACAGGTTTTTTTGTTTTTTTAATCTTAAAACTAGAAATTATCCTCATTATCTGGAGGAAGACCATATGTGTCACCATGATTAGAAGAATAGAAGTGGGAAATTAGTGGAAGATGAGAGAGGACTTAGTGCATTTGTGGAAGAAAATGAGATAATAGGTGATAGAGGGAATTTTTGAGGGGAATATAAATTGGTCTATACAGTGGGAAATGAATGTGATTTTTGGCAGAGGCAATTAAAGGAGCAGAGTTTACTAGAGGTTTAAAAAAGTCAGTATCATTGTAGAGTCAATGTACTCTGCCAGAAAAGTGCACTCTATTTGAAGTCAAAGAATTGGGGTTCAAATTCTACTTCTATCCCTTACTACCTATATGAAATTGAAAAAGTAATTTAATTCCTCAGTATCAACATCTGTAAAATGAGAGGCTTGGATCAGATGGTTTTTAAGGTCCTATCCAGCTCTGACTCTGTTATCCTATGCTCCTGTGTAGGTTAGGGAAAAATTGGTTTGAAAAAAGTAGTCTGAGCCTGGTAAGCAAGAGTTTGATTTTGGTGATGGCTTGCATATTAGTAGAGGTGGGAAAAAGAAAGGATTTGATGACTGTTCTCCATAGTCTTTTTATGATATGGTCCTTGTGTTCCATGTCATGGGCAGATGTTATAATGAGGGTCTTCTAGTATTTTCAATGATGACTCCTTTTGAGTGGGATTTAAGTCTATTTAATTCAATTCAAGAGGCATTTTTTAAGTGCTTGCTATGTGTAAGGCACCAAATTTGCAAAAACAGAGCAGTCTTTGCCTTTGGTGGCCAATTCCATAGTGAGTTTTTATTGTCCATGAATGTGTGTTCAGAATCATTATACAGAAGTCTGATATTCTATGCTGGGAAATTATAAATATTGTTTGGTGTTTAGCATTTTCCCCAAAGAGGTCAAAATTTTTGATTCAAGATCCAGATATCCTTGACTTCATTTTGTGTAGGTTGCTTTACATTCAGCAAGAGTCACATTACTCCTGAATAAGATTGAAGAGGGTTATAAATTTCAACTTTGTTTTATAATTGTGAATTACTTATGTAATAAAGTACACCCCAGTTAACTATTTTAAAGAAAAAACACCTGTGTGTATGTGTGTATGTATATTATACCTTGTATATGCTTATATAAGTATATACAATACTTTATATAAACAAAACATGTACTGTATATAAATATTTGGAAATGTAAATATTGTCTCCTCTAATCAAATGTAAGCTTGTTGAGGACAGGGGTTCTGTAATTTTTGTTTGGTTGTTTGCTAAGGAAAGCTGAACTCCTCCTAGTAGCCTCCTTATTCTGCCATAAAATAGTAGTAACCCATTTTACAGATAAGATATTTTACCCAGATAAATCCTTTAATCTTTTTCATGAAACCTTTAGGAAGATGTTCTAGCAGTGGAATCAGTGGATTAAAGTATATGATTAGTTTTGTGATTCTTATCCCGTATTGGATTTTTGTTCTCCAAAAGTTGGCATTCATTTTCAAACCTACCAAAAATGTAATAATAATTGAGATATAATATTTTTTAAGGTTTGTCAAACATTTTACATATGTAATTTTACACAGACTTGAGTATCATAACACCGTTAGGTTACCTTGTAAAGGTAGGCCCTTGAGGTATTTTCTTAATTTTATAGATGAGGAGTCTGAAGTGAGATTTAGACTCATATCTTCATGATTCTTATTCTTCTATTACTATGCCATTGTCTCTTTATCATTTTACTTTTGATGTTTCTTTTTTTGAGTAAGTGCTGATCTGAAAATAAATACTTGAATTCACTGTTGCTTTAACTTTCTGGACCATAGTCGTCTAGTCTGCAGAAAGGTCCTTTCTGGTTCATTAAAAGAACTGGATATTGGGAACAATGTAATGAAATGAGCTTTTTATAATGTCAGTAATTTCTCCCTTCCTATTCCTTTACCCCAAAATGACCTGTTTGGAATTTGGATTTTTATGTATTTGGTTTTAAAAAAAAAAAACAACAGCAGATGCCCCAAACTTGTTTCTGGGCCCTAAAATCACTTGTTCAGCTTGATTGGAGTTGAATCTATGCCACCAATATTACCAAGTTTGAAAAACTCTTTGGGCTTGTATTTATACCTATGTACTGTGGTGAGTGCTTTCTAGATGGTGCTAAATCTTTTTAGGTTACTGAGTTGAGGACAGACTTTCTTCGTGGGTAGTCAGCATCAACATCATTTCCCTAATAAAAATTCAGTTACATGAAAGAATCCTGCACAACAGAATCATTCCCTTGTGCTACCAAATGGTTAATGGTAATAATATTTTTGTTAATAAATGTACAAGATCTCTACTTCAAAGGGTCCTGCACAACACATTTTTTTTATATGTAAAAATCATATTCAATCATGAAAGTGTCTGGTTGTTTGCTGAGCTGAACTCCTCCTAGTAGCCTCCTTATTCTGCCATAAAATAGTAGTGACTCATTTTACAGATAAGGAAATGGAGCTTTAGAAAGCGACTTGATCAAAGTAATGCAGGTGGCAGAGGTGGGTTTCAGACCCATGTCCTTGGATTCCAAATTCAGCATTCTTACCATTGTGCCGTGCTGATTATATACTTCCTAATTCAAACATCCAAACCAACCCCTCTAAGAACCTACCAAAATTCTTCGTTAAATTGTTACATAAAGTCAATCACAAAACAAAAAAGTTTCAAGAGATTTGCATACTTCCTTCTTTTCCTTGCTAGTTTTTCATTGCTGATCAGTTACAGAGTTTGGTCAAAGCAACATCCTCTGTGCTGAGCATAGTGAAAGCTCTTGTGGTCTGGAAATGTGACTTTTTGTTTTTTGAATTATAAACTTAATATCCATGAACAAAAACAGGCAAATAAAGATAAAATAAGGAGTAAATTACAAACATTTAAGCATTATGGTGCAGGGATAAGAATGTTGAATTTGGAGTCCAAGCATATGGTTTTGAATCCTATCTCTGCTATCAGTGTGACCTCATGCAAGTCACTCAATCTTTAGAGCTAGGTTTCCTCATCTGTAAAATGGGGAGATTGGACTAGATAATCTCAGAAGTCTCTCTTAGTTCTAAATGTATGTTCTTCCTTAGGATTTTTGCGAAGTGAAACAGACAAATTAACAAATACAAGATAGGTTAGCTGTGTCCTTTTGAATGCATCTGAAACACATTTTAAATTTTCTCTTATACATATATATATATATATATATAAGTTGTCATGTCTTGTTCTTTGTGTTATTTCTATTAGTCTATTTTTATTCATTATAGTCCTTCATTTCATAAGATATCATAATTTGCTTATTCTCCAATTACTGTTAAACATAAACAGTTATGAATATTTTTACCCAGATAAATCCTTTAATCTTTTTCATGAAACCTTTAGGAAGATGTTCTAGCAGTAGAATCAGTGGATTAAAGTATATGATTAGTTTAGTGATTCTTATCCTGTATTGGATCCTCCAAAAGTTGGCATTCATTTTCAAACCTACCAAAAATGTATGAGTACATGTTTCTCTAAAATTGAATTTAATTTGATGAACATTTATTATGTATTGTGTGCAAGTCTTGCTGTTAGGGATACAAATATAAAATTGAAAACAGTATTTGGCTTCAAATTATGTTCTGTAACAACCCCACCAGTACTGATTTTAACGAATTTTGTCAGTTTAGACAACATAAAGTAATACCTTAAAATTGATTTACTTTGAATATCTCTGCCTAGAGGATTTAAACATATTTTTATGGAATTAATAATTTGTGTTTCATCCTTCAAAAATCATCTATGAGTTCTTGGCTATTTCTGGGAATGTGATTTCTGAGAATCTGTACATTATAATAAAATAATGGATCTTTGATCTCATTGATGTGAGTACTCCCTTCAATGATGCAAATTACAACTCATACTAGCTTTTTATCTTGTATAATTCTTGTTCATAAATCATGGAGGGGGTCCATCTAATATACTGTAGGCTTTCCTCTCTAGGTCTCAACCTTACATGGGTATAAAAAAAAGCCCACTCCAAAATTGTTTGGGATACAAATGGCAGCACGTGGGCGGCCCATGTCTTATCTCCTGCTTTTGCTACCTGACTGGTCTACCTAATATTCTGGTCATATATATCTCTCTTATGTCATTTTACATGGCTTTTTGTACATATATAATTATAGTTAATAATATGGCATAACCTATTTACACTCATCATTCATTTCTTCATTGTTCTTTGGGTGGCTTATTCTTTTGGTAGGTATGATTCCTCAAAGATTGTGGTTTTCAGTGATTTGAAACCCACTTAGGCCCAGCATGTGTCTCTCTGTGTTGCCCTCTGAGTCACCTGAAATTTTGATTCTTCAGTTATAATGCTGTCCTGTGATTCAGAACCATATGTCATCCCTGGGGAAGAAAATCAGTGTTAAAAAGTTGAATTTTTATTTCAGGGAGCAGCTTGGGGTTTTTCAAAGTGCAGTGTAATTTCCCAAATGCAATCCAGCCTGCTTTCTACCTCTTGTGCAATTTTGGGCCCCATCTCATTTCCATCTGAAGTGCCTGTTCAAGATATATAGTCTAATGGTCTAACTCAATGAACTGCTCATTCAGCTATATAGCATAACCTAGGCAATACAAATTCTTCATCTATTTGGTGCTTTTTTTTTTTTAAAGAAAATCATCTTATTTCTAAATTCCCTATCAGAAGGACAGTATCTTTGTTAAACTGATTGCTAAATGGACAGGAACTTGTAAACACACCTATTTTTTTTTTTTTTTGCCATATTTTGCATCTGCCAGGAAAGTAATGTTAGTAGAGGTTTTTGACTTCATGGAGATTGCTTCATTATTCCAAAATATATATTAAAATGAAATTTTATTAGAAGAGAATTTAATATTTAATAGAATTTAATCTTGGTTTTGCCAAAGGTATGAGGAGTGGTATTCTCCTTAGCTATCTGAGGTTGACACCTTTACTGTATACCTGCTGTTCAGAGTTTACTTCCTTCCAAAGGGGTTAAATTATCAAAGTCTCTGAAGTTAAAAAAAAAAAGTGCTTTAGTGACAGCAAGAAAGAAAATGAATTGAAGTATAAGTAATAAACTGTAAGTAGGATGGCTTTGAGGAAAATCGTTATGAATGATAATAATCTCTTCAGATATGGCTCATAGTTTGTATCTTGACAACAAAGTATATATCATTGCTTTGCAGAATATTGAATTTCTTATGTACTGAAACATCTGTTACAAAGATATGTTCCAGAATGTATCATGTCTCCCTTGCAGAAACATTGTTTATAGTTGTCTCCAGTCATTTCATTGTTTTTAATTTTTAGCATGTGGGGGTTGAAATAGCATTATGTAGTATCTTAAATATATTTTTAAACCTTAGTTCCATAAAATACAAATTTTAAGAGAAACAACATGGAGTTCTGGAAAATGGAGAAATTTGAGTTAATTTTTTTTCAAGAGCAGTTGAATGTGAAATTAAAGACTAGACCAGGGTAGGGAACCTGTGACCTCAAGGCCCTCAAGTGTGGCCATTTGACTAAATCCAAACTTCACAGAACAAATGCTCATAATAAAAGGATTTGTTGTGTAAAACTTGGACTCAGTCAAAAGGTTGCACCTAAGGATCTAGAAGGCCACATGTGGCCTCGAGGCTGCAGGTTCCCCACCCCGGACCTAGACAGCGCTTAGACAATTCCTTTAGAGCAACTGGGGCTCTTTCACATACAAGACTATTATTATTTTTTTTTTAGTTTAGTTGTCTTTAAATATTGTAAGCTTTGCTGAATGAGAGAGTAGAAGTACTTTTTTGTTCTTGTTTTTTGAGAAGTACTTTTAATTGGATCATATGAACTTTACCAAAATAAAGATTAAACCCAGAAAGAAGTGAAATTGAGAATAGATTTGCAGTTTCAACATTATGCTTGATGAAAATCTTCTGGCAAAAAGAACAGAGAAAAAGGGGACAAGATTAAATTGACACCTCCTGTAATTACTATTATTTTAAGGAGATTCCTTCCCCATCCCTACCTCTAGTTCTTTGAAGAAGAATGAGAAAGTTGTTATGTGTGTGTGTTGCAGGGAGTGGAGTGGAAAGTTATACAATTATTGTGTAGAAAAATGAGGTATTGCTTGTGATTTCTATGTGACTGGGCTGGCAAATCTGCAGATAATAACTCCTATTTAATGCTTTAAGATGTGCAAAATGCTTTCCTCAGAAAAACCCTGCAAGGTTGCTAATGTGAATATAATTGTCCCCATTTTACAGATGAGGGAACTAGGAGACTTAGTGAAATGCCATTATTTCTTTATACGGGAGATTCTGTGGTGCAGTGGAAAGAACACTGGCTAGGTAGTCATATCAACTGAGTCCTTTTCCCAGCTTTGCCACCAGCTGGTTGTGTGTAAATTTGAACAAATCACTTGAAGTTTCTAGGACTCCTTTTTTTCACCTGTACATGAGGGTGTTTGGTGTCAGTAATAAGGCATTTCAAGGCTCTCCAGTGATGAGTGCCAGTTTCCACTGGACGGATATCTATATCTGGGTTATGAAGTATTCAAAATCGACAATTTTATTTCAAGTCCAAGCTAAGTCATCACTATACTGTAGTTCACAGTATCTGCTGAACTCACACACTAACTAGTTAGGTGATTTTGTATCTTAATAAAAACAGACTATTAAACTGAGTTCATCTTTAGGACTATAGAATAAAATGTATGTATATTTTAAAATCTACTCAGTTGAAATGAGAAACATCTGTAGCAGCTGAGGAAAAAAATTTAAATTGAGATAATTTCTAAGGTCAAATAAAGTTTTCTTGAAAGGCTTATTCCCAGAGGACATTTCCACTTACATTTAAAAGTGGCTAGTACAAGGTTGAAGCTGTCAGTAATTTGAAGAGACAACTTATAATTATCTTCATGTGGCCATTCACTTTGTGGATTTTCTGTGGTAAATCCTTAATCCCGCACTTCCTTCTGCTTACCATAAAGCATGATTCTGGTTATTTCTTCCAAGTATGGCACATGTATGGGGGAATCCAATCTCATTTCATTATTAGACATAACTAGGAAAGCACATTTGTTAAATAAAAATAACTACATTATAAACCCAATGTTTGGTGTTGGAAATAAACACATACATACACACACACACACACACACACACACACACACACACACGCATGTCATCCCTAGGGGGGAAAATCAGTGTTTAAAAGATGAATTTTTATGTTATGGAGCAGCTTGGATTTTTTTTTAAACTGCAGTGTAATTTCCTAAATGCAATCCAGCCTGCTTTCCACCTCCTATGCAGTTTTGGAGTATATGACATGACATCAAAGGACATGATGTATATGTGTTTGTATGTATGTGCGTATAATTAAAATTTTTGTTTCTATCCTACACCATTACTATGGACAGTTGAGAGTTGTTTTTTTGTATGACTTTGTCTGTGACAATGACACTTGCTGATCTACTGCCAGGAGTTTGTGGTGAGGAATTTGTACTGGTCCACTCATCATCTCTTGCCTAGTGTTTCTTGTGATACGTTTCTGAAGGAGGTAATCATGGTTAGAGAACAGAACAAATCTGTATGGTATATCGAATTGAATTTGTTATGGACAATTTGTTCTTTATTTTAAAAAATAGAAAATGGAATGAAGGATATTTGGGAAAAGGTAGCATGGATTCCTGAAAATCCTTTTGTGCATGAAGAAGAACATATACAGTATGTATGGGAAGAATTAATAAAACTATATTCAGCTAGATTTTAAAAGTTAATTAGAATGAAATAGCCAAAATATTTCATTCTTTTTTACTTGCAGTCAGGTTGAGTCTCATTAGGAGTAAATTCAAAAATAGGAACCTAACCCCCCCCCCCCAGCCCACCACAATTTGTATCATGTTTAGTGTTAGGAGATTAACATTAAATCTTATAGTGTTAATGGGCTACCAATAAGTTTTCAGGTTTTTCGTTTTTTTGTAGTTATAGGTACCCTACTTTATCTTTTCACTCCCCCTAAACAGGAGTGAAGAAAAGATTTTAGATGAAATATCTAAAAAGTAGTATGTCCTGAATTGAATGTTATTACCTTAATTTTCCTGAAATGCTTTCTTTTCCCCACTCTGGGTTATAACTGTTTCTAGATAAGAATCATATGGTTGTTCCTGTTTCTAGCTGTTAGTTTCTGCCCTCACAGTTTTACCTATTAAGTACATGCCATTCACGTTTGTTGTGGATAAAGTAAATTTGTGTGGTCTCCTTGGGATTGTGCTCACTGGGAAACATGTTTCTGTTTTCATAGAGTTAGCATACACTATCCTGAAAGAAAAAAAGAACTGTTTACATAGTGGGAGGTAAGAAAGATTTTTTTAGAGATTTTTTTAAGCCAACCAATATGTTCATCTTTATCTAAATCTAAGGATATAAAAGGGTTGGGGTTGGAAGTTAAAAAAAAAAGGCCAAGATAAACAAGGGTGGCCTTCCCCCATTTCCCACTTTCCATAATATTTATGCAGAGAGAAGAGTGGCTGGTAAAATTTAATCATCGGATCCATATAGTTTTGCCTTTTGTATTACTTGTCATAAAGGTGGGGATTAAGGGTACAGATAAGGACAGGCATACTTTTATGTTTCCTTGGTAACTCTCATGCCTATATCTTTTCTCAGAAAGTTCCTTAATATATTTTGATGAAACTTCACCGTGGCATTGACTAGATTCCCATGCATGGCATTGATTCTGTAGAACTGTCTTTTGTGATGTCAGAACTGTCTTTTGTGATGTCATTTTGCCTGACTTGTTTTCAAGGAACCATTAATTGTTACAGTGTACCTGTACAGAATAGTGAATAATTGATCCCTCTGTCAGGGGCATCTTTAGGAAAGAACTTCCCCAAAGGTTTTTGCTTTTAATATGTTGAGGTGGCAATAGCAATTACTTGGGAAATCTTTTTTGGGAGAGAGTTGTAAAGAATTTAGCAACAGGGACTTGTACCTCTGAATGACTTGCAAATTAACCAAATTGGAGTCCAGGTAGTGAGGAATTGCACTGGAGTTTGTATCACCACTCATTGGCCCTACTTGTTCTCTTGGGTAAGAGGTGTGGTGGAGTGGCTCTGGTTTTTTGCTTTCTGGCAAGATGGTAGGGTTCCCAGATTCCATGTGAATATTCAGGAAATATTTATGCTTTATAGACTCTATATTTCTTTAAATTCTGGTAGGGATATCATGTGGGACAGCGATCTTTTTTATTTCATGTACTTAAGTCTGAAATGTTGTTTCTGAAGTACTCCATCTCTGTAATGGTTCTGTGTTGGAGTTTGTGTGCAGGACAGCAAAAAACTGCTTGCCAGATTGTTTCATTTGGCTTCTTGACTAGGAAGGCAAATAGTGCAGTGTGGGCTGGAGTTTATTTAATGAAGAATGGGGTAGTGATTTGGAGCTTTGAGCCCACATTGTCTCAATAGTAAGCTTGCTGGCTGAGCTTTCTCCTTGCCCTGCCCACAAGACAATTCCCACCAATCTTTGCTCTCTGCTTCATGTTTCCTGTGTTGGGAATTGGGAGGAATATTATGTGATTTGGCTCTTTCATTGTCACTTAATAATTCAAGGAAGGTCAAATATGAGCTGACCTGTAAGTAGCACTGTTTGAGGACAGAATTATGCTTTTCTCGTCCCATCCACAGAAATACTAATTTGTTTGTCTTGTTCCTTTGGAAAAAAAAAATCCAGGGGACTTTCTGGTGCCAAGATGGTGGAGTGAGGAAGGAACCCTCTGAAGTCCTCCCAGATTCCCTTCTAAACAACTAGAAGACCACCTCAGAATTGCTGTAAGAGCAGGGAAGCAGCTTACCCACCCAGCAGGAAAGGTCCATCTCACTGGCCAGAGGGGAGCTAGGTCCAAGAGCAGCAGCCACAGACAGCTTCACATCAGGGGGCCTGCAACAAGGCTCCAAGCCTAGGGCAATCCACCAGTGAGTCACTGCCCACCTACAAACTAACAGCCCCCTAGGTAAGTGAGCAGTCTGGGCAAAGCAGCAAGGCTCCATCCTATTGACACTCTCCCCTACCCCCCCACCCCCAGCACAAGCCACCAGCAAGGCCTTGACCCCATTTTTGACCAGTAATGAAGCCCCAGCCCACAGCTGGCCAATAGCAAGACCCCCATCCTTGGAGCCTACCAGCAGAGAGACCCTGTTTTCATAGCAACCCAGCAGTAGGGCCCCACCCTTGGGACAGAGCAGCAACAAAATCCCTCCAGGGTCAGTCACCATCTGTTACTAGCAATCCAGCAGCAAGGCCCCACCCCTGGAGCAGGCCAACAGCTAAACCCCATACCCAGGGGAGGCAGACAGGGAGGTTCCATTCCCCCCATACAAGCCATAAGGGAAGCCTACCCTCCAGAGAAAGCAAGCAGCCAAGCCATGAAGCCCAGTGAAAGCCAGCAGTAAGACCCAGAGCACCATCACAAAAAACTTGGTACAGTGCAGGACCAGAGCTCAACTCTCACATAAAAACACCCAAGTTACAAAAAAGGTAGAAAAAAATGAGGAAAAACAAACCAAAAAAAGAACTTGACTATAGAAAGTTACTATGTTGTTGGAGAGGATCGTGGCATAAACTTAGAAGAGGACAATAGTGTCAAAATGGCTAAATGTGAAGCCTCAAAAGAAAAATGTAATTTGGTCTCAGACCCAAAAAGAATTCCTGGAAGAGCTTAAAAAGGATTTTAAAAAGCAAATTAGAGAAGTAGAAGAAAAATTAGGAAAAGAAATGAGGGTAATGCAAGAGAATCATGAAAAAAGAGTCAACAGCATGGAAAAAATATAAAAATTTACTGAGGAAAATAACTCCCTAAAAAAATAGAATTGGCCAAATGGAAAAGGAAGTACAAAAGCTCATTGAAGAGAATAATTCCTTAAAAATTAGAATTGAACAAGTGGAAATTGATGATTCTATGAGACATCAAGATGTGTTTAAAAACAAAATTAAAAAAAAAAAGAAAATGTGAAATTTCTCATTGGAAAAACAAGTGACCTAGAAAATAGAAGAAGATGGGGGTGGGATGGGCAAAGTTTAAGCCTTACTCTCATTAAAACTGGCTCAAAGAAGTAATAACATACGCACTCAAATGCTCTAAATCACTGTTGATCAGAGAAATGCAAATTAAAACAACTCTGAGGTACCACCTCACACCTATTAGAGTGGTTAATATGACAAAAAAAGGAAAATGTTGAGTGTTGTAGGGGATGTGGGAAAACTGGGACACTAATGCCCTATTGATGGAGTTGTGAACTGATCCAACAATTTTGGAGAGAAATTTGGAAGTGTGCCTAAAGGGCTATAAAACTCTGCATACTCTTTGATCCAGCAATACCACTGCTAGGTCTATATCCTAGAGACATCCAAAAAAATAGGAAAAAGACCTATTTGTACAAAAATATTTATAGCAGCTCTTTTTTGTGGTGGCTAAGAATTGGAAATCAAGGGGCGGCTAGGTGGCACAGTGGATAGAGCACTGGGCATAGAGTCAGGAGGACCTGAGTTCAAATCCAGCCTCAGATACATAATACTTACTAGCTGTGTGACTCTGGGCAAGTCACTTAACCCCAGTTGCCTCACCCCAAAAACAAAACAAAAAAACCCAAAACAACAACAACCAAACCAAAAAAAACAAGAAGAATTGGAAATCAAGGGGATGCGCATCAATTGGGGAGTGGCTAAATAAGCTGTGGTATATGATTGTAATATTGTGCCATAAGAAATGACAAGCAGGATGATTTCAGAAAAACCTCAGAAGACTTATATGAACTGATGCATAGTGAAGTGAATAGAACCAGGAGAACATTGTACACAGTAAGAGCAATATTGTTCGATGAAGAATTGTGAATGACTTAGCTATTCTCAGCAATACAATGATCCAAGACAGTCCCAAAGGACTAATGATGAAACATACTATCCACCTCCAGAGAAAAAACTGATATTGATTGGATACAGATTGAAGCATGCTGTTTTTCACTTTCTTTCATTTTTTTTGCTCTTATTCGAGTCTTCTTCTACAAAATGACTAATATGGAAATGTTTTACATAATTGCACATGTATAACTTACTTTCTTAGGAAGGGGAGAAGGAAAGGAATGTGAGAGGGGTAGAATTTGCAACTCAAAATTTTAAATAAAAGTGTTAAAAATTGGAAAAAATACAAATGAATTGTAGATAATTTAGATAGAATGGATCAGGAAAGCAGCAGTATTTATTTGTCTGTAAGAGAAAAATGTAACTGTAATTTATTTCTTTACTTCCATAGTCACATTGAATTTTAATAAGCAGAGGAAGAAAGAAAGGACAGATTTGAAAGACACTTCAGGAACTGATTTGAGATAAATGTGATTAGAAAGCTACTCTCAAATTTTTGTAGTGAGGAGATGTCCTGAACCTATTAAAAATTTTCATTTGAAGAAAGGTCATTTCTATTTCTTAGGGTATAAATTAAGATAAAAATGTGTTTAAGAAATGTTAATCTCCATGGCAGAATCTACAGTATGATATTACATGATATGCCGATATATTTGTCTAGGTAGTATATAAGAATTTTTTCCTGTCTACTTTTAGTTTTGTAGTTGGAATCACTCTCAAACAAACAAATGAATATGCATCTCTCTCTCTCTCTGTGTCTGTCTGTCTGTCTTTCTCTCTCTCTCTCTCTCTGTATATATGTGTATATATATATGAAATTGTATGTGTACATATGTAAACATTTATATATATACTGATTTCTAGTTGTCTAGAAACCAGATTGAGAGACTAAAACATTTGTAAAAAGTGTTTTGCTTTTCATTTTCTATGTAACATCTATAGTCTAAGATTCTCTGATCTTTCATCTATTCCATTAGCAAGGAAGCATCTTCACTTGCTTACACACAAATGCAGAAAAAATGAGTAACAAGCAGTTTGAACTAGAAATCCTGAGGGAGGGAGGCAAATTTATTTATCTTATAGGTAGGTATCTTATAGGTAGGTATCCCAGAGAATTGATAGAATGAGATCTATGACTGCGTTATGATTCTGGGTTAACATGCCTTATTCAAAAGTCATATGCTAGGATAATTGGGAAGGGGCAGTAGATAGAATAGCATTCTGTTAAAAATATTTATTCATGTGAAAAAATCTAGGAACCAGAGAATATTGGGGAAAAAACCAGTGAAAAACATTTGGGATAAGAGCAGTGGAGGGAGAATCAGAAGCAGTATTTTCTTTGGAATATACTATAGACCATCTGGACAGAAATAAGAAATAGATAAGGAGTTTGAGAAGCAGATCACAAAGGACTAATACACTATGATAGGGGACTTCATTTATCTAGACAATTGATAATTTCTTTACTTAATGAATTTTTTTTTTTGCATCAAAAAGTAGAGGAACTAATTAGAAGGAAATTACTGTGAATGAATTCTCAACCAACAAGAAGGAATTGCTGAAATGGAAATGATGGAAACTTTGGGAATAAGTGACCAATCCATCATAGACTTTTTTAAAGAGAAAGAGGAAAACAGGAAATACTGTCTGAGATTTGAGAAGAGTAGATTTCCAAAGGTTCAACATAGGATAGTGATACACTCTTATGTTCTAAAATTCTGATGGGAAATGAATCCAGGAAGAATGAAAAATTCTCCAGAATGAAATTCTGAAAGGGATAAAGAAAAATAATTTCAAAGAGAAGAAGAGAAAAGTATCAAAATAAGAGGACTCATCAAACAACTTAATATTTTTAAGAAGGCATGTCCAGACTATGAAACAAACCAAAGATAGCAAGATTTAAAAAAAAAACAAACCCCAAAGCTATTCTGATTTCACTTTCTGTTTTCTCTGTCAAGGAGAATGATCTTTGGCAGGACAGAACAAAAATGGCTAATAGGAAATTCTTTACCAATCATTAGCAAGGCCATATTAAGAGACCTTTTGGTTGCTGTGAATGAGTTAAAGTCATGCCATTGACATTAACTGTGGCCACTAAAAGAATTGGCAGATATGATTGCTGAGCCATGGTCAGTGTTCTTTGAAACATCTTATAGAATTAGATATTTCAGGATAGAAGAGCAGTTGTCCTGATTTTCAGAAGAGGAAAACTACAGGCCATTGTGAACTTGACTTAATTTCTGGAAAAAATATGGAATGTGTTATTAAAGGGATGGTTAGTGAACATCACCTCTACACTGTCCTCTTGAGTTCTTAGCCCCCTTATCATATTTACTTATTATTTCCTGCCAAGCATTAGCTTTGGATCATTTCCACCATCTGCTGCCTTCATTCCTATGTGCTGGCTGAAGAAAGGTGGAGAAAATCATGCAACCATTCTTACTTGATCCACTAAAAATTTATGTTGCACAACCTCAGCAGGGCCCTTTATGCTTCCCTTTATCAACTCACTGTCTCACTCTCCACAGTAGTTCTTTCAAACCTTTTCATCTCTTCTCAGACTTCCTATGGCTTCCCTTGCCCACCCCATCCCCATCTTCCAACCCTCTTAGTTGAGAATCTTGCTTCATCTTTTACAGAGGAAATTGAGGCCATTTGCTGAGAACTCCTTTCTTCCCCTGTTCTTCATCTCATATCACTTATATGCTTTCTGCCACTATCTCCTCCTCCAAAACTGTCTCAGGAAAATGCAGTTCTACCCCTTACCAAAGCAGACCCCCCCCCCACTTGCACTGGCAATCCCATTTCATTGTCTCCTCCAAAAAATTGCCCTCCATCATCTCTACTGCCATTTATCTTTAATCTCTCTGTCTACTGGCTTCTTCCCTACTTCCTACAAACATGTTCATGTTTGCCTCACCCTCAAAAAACCCTCACATGGTTCTTCCATCTCTGCTAACTATCATTCTTTGTTTCTTCTACTCCTTGTGATTAAAATCATTGAAGGGTATATAGATGCCCCCACTTCTTCTCTCCTACAATTTAACTTCTTTAACTTCCTAGAGTCTGGCTTCTGACCTCATCATTGCTCTTTCCAAAATTATTCATTGATCTCTTAACTGCCAAATCCAATGACCTTTTTTCATTCCTCATTATTCTTGACCTTTTTTGCAGTCTTTGAGACTGTCACTCACCCTCTCCTCCCACATATTCACTTCTCTCTAGGTTTTCAGGACACTGTTTTCTCCTGATTCTTTTCTTACTATCTGACCACTCCTCCGTCTTCTTTTCTGGATCCTCATCCACTAACCATGGGTATTCACAGGGATCTCTCCTGGAACCTTTTTTCTTCTCCCTCTAAACTACTTCACTTGGTGACCTCATCAGCTCTCATGGATTTAATTATCATCTTTATGCTAATGGGTCTAAAATCTACTTATTCAGTCCTACCTCTCAGTTGACCTCCAGTCTCACATCTCCAACTTTTTTTCAGATATCTCAAACTAGATGACCAGAAGACAGCTTAAATTCAACATGTCCAAAACTAAACTTACTATCTTTTCCCCAATCCCTCTTCTCCTCCTAACTCTCCTGTTACTGTTGAGGGCAGCACCATCCCCTCAGTCTGCCAGGCTGACAACCTAGCCAACATTCTCAACTCCTCACTACCTCTCAACTCTTTCTCCAATATTTTACCAAGGCTTGTTGATTTCCCCTTTGCAGTGTCCCTCACATATGCCCCTTCTCTCCTGATAGTGCCAATATGCTGATGCAGGCCCTCCTCACCTCATTGCATGGACTACAGAAATTGCCTGCCTACTACAAGTTTCTCTTCTGCAGTCTATCCTCCAGGCACCATAGTGATTTTCCTAAAACATAGGTCTGATTGTGTCACTCTTATACTCAGTAAACTGCAGTGGCTTCCTATCACCTTCAGAATCAAGTACAATATTCTCTGTTTGGTAACCTAGCCCCTTCCTACGTTTCTAATCTCCTCCATGTACTCTTTGATCCAGTGATACTAGCCTCCTTGCTATTCTTTAAACAAGACATTCCATCTCTTGGTTCTGGGCAATTTTTCTGGCCATCCCCCATGCCTGAAATGCCGTCTCTTTATCTCAGTCTCGTGGCTTCCTTCAACTCTCAATTAAGATCCCACCTTCTAATTTCCTCAGTTCCTCTTAATTTTAGTGCCTTATCTCTGTTGGTTATTTCCCATTTATCCTTTATGTAGCTCATTTGTACATATTTGTTTGCTTATCTCCCCCATTACATTCTGAGTTCCTTGAGGGCAGGGACTATTTTGCCTTTCTTTGTAACGCCATTGCTTAGCACAGTGCATGGTACATAGTAAGCACTTAATATATGTTTATTGACTGCCTGACATCTAAAAAAGGAAGTTGTGATCATAAAGAGCCAGCATGGTTTTGTCAAAAGCAGGTCATGCCCATGTAACTTCATATAGCCCATGTAACCTCATGTAATCCATGTAACCATTTCCTTTTTTTTTTCCACATGGTTACTGGACTTATAAAACAGGTAGGTAGAGTTTACCTACCTTTTAGCATGATTTTGACACAATGTCCTGTTACTCTTGTGGAAAAGGTAGAGAGATGTGGACCAGCCGATAGTACAGTTTGGTGGATTCAGAACTGATGGGATGGCTGGGCCCATAGAGGGGTCATTAGTGGTTCCTTGCCAGCTTGAAAAGTCTCTGATTGAACATATAAGGGACCCATGCTTAGCCCTGTGCTCTATAATATTTTTTGGGGGGTGATGCAATTGGGGTTAAGTGACTTACCCAGGGTCACACAGCTAGTGAGTGTTATGTGTCTGAGGCTGAATTTGAACTCAGGACTCCCTGACTCCAGGCCCGGTACTGTATCCACCAGGCCACCTAGCTGCCCCTAACATTTTTTAAATGATGTGAATAAAGGCGTAGATGGTATTTTTAATAAATTGGGATGATAGATTCAGAATTCAAAAAGATCTTGACATTGGGCCATAATAATAAGACAAAGTTTAATAGTTCTAAATGGAAATTCTTGTCCTTGAAAAAACAGCTAGACAAGTACAAGATTTAGGATACATTGCTATGTAGTAATTTACCTTAAAGATTGTTGGGGACTTCAGCCAGCTACAATTTCATTGTGAGCTAGTCAAGAGAAGCAAAATGTCATTTAGGGAGAGTAACAGTCCCTTTCTCCTCTGCCCTGGTTAGACCACATCTGAAGTAGTACTATGTTCCGTTTTGGGTGCTGCATTTAATTAAGTCCAATTGCTGGCATCCCCCTCCTTTAAAAAAAAAAAAAAAGGTCTCATTGTAAAATACTTGCCTAAGCAAGTAACCAGAAGATAATTGAAATAGTTTAATAATTATTGTAGGGCATGTATTGTTTAATACCTATGGGTAAGGGAAGAGTAGAGGATAATTCAATTCAGTTGCTTTTCAGTTCAGGAATTTTCATATGCAAAGCACTGTGCTAGACATAAAATAATGAACATTACACATTCCATATCCTTAAAGGTTTTATTCATTTTCTAAGAGCTAAGACAAGTACATCGATAACCATATGGACAAAAGTGTTAAGTACAATAGGAAAAATACAGAGGAAGTGCTGTGGGATTCCCAAAGAGGAAGAATTAGTTCTGGTAGGTGAGAATTAGGGAAGGCTTTGTGGAGAAGATGCATTTTTAGCTAGACTTTGAATGGTGGTTAGTATTTCTCAAGGCATAGATTTAGTGGGGAGTGGGAGGGCATTTGAGGTTAAAGAACAAAAGGCACAAACATAAAAATATACCATATATGTTGGCAGGAATTGTTAATAGTATATACTGGTTGGGGCCTGGATGAGGACAGAGAGCTAGAGTTTTCCATGTAACTGGAGCATGAAGGGCTGACCAGTTTAGATTTTATTCATTGGTAGTGGAAGATAGTAGTTTTTGAATAGGTGACTGATATCAGAGATATATATTAGCAGCATACAAGATAGATTGGAAAGGAAAAAGAATGGCAGCAAAGAGATCTGTAGGTTGTTGTAATAGTCATGGGGGCGGGGTGAGAAGGCAAGAAGGTAAATTTAGGGTAAGCATAGTAGGAACAGAAAGGAGGGATATAATGGTGTTTGTTTTTGTTTCTGTTTTTTAACATTTACATTTTTTATTTCAATCAGCATTTACCTGTACAAAGTAGAACAGAAAAGTGATTTGTACATAAAGCTGTGAATCTGTATTGTGCCCAGCTTGCTTTTCTTTTTAAGTAGACAATGAATGTAGCATGCTTTTTTCCCCCAAGCTGTCCTGCTTGTCTGTATTTCCAATTGACCTTCCTTTTGTTCTCTTATCTATTAAAAATGTTGAAATGACTCTCTTATTATTTTTCTTTTTTTCTTTTTCATTTTGGTAACCCTGTTGCTAGCCTTCATCTATCTCTTCTCTCATTCCTCTTACCTGAATCAAAAGAAAGAAAACCAAAACTCTTGTTTGAAATAACTATATAGATAAGCAAAACAAATCCCCACGTTGCCTGTATCTGAAAATGTCTCTCATTCTGTATCTGAAATTCATCACCTCTCTGTCAGGGGATGGGTAGCATGCTTCATCATTTGTGCCCTCAAATCATCATTGTTTATTTAAATGATCAGAATTCTCAAGTCTTTCAAAGTTGATTTTTCTCTTATATAAATTGTTATAGCTCTTCTCACTTTCACATACTATAATTGGACCAGCCATTTCCCCAATTGATAGGCACTCCCTTATTTTTCCAGCTCTTGGCCACTACAAAAAGAACTGTTGTATGTTTGTATTCATGGGTTCTTTTCCTTTTTGATCTCTTTCAGGTACAATCCTAGTAGTGGCATCACTGAGTCAAAAATTGTATGCATACTTCAGTGATTGGGGGCAGGGCATAGTTCCAAATTCTTTTTCAATGGCTAGTCAATTCATAGCTCAACCAAAAGTGCATAAACTATATACAAACATAGTTATATCGAAAAATATGTAGAAAATAAGTACAAGAATCTGGTGGTGGACCCAGGAGGCTGGGACATTGTACCTGCTTCCTTCCCCACTAAGGGGAAGTTTTGTAGTGATGCACAGTCTGGTCTAGGTTCAGTCTTACGGAAGTTTGGTCTCTGATGAGATGTATTCGGCTCCCTGTTCGTACATGTCAGCTCTCTATCCCCCAATCCCAGTGCCTTGAGAAAAAATTCTTTTTAATATAAGTTGTGGTTCATGTCTAGGCTCTCCCCATAATTGCAGTAGAGAAAGATTATCAATGTATAGCATAAATCAGGTATGGGATAGGTATTTATTTCCTATATGCAAAAGAAAGAGAACTTTGAAATGACAAGGAAATCACAGAACACTCACAAGCATACATTTGATAGAAATAAACTAAATAAGTGTCAGTACTAACTACTGTGATATTCTGGGGATATTAATTCTTAAATTAAAATTTGGAGGTTTGTACTTAAAACTATATAAACATTCAGTAGTTTGTAGGACTGTTGATTAAGTATTTCATATTCCACTTTAGCTTTACACTGTCTCTCTTAAAGTCCATACATCTTGGCGAAGTAAGCCAGGCTTGGCCTATCCTCTTATTGGTGGTCTTCTTTAAGAATATAGGAGTGGTTTGGGGTGGGGAGAGACTCCTATTCAGGCCGCCAGTCAACTCCAGCCAAAAAGACCCAGGATGTCTAGATCTTTCATACTCTCACATGATTACTTCTAAACCTGGACATATCTCTCTTGGGATAGTCACTAAAGTCACCTTAACATCAGGGAAGAATAATAGAAACAGCTTAAAATCCAGAGTCAGCACAGGCTTGCTTAGCCAGAATGTGTGCTTTATCTGCCATGTACTTATGACCACAAGGCAAGCCACTCCTCTCCTTCTTTTTAAGGTGAAGTAGCCAGAAACAGTCTTGACCTGGTCAAACACTTGGAAGGGAAGAAGGTCCCTAAAGATGGGGTTTTTAAAATATTTATGGAGTTATCAGCTGTTCATAATCAGTGGCCAGTAAGCAAACTGCCTCATCATCTCAGAGCTCCAAGAGAGCCAAATCAGGCACATGTAGTCAGCTGGAAGCAGAAAAGTCAGCTTTGCATATGCTCTTTTCAACTCTTTGTTTTGCAAGATCAGCCAGTCAATAATATTTATTAAGTGCCTACCATGTGCCAGGCACTGTGCTAAGCTCTAAGGATGCAAGGAAAGGCCAAAGACAGTCCCTGCTCTTAAGGAGTTCACAATCTGATAGGGGAAGACAACACATAAAAAAGAAGCTGTTAAGAGGTGGGGGAAAGAATACAATCCTGTAGCTGGGTTGGGAAATTGTGAGATAGCCACCCTGGTCACCTGTCTTAAATGAAGGATCAGGGAGGAGCTCTCAGTGTCAACCCTCTACCCTGTCCAGTCAGAGAAAGATCCCAGTAGCAGGGGATACTGAGAAATGTGAGTATCTGAGTGATCTTGTAGGATGATGAGTTTCAGGAGACCATGATGCTCAACCAAATGGGAAATTATGAGATGCCTGCCCTGAGCATCCTTCTTAAATGGCAGTAACTTTTGAGGGGAAGACTGGCAGTTGTGGGAAATCAGACAAGGCCTCTTGTAGAAGGTGACACTTGAGCTGAGCACTCAAGGAAGCGATGGACTCTAAAAGGCATAGTTGAGGAAGGAATGCTTTCCAGGCAGAGGGAACAGCTTATTCAAAGACACAGAAACAGGGGATGGAATATTGCATTGAAGGAACAGTAAGGAGGTCAGTTTGGCTTCACTCCAGAATATGTGGAGAGCAGAGGATAATGGGGCTGGAAAGATAAGTTGGGGCCAGGGCAAACTAAGGTACCTTTGAGCCTAGAGGTAATTGGGAGCCAGTGGAGTTTGTTGAACAGGAGAATGACATGGTTAGACTTGTGCATTAGGAAAATCACCTTGGCAGCTGTGTGGAACAGTTGACCAGGGGAAATATTCAAGGCAGGAATCTGAGGTAATTTTTCTCATTTTTACCACTGGGGAAATTGAGGAAAAAGGGAGGAGAAGTTAAAATGATTTGATCATGACATTACCCCAAGCTAGAGGAGCAGGTGGCAATAGAATCCCCATTTCCTGGCTCCTAGACTCTTCCTCCATAAAATCATGACTTTCTCTTAGGTATCTTGCTTCAGCCAAACTTTTTAAAATGAACTGATTTTGCTCTGAACATTGCATTATACAAACTATTTAGAAAGTATTCCATGAGAAGTAACCTATGTGGCTCCTTTTCTTTGCTTGTCTGAACTATACCTAGCTTAAAAATGACATTTGAATTATTAAAGCAAGAGTTAAGGGAGAGAAATTAGAAATGTCAGCAAAATGTTTCATCTTTGTAAGGAAAAAAGCTTAGTACTGAACAATTTAATGATTTTTAAAATTTTCCTGCCCATTTGTTATTAAATGAAAAGAAAATTAAGATTTGGGATAGAAACTGAGGAAAGGTACTTTTTAACACAGTAGTAATTAATGTTGAACTTTTCTTGAGCTAGCAATAGCAGACTAGGCTCAGAGTGCCTTCTGTCTCACTTAAACTATTTTAGATAGTATTTAAATACCATTGAAAGTAGATCCTCATTTGAAGTACTGACAGTAAATGCTGCAAATTAGCTTGTTGGTGGAGGCTTTGTGGTGGTTGACCATGTTTTTCCATAGAGTCTCATCCACTATTCATTACCTATCTGCATAATTCAACCACTAGTCTTCTACTTGGGAATAAAAGGGTCTCCTTCATCCTGTGATCTGATGAATTACTCTGAACCCCTATCTGGACTCCTACTCATGTTTCTTATGTGAGGCTGTGAGAGAAAGTCATCCCTCCCTCTGACAGACTTTTTGAGAACTTTTGGGCTTTCAGAAAGTGCAGGTATGTTTGATGCAGATCATTATAACAGTCTGAGCCACTGGAAATATGAAAATATTTTCTATGTATATTTTTTTTTCTTCAAATGAAAAGTATCACTTTTCTATAACATCAGCTTAAAAGGCCATAGAAATAACATGTCTAATGGGTGAAAAAGTTAGCAGCAGGTTAGCAGTATTTAACATTATGTCTTAGTAAGAATAGGAGGCACCTTCAGTACCCAGTATTTTTGTGATTAGTTCAAGTGACTTGACTAGAAGTTGGGGACATTTGGTTTTGTTTCTGCTGCTTGTTGATGTGACCTTGATTGGGTCATTTTGACTTGCTAGCCATCAGTTTCCTTAACTGTAAATTGAAAGGGCTGGATGACTAGCCATTTTCTAAGGTTGTTTCCACTTCTGGCATTCTGTAAACGTACTGAGAAGCTGTGGAATTAGTAGACATTTAGTATTAACTCTAGCAACACCATTTAACAATCTAAATGAGCTTTCTCCTTGTCTTCTTTCTTAATTGTATAAATTCTTTGACTTCTTTGCCTTCTGTCGTATATGGTTTTTATACCCTCAATTATGGTTAGCCTCCTGGAATTATATCTCTGTTTATGACATCAGCCTATTGCTATGGAAACAATCATAACAAATTTCTACTTCATTGTAAAATCAAATACCATGCATGGGTTACCATGGATTAAATTCTTGTTTGTGTTATTTTTAAACTCAGGGTAAGAACAAATAAGATATATAGGGGAAAACATATTATGGAAAAGGTTTAGTATTGATTAGAGAATTTTCCTTGATCTGAAATTCATTAAAATTCTTCTCCTAGAGCACCATTTGCCTCAGGAAGTGATAGTCTTAATTTTTCATTCCTAATATCATTAAGCCACAGTCATTCCTAACATAAATACAAAAGATATCTTAATTAATGCCCTGGAACTTGTGTTTTTGTTATTTTTTACATTCTACAAGTTTTATTTGCCCCACCCAGTTGATGGTACAGAAGGTGGATGGCTCCAAGGCAAAGTTGGCAAATCTACAAATTTTGTCTTCAGTCTTATTCTCTTCAATGTCCCTATCCCCACTCTTTAGTCAAGGCTTCCCCTTTTGTTTTTCCGAATCAAAATTGGGAAGAATTTAGTAGTCATTTGCACTTCCTCCACACAGAAGTGTTACCTTAATTGAATATTTGCATTTTAAGTCTTTTATCTTGAATTGAGGAAGTGAAACACCTTTCTTTTAGTTGGAGGCTTAGAGATTCCATCTTAGAATATGGATAAATTAACCTACCTTCTTAGAGTTTATCCTCCTGTTACTCCTAGGAATCTCATATACAAACAAATGTATTTTATGCCTTTTTCCATATCTGATATTTTATCTAGTATTTAAGGATTTTTTGAAGCCATCAATCTCCCTCATCTGACATTGTGGATTGAATCTCTGTCCTTTACTATTTTTGTCCAAATTATTGGAAAGTTTGTTAGAGTGAAGAGGAAATTTAGAGGTCACCTGATCCAAGCCTGGTTGCCTCTATTTATGAAGTTTACTAGGAAACATTGTCTTCATTATTGAGTGTGAGGGGTAGTTTTGCTATATACAGTATTTGAATCATGGTCACTACCAAGTCATATTTTGTTTGTTTACCTTTAGACATGTCTTATTATCCCATAAAATATTTTTTATCGTCACAATCATATTATATTTCCACTTTTCATTTTGGAAAACTAGGGGGATGTGATCAATACTGAGGTTCATTTCTGACTGTTTTTAGGAAGGTTGAAGTAGTGGAAAGAAACCTGAATTTGACATTAGGGGACCTGGGTTCAAATCCCAGCTCTCTGAAAATTAACTTTCTGGGCCTCAGTTTCTCATTTCTGTAATGAAAGGAAGGGCTGCACTTGAAGACCTAGAGGGCCACATGTGGCCTCAAGGCCACAAGTTCCCCATCCCTGGATCAGATGATCAATAAGATCCCTTCAAAATCTAGAGCTGTAATGATGCTTTTCATCTGTTTTTCACTGATAAACATTCTAGTGCTGAGTGACCTTGAAAGTAAATTGCTTGGAGTTTATCTTGCTTTTTTTCCTACCACTATGAGCTCCTTACAGTTGGTAATGATGTTGATAATGGAAAGCTACAAATTCTACCCAAACCAGAAACAGAGGTTTGGTATTAACTAAATTTAGCAGAATTCAGTTAGATGAGTACCTGAGAAATAATTTCTCTTTCCTCTCTCTTAATTTCCATCGACTTCATCCAGTCCTCAACTCTCGTCTCACTTCTTGAGCTGAATAAAATATGTAGCATCAGAGTTTCAGGAAATTACTAAGACAAGTTCCAGATGAGATGCACATCTTCTCTATAGATTGTACATGCATGGTTGCTTTGTGTTGGTTATAAAAATGGTAGAAATTTACACAAAATTGTTTTTAGTGTACAGATTGTCATTGTTGTTTGTCCGTTTTCAAAGGGGACCAGGGAAATCATGGGTGATGTCTTGACTTGTGCATGAATTGGATTTAAGTGAGTCAGGATTGCACAGAGTTGTCAGTCCCACTCTCTCTTCCAGGGTCATTGAAGTCTTGTGGCAGGACAAAAGTCAAGACAACCAGATACGGCCCGGGATGTAGTGGATGACCTTGGCATCTTCAATGTCTGACCAAGCTCAGTACAGATTAGAGAACTAGGAAATGCTCTTGTTTAGGTGCTGGAATGTTTGGAAGGCAGGGCAAGTTTCTAAGTAACCTCAAAATAGATTTACAATTCAGACAGAACAACTAAATTGATGAGATGCTCACGTGGATGTCTCTTATTTTAAAAGTTTTGACTTCAGAGACTCCTGTAGCTCTTCATAGATTTAAAAAATGAAAGTTTATTACACTCTATTGTATGTAAATCATTAATTTACTTTGAAAGTGGGCTTCATTTCTTGTTGAATGCTATATTAAATTGCATTAATTATGTAACTCATTTGTCCAAAATTATCACAACTTTCAGGCCTATAGTAATTGAGTAGTCTACATATAAGATTTAGCTAATTGATTTTAAGCTAAACTATCACCAATGCTAAATATAGTTTTAAAATTTATCTTAAGATAAATTCAAGAATTCAGTGTATAAATATTTTTACCTTTTAAGATATTCAACTGGAGAGTATCAGTACTGTTAGAATATACAGAATTTTTCTCTCTATTACATTAATATGTGTGTATGTGCATATAGCATAATAAAAAGATCCCTAAAGACCTTTTAGGAAGCATTTCTCAATTGAAAATAAATTGAAGACACAGAGGCCCCGCTCTCTGAGATTCTCTGATTCAGATACAGTGGTATTAATGGATGGTACTGAAGAGGTTTACCTACAATTCCCAGAAAAACCTTAAAACTTTTAGATTCCTTGTAGACTCACCTATCTCTCTTTGACATCTTTCCTGCCAGGCCCCTAAAAAGAACCTGGCTTCAGTTTTGTTTACCAGTCCCAGGAAACCCTTAAAGTTTTAGAAACTGCCTTATTTCCTTTTAAAAGCCCTCTGAAAGCAAACTTCCCCTTCCAGCTCCCTTCATTATCTATTCTCATTGTCTGTTCCAATCACTCAGACATTCCATTCTCACCTGGACCCTTTTCCAAAGGCCCACCTCCTCACTTCAACCTGGCCTCTGGCCATTTCTTACCCTTAATCCTAGCTAGGTACCACAAGGTCCAGGACCCAGGCCTTCCCTTAGCCCCAGCTTGCTCACCACCCCCATCCATATCTCCCTAGGCCCTGCCTCCCCTCACCCCAAACTGCTTGGCCACTCCTTAGACCCCTCCTCCCATCACTCCAAACTGCTTGGCCAGTCCTAGACCCCTCCCCCAGTCTGTACTTAAGACTCACCTTTCCCCCATTCTGATGCTGAGCTGTTCTCAAGCCTGGAAGCTGAGACCCCTCATGCCCGCCCATCCTCACGGGCGTCATGTGGCCTATCCACCCCAGGCCCCACTCAGATGCTGGGAATTTCTAATGCCCCTAGAGGATGAGACCCTATGACCGCCTGTAGCGGGCGTCACCTGGCCTGACCACCTTAGACCCCAGCCCACTCAGACGCAGAGCTTTCCTCCGCCCAAGAGGTTGAGACTGCCTCACGGCCGCTCGTCCTTATGAGTGTTACCTGACCACCTTAACCCCCCATTTAGATCACTGATGTTTGGGTTCCTTTGGAGTCTGGCCTATATGCTTATCTTTAATAAACTTTTTCTCTGGCTGGAAGAAGATCTGAGTTGAATTCATTCAGGCAGATCCGCGCCGTGATTTGGACTTTTTCCTGTGATCTTGGGGTGCCTCTGTGCATCTAGTAGCACCCCAAACCCTGCCCCCTTCAGTACAATTCAGATTTCTTTTGATTCATGCTTCCAATTTCACCTAGGGAGTTTGGCAGCAGCTTCTGGTTATTGTTTATCAAGAATTCTCTGAGGGAGGGGCAAAATATCCTACTGATACTGTTCATCCTACCATAATGGTCATCCTGACAACACCACGAAGTTCCCTTTCCATTACTGTGTCTCCAGGAAGTTAAAGTGCTAATTATTTCTTTGGATCTGTCTCATATCCTCTATGTATGAAACATGATGTCTTAGCTAAGGAATTTGTGCAGTTTTTAAGCGTCACTTCACTATATCTACACTAGTAAAGTAAGTCAGCATTTCTGATCCTCCTCCTATTGCCCTAATAATCTGTTCCATATAATTTAACATTTATTTATGTTCTACCTTGTGGTTCTTTTAAATTATTTCACATAGGTCCATTGATTTAATTCAATAAATGTTTATAAAGTACTGCCTTAGGCAAAATGTTATGCTAGGCAAGCACTTCTTATTGTTACAGTCATGTCCTATTCTACATGAGGCCATGGGGTTTTCTTGACAGAGATAGTCGAATGATTTGCCATTTCCTTCTCCAGTGTATCCCCATTTTACAAATAAAGACCAAAGGCAAACAGCAGAGATTAAGTGACTTGCCCAGGGTCACACAGCTAGCAGGTATCTGAGGCTAGATTTGAACTCAGATCTTGCTGATTCCAGGCCCCATGCTCTGTCCACCGTACCACTTAGCTGCCCCTTAAGCAGGCACTAGAGGTATAAAAATGAAAAAAGGAAGTTTAAAATATAATAGAAGTTATAAGACTTGTAAATATGATATAAGGCAGGATATTAGAAATGTAAAAGGAGAGTTCCAAACAAAATTGCTTTTTCCAAACAACTGCTTTTTAGAAATTCAAGGAGGGGGAACGATACCAGGATTAGGTTTTAAAGAAAGGGAAAGTTTTTAATAGGCAAGAGTGGTGGGGGTGGGGGTGGTGAGGGTGGTGAGGGTGTGCTGGGAAAATTCATCCCAGGTTTTAGAAAGGAAGGTGTGAGAAAAGTCATAAAGATAGGAAAGGGCAGGATGAAAATGAAAGAGGGCTGAATAGACCTGTTTGACTGGAATTAGAGTACATGAAAAGGAATAGTGTAAGATAAAGCTAGAAAGATTGGAAGAAATTATTAGAGTGTAGTGTCACAGAAGCCTAATGGCAAAAGAATTTTGAGATGGTCAGTAGTACTGAATGCTTTAGATAGGCCAAAGAGAAAGAGTACTGGCGGAAAAAAAAGGAAACTGAATTTGTGATTAAGGAGCTCTATGGTTACCTTGTGGAGAGTAGTTTTAGTAAAGTAGTAGAGAGAGAGGCCAGAATTTGATTGTGAGCTCCTTAAAGACAGGTGCCATTTCTTGTTATTTCTTGAATTTTCAGTTATATCTAGTACAACTATATTGAAAGTAGGTACTCAATAAATACCTGCCATTGGTTTTTATGTTATGTAGTGAAAAAGAAATAGAACATGTAGTTAATTAGATTTTTTTAAGGTTTCACCAATGTGATATTATAAACACTTGAGAACTTTGGGAGGGGAGTCGCATTCAACATTATGTACTTTGAGAGGGTTTCCACAATTCATATGGTCTACAGCTGAGGATCATACTCCATCTAGGTTCCAGAAGAATTAGGATTAAAAATAACTGAAAGGGCAATGGAAAGACACATGATGAGAATAAGCAGATTGTATCAAGTTAGCAAGTATGACTTGCTTTAAAGAAATGGTATAAAAGATTAATTGAGAATAAGCATGACCAGAAAATGGAGTGTACTGGTTTTGTAAGTGAGCATGAAAACCACAGTTCTATTGGTATATTGATATTGCTATGTCACTACAAGAGTAAGAGAAATACCTCTGTATTTTATCTAGATTCCCTTTGTAAATTGATAGCCAAATATAATGAAGAATCACACAATTGGAGAAGGGTTTAAAAAGTTGTAATCAGTATCTTGGAAGGAGAAGTATTCTCACTAAACTAATCAGATTCTCAAAGTAAAGTACTTTTATAAAACATGCTACCTATCAGATATATATCTCTATGAGGTAATGTGTCTTCACACCCACATACTTGTTGAAGTATAATTTATAATTATGAAACTGGTAGTGTTAGGAAAGTCAGCTTTGGGAGTTTCTAGTGATTCATTTCTGCTAGATGAATGGATTTAGAGGGTTAAAATCCAAGAGGGAATGTAAAACAGGTTATTGGAACAGGCTTTAGGGTTTGATATGCACTGTCTTGATCCCTACAATTCAGTTAACAACTGCTTTTCAAAAAGTAAGCTAATGAACTGTACAAGTCAGATGTACCTTCTCTTGACAAGTTGTTTTGTTTATAGAAGAAATGCTTTTCTTTTGAGTTACTGGTTATGACACGAGATGGCTCTGGAATGCTCACATAGTCATATTGTTTGTAATTGCAGCATTTAGCCATAATTTTGTTTATAGTGTCTGCACTGCTGCTATGTGAAACTTTCTCTTAACATTTCCATTATACATTCCTAAGTTCAAATTGCATAAGTTAGTTATTCCAAGTGCTACCAAGCTTGAAGCTTAATATTGTGACTTGGGTGTCTTCATGCAATCTCATATATGTGCTTTTTTCCTTTTCTCCTCTTTTGAAAAAAAAGTTGGCATTCCTAGGCTGTGAATGTTGATTTATTAAGTTACATGTAATACATTTAAGTGGCATTATCTCATTGCAGATAACACATTTGTTATATGTAGAATGGAGGATAAAATCATTTTAGAATGGGGGATAAAATCATTACCCCAAAGTGTTAGGTAAAATGGTTTGCAAAATACGACATTGAACCAGCAAAAAATTAATAAAAAAAACTGACATGATTGTTTACTGTCTCAAACTCCCTTCTTTATAATATAATGTATTGTGTTTCAGTGTAACAGAGTAAAAGTTTTGGTCCTACTCTAATTTTCTTTGTACTGACCCATGTTCTCCAGCCTGAAAGTTGGAATCTAGGCTTTGTACTAAAAAGTCAAATCTCTGGGTTTTACAGGAGATTAGAAAATGCTGCTTATGCTTGTGGGAGTAGAATGGCATAGAGTATGGTCTCTCCCCTTTTTTTCTGGATTATGATACGGTGGTCACTAATTTGACTATGAGGGGATCACCTAGGTAAAGAGGAACAAACATCCACAGTTGGTTCCGTCTGTATTCTTCCTGGGTTTCCATGTGTTATCTATCCTAGATTTGCCAGCTTTCTTGTGATCCCAGAAATGTTTTGAGTTCTATTGCTTTACCTATCCTGTACGAGATCATAGGTACGCCTTTTCTTTTCCAATGAAGGTATAGCAAGATCCTCTCTTTTATCTTAGAGAAGACTAAATTGGAATTTTTCACAATAAAATTTTATTAAAAAACTAATAGAAAACAAAAAAAAGCCCTTCAAATATATAAAGGCACACAAATGGATATATACAGCACAGTTTGCTCATCCAAACTAACAAAATGATATTAACTGAAACAATTTATAGAGCATAGGGTTGGTGATTGCTTTCTTTATCTTGTCTGAGGTATAGGCTAAACAAGATATACTTTGCTTTCCAGTTTGAAGTAGATATTGATTGGTACTGCTCCTAGGTCTACTGAAAGCTCCAATGTCAATTCCATTGAGTTCAACAAATATTTATTAAGCTCCCACTACATACAAGACACTGTAGAAGCAGTGTATCTCCAAGGCAGTGGAGATACAAAAATTAAAATTACACAGTTCCTACCCTTGAAAAACTTACATACTACTGAGGGGATGCAATGTATACAATGATAAGGACATAGCCTTTTCTTCACCTTACAAATTGTTTTGGTTACAACGTGTGTGCTTTCACTCTCTTCATGGGTAATATATATCAGATCTAGTCAGTTTTTGCTTATCTGTAACTTTGTGTTGAAGGAAAAGAAAGGTCTCAGAATTATGTAAAGATGGGAAAATGTCTATGTTTTGGAGCTTTTGGTAGCTTTATAAGAAGTGCGCTTTTTTAGGGAGCATGGCTTTTAATAAAGGGAATAAATTAAATTTATTTTTAAAGTATACAGAATTGGAGATAGTGACCATTTAAATCATGCTACTTCTTCTGAATTCCACTGCCTTTATAACAAGGAGTTAGGAAGTATGAACTATCTATAAAATGATGCCATAAATATAAAAATAGGTGTTAAAACAAGAACATTTTCTCCCCTCCTTTGTTTTTAAAGAGCACATGCTTTTCTTTTCAATCCTCTTCTTTAGCTGCTCTTCTTCGTCAAGGGCCAGCACTATTTTTGCTTTTGATTATATCTGTAGCACTTAGGAAAATGCCTGGCATGTAAGTGGTGAATAAGCATAATCGCTTAATAAATGCTTGTTGATTTGACTTTATGACTGGGTTTGCCTCCGAAGTTCCTTATTGATTCTGCAAGCACATTCAAAAGATGGCATTGATTGTTAGCCGTTTATTCTCAATGAGTGACTGTTAGTCTGGCAAATATCATTTATTCTTTGAAAAGTTGTGAAAATAGGCTTCTTAATTTAGTGCACATCTACTAGAATAGTCAGATCCTGCCCACTGGATTGGGTAGTTTTCATGTCTTTTTTGACTGTTGTAGATGCGCAAAAGCCATTGCTGTCTCCTGTGTTGGATATTAAGCTACTTGAAAGCAATGATGGAGAAACTTCTCTTCATCACTAGTTTGTACATATGTGTTTACTTTACTGCTTTGCAGAAAAAGTCTCAGTGGAGGCTAGCCATTCTTTGAGTCTTGATGACATTAATTTATCTTGAGATGTCAACCAGGAAGCTGATGCTGAATTGTGAAGTAGTTTGCATTATGGCTTAGAGTTCACGTATGGAGGTGTAAGGGATTGGCGGGGGGTGGTCCTTTAACCATCACCTATGATGCATTGTTGGCAATACTATCGTTTCACAAATGTCAGTCACGAAGATATCTAATCTTTATTTTTAAAATGAATTGTTCTTAATGAATTTTCTTATTAAGGGATTCCTTAAATGCTAATCTCACTGATATCTTTCCTATATATTTTTATGAGAAAATGATTGTGAAATAACAGTGGTGAAAAAAGACCTTGGGGTTTTTTGAATGTGAGATGTTATTTTCATTCTTTTTTAAAAAAAAATGTTATTAACTAGCAAGCTTTCAAATAGGATTTTAAAAACTTCACTGGACAATCAAGTTATGCAAGGGCTAAATAGGTGCATGAAGCATTATTTAGGTTCTGCTTTAATGATAAGTTTTCAACAGTTTTCCCTATCTCCAAAACCAAGTTGGGGTTCTTGAGATATAAAGATGCTACAGCAGGAAGCTGTGTCCTAGAATTTTGCCAAGAATATATGGTTTTACCAAGGTAAAATCAAAATGGATAGAGGATTTAGATATGAAGACTGATACTATAAGCAAACTAGGAAAGCAAGGAATAGTTTACCTTTCAGATCTACGGAGAAGGGAAGAATTTGTGACTAAACAAGAGAGAGAGAACATTATGAAATGCAAAATGGATAATTTTGATTACATTAAATTGAAAAGTTTTTGCACAAATAAAGCCAATGCATCCAAAAATTAGGAGGGAAGCAGAAAACTAGGAAAGAATTTTTACAACTAGTATCTCTAATAAAGGCCTCATTTCTAAAATATGTAAAGAACTGAGTCAAATTTATAAGAATACAAGTCATTCTCCCATTGACAAATGGTCAAAGGATATGAACAGGTAGTTTTCAGATGGAGAAATTAAAGCTATCTGTAGTCATATGAAAAAAAAATGCTCTAAATCACTATTGATTAGAGAAATGCAAAACAAAACAACTCTGAGGTACCACATCATGCCTATCAGATTAGTTAACATGACAAAACAGGAAAACGATAAATGTTGGAGAAGATGTGGGAAAAGTGGAACACCACTGCATTGTTGGTGGAATTGTGAACTGAATCCAACCATTTTGGAGAGCAATTTGGAACTGTGCCCAAAGGACTATAAAAATGTGCATACCTTTTGACCTAGCAGTAGCACTTCTAGGGCTGTGTCCCAAGGAGTTCATAAAAATGGGATAAGAACCCCTTGTACAAAAATATTTATAGCATCTCTTTATGTGGTAGCACATAAAAATTGGAAATTGTGGGGATGCCCATCAATTGGGGAATGGCTAAACAAGTTGTGGTATATGAACGTAATGGAATGCTATAAGAAATGATGAGCAGGCAGACTTCAGAAAAACCTGGAAAGACTTATATGGACTGATGCTGAGTGAAGTGAGCAGAATCAGGGAAACATTGTTAAACAGTAACAGCCACATTGTGTGATGACTAACTTTGATAGACTTAGCTCTTTTCAGCAATTCAAAGATCTAAAACATCTCCAAGAGTCTCATGATGGAAAATGTGACCCACACCTAGAGAAAGCTATGGAGTCTGAATGCAGATCAAAGCATACTATTTGCTCTTTATTTTTCTTCTGTTTTGTTTCTTCTTTCTTGTGGTTCCTCCTATTGGTTCTAATTCTTCTTTACAACATGACTAATGTGAAAATTAAAAAAAAATTGAACAGAAAAAAATGTATGATTTTAAAGCTTATTTCCAAAGATTTGCTCAGCTTTAGCTGTGCAATCAGACCTCTTAGAGGGATTTGTTAGTTTCTCTTCATTTAATTTACTGGTTGATTTTTTTTCTTCCAGGCTCTCCTCTTAATTCTCTTATTTACATGACACGATTCAACATATTTTAATGTGGATACTTTTTTAGCATAGGGGTTGTATATCAGTTTTTTTGTCTGACTGTATGACCAATCCCTCTTTATTTTTCAGCTAGGCATTTTTCTGTTGACATTTTTATGCCATTTCTCTCATGTGCTTCTTTATTGATAATACATTTCATTGTGTTCACAATCTCCTTGTATTTCTCCATTGCTTTTATGTATCCCTCATGCTTGATTCTTTTGAGACTGGTATTCTATGACTTGTAACCATATAGTATCATTGGAAAAATATTGTATGTATTCTAATATACCTTAGTTTCAGGAAGAAGCTTTTGAGCCCATGGAATATTGAACTGATTCTTCTCTTGTTCAACTCTGAATGTAAAGAGATATAAAGGAAGGCTTCCAGTCTGTTGCTTTGACCCTCTTGTAGGGCAACTTACAGGAGGATCCAGAGGAGATTCACATAAATTATTAGTTGATGAGTTGTTATGTGCATCCTTGGAGGGAGTACTCATATTGATGAGAGCATATCACTAAAGTAATGAAGTATGTCCAGAAAAATATAAGCAGTTTCTTAAATACCTTCAGTCTCCCTCCTGGAAGAGATTTCTACAGTATCAGCTTGATCTTTTTAGATCTTATTGATGTAGAATTACTAAGAACCATATTAGTTGACCTTGCTAGTAATTGGCTAAGAAAATTTACAAGGTTTGTTGATGTGTGAGTGTAGGGTTATGTTTGGTTAATTAATGTGGTGTAAAATTCAGTGTTAATACAGTAGATTATTAAAGATTTTGTCCCTCAGTTCCACACATCTCAGAACTTCTGTCTTCCTGTCCTTAGGCAAAGTTTTTGTGTAAATTTATTAGCTAGAACAGCTGTGTATTTTCTCTAGAAATTTGTGAATAAATACATACACAATTACATATATTCATATGTACATGGATGTATGTGATAGGAATAAATACATATGTATTTATGTATTGAATAGCTATGTCTTCTATGCCCATCTTAGCCACAAACAGTGAAGGGAAGGAAAAGAATTTCAGGCTAACTTTTGTATAACATTTCATTTTGAATGACTTAACAGTAGTATTAAATATGAGACCATCTGCATGGGCTGGTTCTTGCTCTCTCTTTTTCTCCTTTTGTGGCCATCTTCCTCTTGTTTCTGTCATTTTTCCTTTTCCTTTTCCCAGAACTCACCCTTCTACTTTTACCCTGGTATGTGTTCCTGATATTTATACACTATTGTGTTCTGTTTAGAAAGGGTTCATTGTTTGTAAAGTATTTTACAGTGCTTTGGGACTTGGGCAGAAAGGAGCTACTAATCTTAACAGAAACTTAAACTCTGTCTAAGTAGGGGTCTAAGTCATCCCCTCTGGAAATGTAGGTTGGTTTGACAGATCCTAGTAGCTAAGTCTTAGGGAAATTTAGAATTCATTTAGGCACAGAAATATTCTACTGTTTTATGGATCAACCCAATGAGAAGATTAAAAGAGTGAGAAATGGCATAAAAATATTATCAGAGAAATGCCTAGCTGAAAGGGAATGGAATATTGAAGGGAGTCAGAAGGGTATTGTATAATGGACCACAACTTGGATGATAATCCTTTTGCTGACACAAATTTGAACATTTTTAGTAGCGGGTCCTTCATGACTTGCTGTGGCCAAAACATCAACTGGTAACCAATCTTTTCAGTGCTAAACTTCTCTGAATTTAACCATATTCGTGTTGGAAGCTATTCTAACTTGGTCTAGGACTTGCCAGTGCTTGTATTCTGCTGTTAGAGTCTTAGAAATTTAGGTCACTTCTGTCCTATTAATGAGGTATTGGACTTGTCCTTAAGTGAAAGATCTGCACACATTTAGAAGAAAAAGGATTCAAGTATTCAATAGGTCTCTAGGATAAGGAAAAAGTAATGAGGTTTCCTGGTTTAATAGCAAGACTTATTGAATTCTGAACTGTTGAATTCCTCATCATAATCAAGGATAAATCTCCTTATTGAAGACTTCTGTCCAATTAAAATTTTGTGAGGGATTGCTGCTAATGTGTTCCTTTGCTGAAACTTAGCAACAGGGACCACAAATATAGCAAGTCAAGTAACTCTTTGACTCTATGTATCCCCAAGCCTGGGCCTCGGTCTGGCTAAACTTTTCAGAACTATGTCAGTCTAGAACCTCTCTAAGTAATCAGCTTTCATTAGTAGGAATCCCAACTGATTCTGGGTCACACTTCACCCTAGGAAGGAGAAGTTCTTGAGAATGTTGTCCTGATTTTCAGAGAAGAAAAGAGAATGTTCTCTATAAACTATAGGCCAGCTTAATTTATGTTATAGAATTTTGCTAGAACTATATGATTTTAAAATAGAATTTTATTCATATCTTTCATTTTATATGCCTGTGTCTCCCTTGGCATGTTTCCCTCTCTTCAAGAGACAACTCTAGTAACAAAGAATTTTTTTTTAAAGAATAAGAAGAGAAAAAAAATCAGCAAAACCAGTCAAGACATTGAAAAAGATGTTATATGCAGTGTTCTAAATCAAGGGGAGGGGTCTTATTGTATTTTTTCTTTGGGGCCAAGCTTGGTCTCTATTTTAAAACATTTAGTTTTGATTTTTTGGTGGTTTTTATTCTTTCCATTTGTATTTTTATTAAAGCGTTTTTATTGTTACTAAAGGATCCTACCCTGAGAACGGGAAGGAACCTTGTAGACCGTTGAGCTAGAGTGACACAGCTAGCAAGTGTGAGAGGTGTGATTCGAACCCACGTCTTTCTAACTCCAGGTTTAGTGCCCCATCTGCTCATTATACCATGCTTGTTGAATATATGGAAGAAGAGTCAATGATCTATAAGTTCCAGCATGCCTCTGTAAAGAACTTGAATGCCAGGCAAGTTTTAATTCTTTTCTGGAGAGATTCACTATCCTCGCAGATTAGGCAAATGCTGTCGATGTATTTCACCTTGATTTTGTCAAAGCATTTGACAAGTTTCTCATGCTGTTCTTGTGGGAAAATAGAGGAATATCACCTAGGTAATAGGACAGTCAGATGGATTTGAAACTAGTTGAATTTCTCAGTTTCAAAGGGTTGATGGTTTGATGTCTACTAGAAAGTAGGTCTCTGCTGGTATGATCCAAGGATTTGTTCTTGGCCCTGTGTTGTTTAACATTTTTATTTGTGATTATATATGGCACATTTTTCAAATTTTCTGATGACAGAGTTTCATGACACATTTGATGACAAGAGTTGGTCTCTAAAAGGGTCTGAGGTTATAATGTTAGCCTGCCTCTTATATGATGTATGATGTTCAATATGTATAAATATAAAGTCTTCTACTTGGTTTCAAAAAATCAATTTCACAGGAATAAGGTGCAAGAGGAATGGCTTGCAGCTCTTGATCTGAAAAAGAACTGGGGGTTTTAGTGGACTATCAATTTACTTAAAGTCATCAGTAAAAATGATAGCAAAAATTCTAATGCAGTCTTAGCTACATTAAGAGAGGCAGTGTCCAGGGACAAGGATAGTTCTGGTCTACTCTGTCCTACTAGGACCACCTCTGAAATATTTTACCTAGATCTGGTCACCATATTTTAAGAAGAATGTTGCTGATCTGGAGATGAGCCAGCAGAAAGCAATCAAGAAGGTGAAGGACCTTCAGATCATGCCACATGAGGATTGGCTAAAGGAACTGGGAATGTTTACTGTGGAAAAGAGAAGATTGGGGGGGGGGGTAGGATATAAAATAGCACTCCTGAAGTCTGTGGAGGTTAGTTTTTTAAAAGAAGAATTAGACTTGTTATATTTGGCCACAGTGGGTAGAATTTGGAGCAGTAAGTAGAAGGTGCAAAGAGATCAGTTTAGATTGGATGTAAGGATGTAAATGTAATAATAGTTATCTAAAAATGGGTTAGACCAGCTTGTCAAGTACTGAATTACTCATCTTTGGAGGTGTTGAAACAGAAGTTAAATGACCACTGGTCTGAGTGGTATGTAAGATTCTTGTTTAGATGTGGGATGGCTGCTTGGTCTCTTACAGCTCTGATTTTGATTTTGATTATTTGAATTTGGAAGCAAAGATTTGTATTTTGGCTTCTCAAATATATACCTACACATGCACACACACACACACACACACACACACACACACACACATATTGGTATAGAATTATAACTCAGTTTGTACAGAGTTGAGCATCAAGGATGATCCATAATCAACCCAAACTTCTTGAGCTACTACCACAGAGGGCAGAAATCCTTGATGGAACTCAGAGCTGGGTGATTGCCAGCCAGGCACCAGAAGACTACCACTGGAGTTAGACTAACTTTGGGAATGTGGTATATCTCTTAACTTTAGTCTCTCTGCCTTCTCCTTTTTCTCCCCTGCTCTTCCTCTACAGCCTAGTCCTACCTGAATTGTCAGAAGGTCAGTAATCCCATTGTGTTGTTTACTTAAGGAGCTAGACATAATGAGCACACCCAGTGGTTAGTTTTAAAACACCCTGTGGATCAGCCAGACTTCTAATAAGAAAAAACATCTCTTTGGAATTTATTTTAATATTTGGAGGAATTTGTTTATATTGCCCTTTGCCAGCTGCTTGCTCGTTTTAATCAACTATGGAGTGTTTAAGATAGGGAGAACAACAGATCCTATCTCAGTGTGTTGCCTGTGCCAGCTTGGAAAACAGGTCCCTATGTAATCATGTATTTTTTTCCATATAAACTGGCTGGAGGAGAAAAGTTGATTTTTCTTAGCATTTATATATTGTCCATTGTTTATGACATATCAGGTTTGCAAAATAGATTCAGGCCTTTCCTTTTAATGTAGATTGTCCCTGGATTTTTAGGAAAATTAAAATTAATTCACTTTAATTTTAGGAATCAATATATACCTAAAAGCACTGTAGGAAATCCTTGCTGTAGAAGTTTTGTTCCAAAAAGAACAAGAAACACCCAAAGGCACAGGCCATGTATTGCTTGTCAAATGTCTTTGTGTACAAAAGCATGCTCTGCTAGGTATTATATAAGTGATGAATATATACAGCGGTGTTTTGCTTTTGTTTCATTCTAGCTTCCTTTGGTCCCATAATCTTTTGTCACAGATCTAGCTAAAGGAAGAGAGGTGAAATGGGAGTCAGTGACCCAAATTCATCTTTTATTTTAGACTTATGATGAAAAAGATGCAAAGATCAGACGTTTGGATGTTATTAGGGGCAGACCTGACCAAGATCATCCTACATCAGTTCAGATTCCAATTTGGGATGAAATGAGGCACTAATAGGTTATTCACCACTTTTTTTTTTTAAAAGGAGGTTTACTTAGCCATAGCACAGAAAAGATATTTAAAAAGCATACTTGAACACTTAGCTTGAGTAGACACGTCACCTTTATCTCCTTGTGGAAATATGTCTCATCAGCTGAGAGTCTAGAGTCTGAAGTGCCCTAATGCTACATGGGTGGGCCTTTTTGTGCCTGTAGGTGACCAGAAAACCACATTAAAGTGGCCCGAAGCTACCAGGAAACGGAGAAAGCCCTATGGATCAATTAAGTCCTGAGGACAGATAGCTTTGTTGCCTTTCAAGGAAAAACTAACCTAAATTTATTGGGGGAAAGGGTTAGGAGATTGCTTTTATCACCAGGTGTGTGGCATTATGTGTCTTTTCATCTTTTGCTTGTCATGAGAGTATATTTTAGCCTGTGTTCAAGCCATCAATCTCCAAATTCCTGCCCTTGAACAAGAGTATAGTGAGTTCTTAATTATCCACAGAACTTGGAGATAGGCATTACATAGGTAAATGAAATCCACAGCTAATTATGCTCAAAAGGAGGACAGCAGACTGGAAATAAAACATCTGGATAGCTGATTGCAGATTCAGTAATAAGTCCCTGAATAATTGAAAGTTGGCTATATTCTCTATCAAAAGCAGAGAGGAAAAAAAAAAAGCCCACCTTCTGCTCTATATCTGTTAATTACACATTTTCCTTAGGTTCATTGCCTTAAAATTTTACAAGAGAGCAAAAACTTCAAGTGCCTTATGTATTCATTTGTTTTATTCAAGTTATTCTATAAAGACCACTGTGGAAAGTGATACTTAATTCATCCTTCATTTTGCAAAATGGGTTTTGCAAATAATTTAAAGCTATACTCCTTCAAGCACCAATTAAAATTTTTAAACCATTTTGATGTAAATCTTTCTAAAATGTTAAGCATTTACATTATTCCAAAATTAGGAAACTGTGAGTGCTAAATGTAAGTTAAGATGTGCTTGATGACTGAGTTTTCATTATCAAAATACATTATCATACCATATCAAATAATATTCTTTATTTTTTGTTCTTGTTTTCTCCCCAGATATTGATGTCATCTGTCATGTATACTAGATTGCTGCTTCTTATCTGTTATAGGTTAGGAAAGGAGATCACAGGGTTATAGACTTATAGCTGTAAGTAATTCATAGGTCATATAGTTTGGTACCTTCATTTTTACATGGAAATAGAGTTGACCCTCACACATAGCCTAGCTGGGGTGATTACATTTCTCTGTAACTGCTACTATTTCATTTTCCTTATTTATTTTCATTCTAGATTCTGTGGTAATCAAGGAGAATGTTCTCATTTTAATTAAAAAAACTGAAGCATTTCTCTAATCAGTTAGCTCTGAACTCCCTCTCCAATTTATTAGATATTTATTTAACAAATTGGAAAAACTTCTTTTCCCATAAGAATTTGCACATTTCTTTCTCCATCAAACTCTCCTAATCTCCTAGGATTAAGTAAACGTCAAAGTCACTGGCTATACTATTTATTAACAGCATAAAAATCAATAAAACAAAGACACTAATAATTATTTTCACTGCATTTGCTATGAGAAGGATCACAGCCAGAGCAACCTTAGGCATCACAAGTTCTGAATTTATCTCAGTTCTGGTAACATTGTTCCACAATTCACTTTTCTCAGGATACCAATTAAAAGTCTCTCATCTTTCTTTGCAAGATAAGGGTTAAACTCATTTCTCTCAGGAAATCAGCTTTCTTAGTCCTGTTCTTTATCCTTTATTCAGCAGTTGGACTAACAACTTTTCCACTAACACAGTTAAACTGTTTCCTCACAGACTCCCTCCATTAGAATTGATTGGGCCTGTAGCAGATGAAGATTAAGTAGGCATAGGTGAATGGAACAGCAGAAAGAAAACTTAAGATTTTTGCTTCTAGTTTATGTTACTGTAGTTTAAATGTAGCCTAATTAACTCAGCATTTTAACCACTTTTAGTTTATTTTTCAATTTGTGTCACAGATGTGTTTGAGTAGCCCCTGGTTAGTACCAATTTGGTAACTATTAGTTTGTACCACTAACTTAACTTCTGTGAGAAATTGCCTTTAAAGTATTTTGGAATCAAAACTTCACATTAGAATATTGTTTTCTAGAATTTAGTGCAAGAATTTCCACCATTACCAAGCCAACAACGTAAACTTCAGTATTTCTAAACCCTAGAGACTAGTACCTCACCAGTAGACACTGATACCTTTATTAATTTTTTAAAAACATACTTCATATTATTGTATCAACTACATGAAGTTCTGGACTTATAATCATCACAAAGGAAAGGGGTAAAACAATAGACTGAATACATGTAGGTCTTGAGAGTTCTAACCCCAACTTTGCTCTGGTTTGCTTCATAATCTGGGGTAAGTCAGTTTATTTCTGTATGCTTCATTTGGTGTCATGGAAAATGAGACAGGTGGACAGGCCCAGGCAAGTGTTCAATGGTCAGGCTTTATAGTAAAGTTTTGAGTCAGTATAAGTTGTTTTAATTTTTGCATAATCTGAAATAATTTCTATTTTCCAGTAAATAATGTACTTTTTTCTTTGTAAATATTAGTGTTTTAAATTTGACCAATTTGAAGTCTCTTTTTTTCTTAGCCTTTTTAGTTTTGAATTAACCAAAATATGTGATGATTGGTGGCTAGAGCATGGGACTTGTATCAGGAAGACCTGAGTCTGAATCCCTGCCTCATACACTAACTGTAACCCTGGGGAAGTCACTTAACTTGTCTGTGCTTCAGTTTCCTTATCTGTAAAATGGGGATAAACAATAACAGCTATCTCACAGGGTTGTTGAGAGTATCAAATGAGTTAACATATATATAAAGTGATTTATAAGCCTTAAAGCACTTTATGAATGTTGTATGTTCAGTCATTTTTCAATCATGTCTGACTCTTTGTGACCCCATTTGGGGTTTTCTTGGCAAAGATACTGGAGTGGTTTGTCATTTCCTTCTCCAGCTCATTTTACAGATAAGGAAACTGAGGCAAAACAGGGCTAAGTGATTTGCCCGGGTTAACACAGAAAGTGTCTGAGGCTGGATTTGAACTCATGAAAAGGAATCTTTCTGACTCCAGTCCCAGCACTCTACTGTATCACCTGGTTGCTTATATAAATGTTACTGTTATTATTACTATTATTATAACCAATAGCTGAATAAGGGAAGAATAACTAGGACATTCATTAATTATGGTTCCCTATGCATGTGTATGTTTACAATGAACTTTTATGATAAGGCCATAATAGAACTTGAGATAGGAAATGGATTCTCTTATATGAAATGCAAGCCCTAAGAAATTCACACATGCCACCTGTCGTAATCAAGGCAGAAACCCTTCCCTAAGTAAAGGAGCAATTATTCATGGGAATAAAAGTTTAAGTAATAGGACAATTAATAAATGTTAATTGTCATCACTATGTTTATTTTATTTTTTAGTCTGGGCATGTTATTACATTAGTATAGGGAACTAACCTTGAAATAAACTCTCTCTGTGTATGAAGATCAGCAGCTACTCAAGAATTTACAATTTAGAGAAGCCTTTGTGGCAATGCAAGATTAAGTGAGTTTCCCAGGGCCACATAACTGATGTGTGTGTGTGTGGGACTTGAGGGGCAACTGGGTGGCACAGTGGATAGAGCTCTGGCCCTGGATTCAGGAGGACCTGAGTTCAAATCTGGCCTCAGACACATAACACTTACTAGCTGTGTGACCCTGGGCAAGTCACTTAACCCCATTGCCTAGCAAAAAAAAAAAAAAAGAAGTGGGACTTTAGCCTTGGTCTTGCTTACCTTGATCCCTGCTTTCTATCCGATGTGCTGCCTCTCATGATAATCGCTAGATAGTATAAATATTGCTGTAGCTGTAATCTGTGTAGTCTAGATTTGAATAATTTTCCGAGAATGCTTCCATTAAAATTACCTCTTATATTTAATTTTCACTAGTGTTCTGTATGGCCTTAATCCCTGATAAAATATATGAGTTTATAAATGTCCTGTTGTATGATAATTTTGAAAAAGAGACAAGAGGAACATTGCTTCTATGTTAACCTAGCTTTGGTTACCTAATTTAAGTTACTGCTGGACTCATCAGACTGGGAATTGTAGCCATTGGTGATTATAGAGCAAGAGACTTGGCAAATGTGGCCAGGAACTAGTTCCACAGAGAAGAGAGTCCCAAAGAATCTAATACCTCTGCACTGTCTTTGAGTTTCGGATTGGTGATTCTGGTTGCTGGGTTATTAGTTTAAAGATGATGTGCTGTGAGTTTTCATTAAGATTTTTTTCTGGTGGGAGCAGGAAAAAGATGGCATGACAAGGTGTCAAATATTGTATGTGTATGTAGATATATTCGCCATTAATGAAATATAAATTCATTAAAAATAACTGTTGAATTCATAGTTGCTTTTTGTTATTATTTTCTTCTTTTAACTTACATTTTTGAGATTAAAAAGGAGTCTTCATAAGCAAAAAGCCTGATAACCACTGAACTAAATGATCTTTATATAATTTAAGGTCTTTCCTAGCTCCCAATTTGTGTTCTTATGAAATCACGTACTTTAAGAGAAATTGCTTGAGACATTTGACAATTTCTCCTAGCATCCTTCTAGATTCCGTCACCATAAATGAATGCATAGTTGATTGAAGAGCTGTACACTCAAAGTGTGTGAATTAATGGATTTGTGAGCCTGCTTGTGGTATGCTGATAGGGTGGTCTTCTTCATCATGGCAGCCGACATCTCCTTTGCACATTAAAAGAATCAATATCCAAAGTAAAAGGAAGGTTCCAGAAAGTGAATAGCAAGGTAAAACAAGGTATTTAGATCTCTGGTAAGATAATTGGGGTCTGTCTCATGTACTTTTATATTACCACTTCTGTCCACTAAAAATTAAGCTTCTAGTGGGGCCAGAGAACCTAGTATCAAGAAAAGTAGCAAGGAAGTTTTGGAGAACAGTGGCAAGGTGAAATGAGATGTGGAAGTTCCATTAGATAACTGGATTGCATCTTGTATCCTTGAATTTTTCTTACCTGAGTTGAATAAGAGAATACAGTAGAGGGAATATTTTGCAGAATACTGACAAGATGAAAATAGGTGGACATACCTCATTTTCACATCTTGAGACTCTCAGATAGGGAGCTTGCTGCCATATTTAGTCATAAGGATTAGCCAACAGAGCTGGACAAAGGACTCAAGAACTTGCTGCAAGAAATGGAAGGCAAGGCAGATTTTAGTGTAGCCTGTAGAAGAGATGTGTCAAATCACAGCCTCAGGCAGCTCCAGACTGCAGCTCAAACCATATTAAAACACAAAAAATACAGTGCAGCATAGATAATGTGAACTTGTGGTTCCCTAGCTCAGCATGCAGCCTGCAGAGAGTCATTTTTATTTGAGTTTGACACCACTGGTGTAGAGAATGTGCTGTATTTGTATTTCTCCTGGTATCCTATAGTGCTTGTGTGTATAGGAAGTGTGGTTGGTCTCTGCACAAGAGGAGAAAGTGATAAAATCTGAACTGACAAGCTCTATACCACAGAAAAGAGTAGGTAAAATGCAAGAGGAAAGGGGCAGCTAGGTGGCGCAGTGGATAGAGCACTGACCCTGAAGTCAGGAGGACCTGAGTTCAAATTCGGCCTCAGACCAAACACTTGACACTTACTAGCTGTGTGACCCTGGGTGAGTCACTTAACCCCAATTGCCTAAAAAAATAAAAAAAAATTAAAATGCAAGAGGAAGAATAGCAGAAGAGAGTACCAGGGCTATTATTCATGAAAAGAGTTAGTGGTAAACTGTAATTTCCAGTGTCTGTACACAAATGAACAAAGAATGAGCAATAGGTTGGAGGAGAGAACCTAATGAAAGGAAGCAAATTTGACCTTATAGGTAGCACTGAGAATTAATGGGATGGAGCTTGACTGCAGTTTGTCTTTGGAACATTATACTTTCATTAAAAAGGAACAAAAAAGGGCAGGGAGTGGAGATGACAGTGGAAAAACTAAACTACCAACTAAGCATTTCTCATTTGCTTCTTTTTTCACTTTTAAAGAGAATGGTTGTTGGACTGCATGGATCACATAAAAATAGTTAGCAGGCTATGAAAATCCAGGATGATTGAGGAGACTCTTGGGCAGCATCTTACTGCCTTAAATGATGTCAAATCTTAGTGAACAGACTAAATTCTAGAACATTCAGACTCTTTAGATGTGATTGCTGAGGTGTTGGTGATCTTTG
>NW_020940355.1:7363162-7503855 GCF_900497805.2 Vombatus ursinus
TTTTTTTTTTTTTTGGTAAGGCAATTGGGGTTAAGTGACTTGCCCAAGGTTCCACAGCTAGTATGTGTCAAGTGTTTGGTCTGAGGCCGAATTTGAACTCAGTTCCTCCTGACCTCAGGGCCGCTGCTCTATCCACCGCGCTACCTAGCTGCCCCTTTGTTTTTTTGTTGTTGTTGTTGTTGTTTTTTTTTTGTTTTGGTGATCTTTGAAAGATTTTATAGGATGGGAAATTTAGCATAGGATTGGAAGAGGGCAGAATAGTGTCTTAATTTTAAAAAAAATGGTAAGGGAGGAAACTGGAAAGCTTGATTTTTTATTCTTGCCTAATTCTAAATACATATTAAAGGAATGGTCTATCAGCACTTAAAAAGGGAAGCTATGATCTCTAAGAGCCAGTATGACTTCATCAAGAACAGATTTTATCCCACAGGGGTAGTATAGTACAATGGATAGAATTTTGAACTTGGAGGCAGGAAGGCCTAATTTTGAATCCTGCCTCTGACATTCCCTAACTGTGTGACCATGTGCAAGTCATTTAATCTTTCTGAGCCTCAGTTGTCTTATCTTTAAAATGGATATAAAAATAGCTGCTGTGACTACCTTACAAAGCGATGTGGCTGAAATGAGATAGTATATGTAAAGTATTTTGCAAACCTTAAAGTTCGACACATACTATTATCCTCATTTAATTTTTTAACAAGGTAACAAGACTGGTAAGATGGTGCATCCTACACACACACACACACACACACACACACACACACACACCATGCTTGTATTTCAGGGAAGCATTTGACAGAGTTGTTAATGCTATGTTTGTGGCAAGATTGAGATAACATATGCATCAGAAGACAGTACATTTAGGTGTATTTACAGTTGGTTGAATAACAAGACCCAAAGAGTATTCATTAATAGGATGATGGCAACTTGGAAGGGAGTGCCCTAGATTTCTGACCTTGGCTTTGTGCTATTAAATACATTTTTTCCCAGTAATTGGATAAAGGCATAAGTGACATCTTTGTTAAATATGCAGATTACGTGAAGTTGGGAGAAATAACAAACATACTAGACAACTGAATCAGGATTAAAAAATAACTTGACAGTCAATCAGTCAGTAAATATTAAGTACCTACCATGTGCCAGGAACTGTGCTAAGTGCTGACAGGCTACAACAATGTTCCAAATTGAGTAAGATGAAGTGTAGTTAGTTTAAATGTAAAATTATACGTTTGAATTTTTAAAAAGAACTTTGCAAATACAAGATCAGGGAGTGGATGTAGTTAAACAACAGTTGCTGTGAAAAGGTTCTGGATTCCTGCATGAGGAATGAGATTGGATTGATGACCTTTGGGTCCTTTCCAAATTGTGTTCTGTGACTCTAGGGTCCTGTGAATCCCCTTTGACTTTGATAACAAGATTCAACTCTTTTACATTCAATTAAAAATTAAAACACTTGATGGTATCTGTTCACCTGAGCAGCTTGTGATTGTATTTCTGGATGATTTTATGACTATATAGTAGAATGGAAGTTGTGCTTTGAGTTTTAATCATCTGCTGAATATGACTTAGTGAATGTTTCCCTTGCAGTTATGGTGCAGTTCTGTTGCTTATTTTGTTGCTCATTGTATCCTTTGATAACTTTCAGGTATAAGGTCGTATAAAGCTGCATTACATGATAAGAAAATTGACTGTAAATATTTAAATATTAGGTCCATATTGTCTTGAAGGATTTATTTTACCTTTAAAACATTCACCTTTAGTCCACAGAGCTGTAAGACCAGCTGCTTTGGCACCCATTTTGCTGTTGAAGGAGTTTTATTTAATTTTTCTTCATATAGTTAGGTATAACAATATGTTGGACCAGATGTCAAGTGTGAAGGCTGATGCTTCAACATTCCTATAATGTTTGCATCTATACATCTGCTCTTGGCAACTTCCTTAAAAATTTCCTTGATTTAGTTGCTTAGTTTATTCTTTTATGGGGGAAGAAATCAGATTTCTCATCCAATCTTCCCTTGACCTTCTTCCCTTCTCCATACTCATACCTCTACATTTTTACTATGCTTATTTTCTTTAAGAGTTTATCTTAGGGGCAGCTAGGTGGCATGGTAGATAGAGCACTGGCCCTGGAGTCAGAAGGACCTGAGTTCAACACATAAAACTCATTAGCTGTGTGACTCTGGGCAAGTCACTTAACTTCAATTGCCTCACCAAATAAAAAAAAAAAAAGAGTTTATCTTGTCCTATTGTGAAAAGACATTCCACAAAAGAAAAAAGTGAAACTGGAGTATGCTTTGGTTTAGGATTGCTTTTCCTCCTACTATTTTCTAAAATGAAGTTGTTCTGATCTAGGTTGTTATTTTGCATGAGAGGAAGCCAGGTGGTGTAAAAATTGTTCTGGATTTGAAGACTAAGGGGATGAGTTCAAATCCTGGCTCTTTCACGTAGCAAGTGACCTGGAGCTTAGGTAACTTCTAAGCTCTTTAATTACCTGTTCTATAGAATGTTGACAGCCAATCCCTGAGGTACTTTCTAGTTCCAAATCTGCAGTCCTTTGCATAATCCAGAAAGATTCCTCATTCTGGAAAATTTGAGGCAAATTCTGTGAATGATTTCATTACTGGGATGAAGTCTCAATTTTATAAACAAATGAAACCATATACAATTACACCACAGTTCAAAGGAAAAGCAATTGATTTTTTTTGTGTTTTGTTTGAATTAATAGGGAAAATGAACAAAGGTGTGACCAAGCCGATCAGTCACTGTTTAAAAATTCGTTTTAGCTTTAAATATTTAGGGAATTAGGATCATAATTGTAGTTAATGTGTAAATACCCGACCATTTCATTTATTAAATAGGTAGGTCCAAATTACTTGATAAGTATTTAAATATGTCCTAACACTTTGGAAAAAAATACACATTAGTTGCAAGAAAAAAGATTGTATTTAATTTGTAAATAACCATAGTTACTTACTAATAGGATGTCTGTGACTATTGAGCACTGCAAAAATTCCCAGATTTAGGAATCATACTGGATATCATCACCATCATTTCCTGTTCCCCATCGATTTTCAAGTGGCACTTATTTTTTTTATCGCAGCAATCACTGAAAATCCAGCTTTGCAAAGATATGAGATTGACAGTGAGTAAGTTGGAGAAGTTACTGGAATAGCTGAAAGTGCAAGTAAACAAAAAACATCTCTCCAACATTCAAAACCACCATTGAGAGGAACACAATGCTATTTGATGTAGAAATTGTGAATTACCTTGATCCTTAAGCTAGAAGTTTGAGCAGTGTCCGACAAATGTCTAATATTATTGTGTTTCCCTCAACAATTTAAACTGCCTCTCAACTTGCCTGTGAATTTCCAATTTGGGAACCCAAGGACATGTATGCATCTAGTACAGCAGAACTAGTGAAATTGTACAAAGGCTATATACAGAAATTAATGTATGATTTAGTTTTGGTAAACCTATTAAAAGAATTGTTGAGGTACTTACTATGTTTCCAGTTAATTACTATAGGATATATAAAAATAGTACATATGTACCTACCCTTTAAGAATTTCAAGTCTAGTTAGGTCTAATTTATTTTATTGCTAAGTATCTATCATTAAGAGCAAAATTGTGTGTTACAAACCCTAAAAGTTATAGGATTTCGGAGAGATGAATCAGTGAAAGTTAGAATAGTTGGCGAAGTCTTCAAAGAAAGAGGTGAGGTTTGAATGAGGCCTTGAGATTCAGTGAAACAGAAGGGAGACATTATTTATGATTGGGTGGTGAGAGTAAGAGTAAGATCAAAGACTCAGAAATGGGAATGAGCATGGGATTTTCACAGGAAAATAAGTTTACAGGATATCTTTGAATAGATGTATTTAAGGCTTAAGGAAACCAGCAGTGGCAAATTGGTGATGCAGTGGTTAGATCTCTCTGCTTGGAGTCAGAACACCTGGGTTCAAATCCTGACCCAGACACTTAATAGATGTGGGATACTGGGTAAGTCACTTTATCTCTATGCCTCAGTTTCCTCATCTCTAAATTGAGAGGATGAACTTGATGACTTCGAAGGGGCCTTCAAGCTCTTAAACTATGATCCTATGATCCTGGTGTGCAGCAGAATATAATATACTAAGGGGCAACTAGGTGGTTCAGTGGATAGAGCACCAGCCTTGAAGTCAGGAGGACCTGAATTGAAATCACATACTAGCTGTGTGACCATGGGCAAGTCACTTAAACTCAACTGCCAAAAGAAGAGAGAGAGAGAGAAAAAATATGCAATATAATAACTACAACACTATAGAAATCCTTATCTCTACCTTCTCTCCGGTCTCCTGTGTCTCCCTCCCTCTAATCAAGTGAACAAAGAACTTTTTTTGTTTTTTACAGCTTCATGATTTATTTTCAGAATTCCAAATTGTAGAGAAATTCAGCTCACCTCTGTATGACATTGAAAACTAGACTTAAATCTAATAGTTACTCATAAATTGTAGTAGCTCCTCAAATTTGAACTTCAGGAATGTATGTATTTTTGTTCACTAGCAGGGAATGCCACCATTAGCTAAATGAAAATGTTAGCCATTCAGTCTCTGTGTGTAAATTAAGAATGTGGGGAGGGGTGATAAATTTTTTAGGCTACCTGATTACTGTTTAATGGACACATTACTTCATCACCTTACTTAAGCCACTAGGGCAGCTTTATCAGGGTGAATGGAATTTGCCAGTGAAATTGACACAGGAGCACAATATTTTCTAAAGTCCTAATAACTATTTTGTTTATTATTCTCAACAGAACTGACAGATGTCTATTCGTCCAATTATTTGTATGTGAGATATGTTTTGTATTTATTTCATAATATATCTTTCTGATGATATATATTATTTTTCATTATTAGTATTAGCAACATTTTTCTTCTTTATGTTTGTTTCAAAGGTTGCTCATCAATCTGCAAAGGCACACCCCCCCACCACACCCCTTCACGCTTGGCTTGGCTGCTCTTCACTTGGAGTATGAATGCCCTACACACCTAAAAAAAATGCTGTGCCATTCAGTAAATTATACTTGTGGCATCAATCAACAAGCATTTATTAAATGCAAACTCTGTGTCAGGCACTGTGCTAGGCACTAGTCATCCTAAGAATATAACAACCCCTATTTACAAGAAGCTTGGATTCTAATGACCACATATATAAGTATATACAGAATAAATATATGAGTAAATAAAAACAGATATAATGTAGTCAGATATGGGGGAGTAGAACATGGTCTATATCTTGAAGAAATAGAGGGATTCTGTGATACATTAAATAGCTTCCTCACATCTGGCCCTTACTAGGGAAGAGGCCAGAATTCTGAAAGGATGAATTAGGACAGTGACTATCCTTCTTTCTTCTGTCCATTCTGTCTATATCCATTCTAAGCATGTCACACTGTACTCAGGAAACAAGAGAGAAAGGGAGAAGAGTTATACTGATATTCTTACATGATCTTTCAGCATTCTGAGTAAAGGGCCAGATTGTTTTAAGTGCGCAAAAACTGTGAAATAAGGTTTGTTTCCTTAGTGGGGGGGAGGAAACATTATTGGAATAGTGATGAAGAAAGGGTCATTTCATTATTGGCCAGCTGAGGAGGTAAAAGCACTCCTGGCTACAAACCAGCACTTGGTCTTTGCCAGTAGTGGTGATTGGCATGCAGCTGTGGTGTAGAAGAAGCACTTTAGAACCTCAGAGAGCTCTCTCACATTCTGTGTGGCCAGTCCTGGCCTCTCTTCCTACCCATCCTATTACCATTTGGTTAACTGAAATGTGAAACATAAAATTTATTAACTTGATCAGTGCTAGTTAATATGATTGCTGTGGTATGTAGAAGTTATAGTTTTTGACAACAAAACCTTTAAAAGACTATTCCAATTTTTTTTAAAGGAAGAAAAAAATATATTGGGTTTTGGAGTTAGTGATGCTATACATGAGGTTTTCAATACTGTTCTACCAAACCTTGGCACACATTTCTAGCTTATGAAATAAAAGGCAAAAGCTTTCTTAGAATTAAAGCTGAGTATATATTAAGTTGGCAGTAAATATTTACCTCCTCTAAAAATAGAAGGCTTTTGAGAATGATTTGATAACAACTGGTGAAACTAGTTATTCTTGTACCTAGGCTATGGCTCCCCACCTCAGATCAAAGGAAAATAGTGTCGCTATTGTGCCCACTTTACAATCCTGTGTAAGACATTTGTTAAGAATTTCTAGCTCTCACCCAGATTTCTTTTTTTCCCATGTAATAGTTATTTTTTTTTCTAATTATATGTAAAGTTAATTTTCAACATTCACTTTTATAAGATTTTGAATTCCAATTTTTTTCCCTCTCCATCCTCCCCTCCCCAAGACAGCAAGAAATTTGATATAGGCTCTACATGTACAATCAAATTAAACATATTTCCATATTCGTCATGTTTCTCACCCAGATTTCACATGTGGACTGGAGCGAGGAACAGATAGAGGTGCTTTTCTTTCATTTTTTTTTTTTGCAGTTTCAAGGGAAAATAAAAAGCATTAGCTTAACAATTCCAGTTATAATAAGATAAATAGTCCATACATATGTGATAGACCTTCCTTCCTTATAGACATGAAAGGGTAAACTCCTCTACCTGACTGTGGACCACATACATATGTGTTCATTCATCTGTCTCATGCTTTGGCTTTGGTTCTTAATTTGGGCTCTGGGAGCTAAGTGAGGGCTGTGGTAATTGAAAAAGAGCTCTGTGCTATTTTTGCTTCTACCTTTTTTATTCCCATGCCCTTTCAGTGGAAAGTCAGTTTTCTCATCCTGAGCTCCTTCTTCTTTTTAAACAAGACCTAAAGCTATGGTATTTCTTCCCTTTTCTCATGAGAATAGGGCTGAATTGCTAGTTTTGAAGCTAACAAATTGGTATGGTCAAATGGAGGTCGGGAACAGCTCAGTTAACAGAACCAAGTGTCTTTGAATGTTAGAGCAGGAAGGGACCCTAGAGATCATTGATTCCTAGCCCCTTCATTTTTATTAATTGTGAATCTGTTTGCAAAACCTCTCAGGTTGATTTCTGAACGCTTAACTTCTTTTCAGAATTTCACCCAAGATGCATTTGTAGTTGTTTCTAACAGTGAACAGGTGATTATAGAGAAACAAAAAAATAAAATTTTACTTTGTCAACATTGAATTTTTAAAGAATACCATTAGTTTCCCCACCCTCCACCCCCAACATTTAATTGTATAAAGAAAACACCTAGATAATAGAGTTCATTAGCTCAGCGTTTAGAATCCATATATGTATATGAGAATGCTGTGAGCATTTTTAGCTAAGTGATATCAGAGGAATTTCTTCTAGTGGGATTTTAGTAAGATTGCAAGGTGTTTTTGAGTAGTTAGTGTGAGGATAAAAGCAAGATAAAGATTTCTGGAATAGTAGCAGAGCTAACAAGTGGTTAGTATACAAGAAAACCTATTGAATTGGGCATGGTGGTACCCACATGTCAGCACTGCTGTCTGGGAAGCGAAGCCTGGTGAGTTTCTTGAGTATAGGGAGTTCTGACCTGCAGTAAGCTAAGCTGACTGGTTGTCCCCACCAAGTTTAGCATTACTATGTTGAGCTCTTGGTAATGAGGGTCTACCAGGTTGCTTAAGGAAAGGATGAACCAGACCAGGTTAGAAGTGGAACTAGTCAAAGCTCCTGTGCTGATCAGAATAGGACTAGGCCTTAAGTAGCCCCTGTATTTCTAACCGGGGTGAACTAAAACAAATCTTTAAAAAAAAAAATTGGGTGGGATGAGGAGCTCTTGTCAACTGAAATTGAGGAACTTTATCTGCTTAAATAAAAGAAAGCAACATCATTTGAATTTGAATGGAAAGAATCAGTTTTATCCCATTAAATGGCATACTGTCACTCTAATGACATTTTATAAAACAGAAGAGGCATTCATATATCAATGTATTGTATTCACAGGGTGAATTTTATAGGCATCACTTCACCAAAAGAGACGAGTTATAGCTATGTGTAGTAGAGGCCACATAATGCAGTGGAAAAACCATTGGATTTAGGAGTTGGAAGATGTAGGTTTAAATCTTTGTTCTGAGGCTTAGTAGCTGTGGACAAGTTAGGAAACCTTTCTGGACTTCATTTGTAAGACATACATGACAGTGCTCGTTCTGCCTCCTTTGCAGGATTGTTTTGAAAAAAGTACTTGGTAAATAATAAAATGGTGTGTGAAGGCAGGCTGCAGCCATCATTTGTTACAGTAGTCTCCCATTGGGGTGATGCTTCACAATTTTCAATGTCCTTGCTCTCTTCCCTGCTCCCCACCCCATCCAGCACTCAGGGGCTGTGCCCATTGTTCCATCTATGTAATCAGTTGATAACTTCAAAGACAAAATGCACTAGGAGAAAGTGAGGTTCAGCTCTTGCAGTGGTTAAAAGAAAATGCTTTAGGTGGGCTGTACAGCAGCTTTCTTACTTCCGAAATACCAGTTTGCCTTATCTATTTATATGAAAAGTGACATGAGGTTAATAGAATACATAGATAATTTAATAGTTTGATGGAAATTCCTGTATAAATAAAAGTACATTTATCCTTATGTAACTGTAAAGTACAATATTGGTTTTATGAAAACCACATGAAGTCTGAGAAACTGCTACATTTTAAAAGCATATGCTCTAGAAGATTTAATCACATATTACAAAGATGGTGACATTTTTCTTGGCCCAGTATCTGCTGTAATGTGCGTCCTTGGAAACTTTAAAAATCTCTCTGAATGAGTCAGTGGGCATTCTTCCCCTGTTAAAGGAGAAAACTCATTCTTTTATGTTTCTTATGAAATTTTTGAGCAACCAGTTCACGTTAACACTGAACTTAATGGTTTAAATTTCTTACATTGTCTTCTGATCACCATCTATGAAGTGAAAAATGTGCAGAACATATTAAAGCCCCAGGTTCACCTTGTGTTTCTTCTTTTCTCTCTCTTTTCATTCCCTCTGATATGGTGGCTGTGCTGGCAACCCTCCTTACAATGCTACTGATTTTGTTTCCATCATCAAGAAAACCACCCAAGGTAAGTGTCGATATGTTGTTTGGTTTGTGTATATTGGCTCAGTAACCAAGGGAATTGGAATGGTGTTTGGAATATTCTGACAGTGACTGTCTGGTCCATCACATGACCTTCATGTAACCCTTTTCCACTAGTAGTGTGTGCAGATTTTAAAGAAAAACTACCGTTTCAAGTCAAACACAAGCTAAAGCACAGATATTTAAGGAACTGGGGTGGGGGAGGTGGAGGGGGGGAGTAAAAGAGTAGAATGTTTCCTGGTATCACTGATAGGATACAATTGCTCTTAGCTACTCAAATGAATGAACATTTATCAGAAATGGACCCTGTGCTAAATTAAGGATACAATAATGAACAAGCTAGTCCCTACCTTCTTGGAATGTGTAGTCCAATGGGGGAAATAAAACAGGGTCACAAATATCTACATCTCAAATGAAAAATGTGCTAAATGACTAGGAGATACATAAGTATAAGAAAAGGATTTAAAGGAGAGAGGACTTTCCAGGTGGGAAGATACCTGGTCTAAATAGAGATAAAGATAGGGTAGATTTAGTAACTCAATTCAATGAACATTTTTTTTAAGTATTGGCAGTTAAGTGAGTTTATGTGTGTATTTTATAGATACATACATACATACCTACACACGCACACATATACACACATTTGATATGCAAATATATATCATATGCCACTGTACACACATATGTATATATACACACATATACATACATGTGCATATATGCATGTGTGTGTGTATAAACATGCTTCTGCCTTCAAGAACTTATATTACTGTATTGAAGTTGGAGAAATCTATGACCTATCGTAGATAAGTATGATACAAGGTATAGCATAGTAGAGGCAAATGAAGGGTACAAGGAAAGTTTGTTGTTGAGTAATTTCGGTTGTGTCTGCCTCTCTGTGTCCCTATTTGGGGTTTTCTTGGCAAAGATACTGGAGTGGTTTGTTATTTTCTTCTCCAGCTCATTTTATATATGAAGAAACTGACGTAAACAGGGTTAAGGGACTTGGCACAGGGTCACACAGATAGTAAGTGTCTGAGGTCAGATTTGAACTCAGGTCCTCCTGACTCCAGGCCTTCTATCCCCTGAGTTACTTAGCTGCTCTTCAAAGAAAGTATTCTAGGGAAAACTTTGAGAAGAGAAAAAACACTTTCACATGGGGTGAGGTCAGGGAAGGCTTTGTGGAGGAGGTGGCAGTTGAATTAATCTCTGAGGGAAAAAGAGGATTTCCAACAGGCAGATAGATAAAGCATTAGCTATTTGCCACATGCTATGCTAAGCAAAAGAGGGAGAAAACGCATTCCAAGAATAGATAACTCAGATCCATAGGAAATCTCCAAATCTTCTTTTAGACATAAAGTTAACCTTCACCTCCCAAGTAAATTTTCCCCCAGAGCTACCAATAATCAGCAAACTCTACTGATTGAAGTTTTATTCCTTTTGTTCTATACAGCCTTTAGTAGAGATGTTAAAACAGTGAAATAGCCAAGGATAGAGAGTAGAGAAGGGGTAAAGATAGGCACCAATAATCTGGATAATCATACCTTCAGTAATTCAGAACTGACTATATTATCTGTGGGTATCTTCATGTATGCCAAAGGAGCCTGTGCACTTGGTATTAAAAGAGTTAGAAATTCAACCTGTTCCTGGCCCATGGAGCTGGCCACAGCTATGACTCACTGAGAAGCAGCCAGTCACCTGTAAGATGAAGGTATCACTATACCTCTTCTGGCTTCAGATTCCTCATCAGGGTGCTCTGGCCTAGAACGGGGATGGTTGAGTTTGTTTCTGGAGCTATATAGGCTAAGTTGATTCTTGGAACACTTGAAACCACTGCTGGGGGTAGGGGGGAGAGCAGTGGTGGAGATGGAAGAGAAGTGTTGAGGATATTGCCTATAAAGTAGGCAACCTGGTAATTTCTGTGCCAGTCAGGAAAGTATGGATTTCCTTTTTCTCCCCCCACCCCCACTTTCCTTCTTCTCTTGCTATTAATCCCCTGAGGTCATAGGGCAAGATGCCCAGACTTCTCATTTTCCTAGTCTTTCTTTTTTTTTTCTTTTTTCTTTTTAAACAAGAGATAGTACCAGTCACTTGAGCAGTCTTGGACATATGAAAAGATCTCTTCTATGTGTTTAATGAGGGAGACTTGCCCTCTATATTATTTTTATCATTAGCAGGGCCTGAAAGAGAAGTCAATATACCTTCTGCTCCCCACTGGCATTACCAGGCACTTTGTCTGTCAACCCTGTTATTTCTGTCATCTATGGATCTTTAGGAATTATTCAACTTAATACAATGATCCCATCCCCTAGATCGGGGTGGGGAACCTGTGGCCTCAAGGCCACATGTAGCCTTCTAGGTCCTCAAGTGCAGCCTTTTGACTGAGTCAAAGTTTTATAGAACGAAACCTTTTATTAAGGGGATTTGTTCTGTGAAATTTGGATTCAGTCAAAGGGCCGCCCTTGAGAACCTACAGGACCACATATGGCCTTGAGGCCAGAGGTTCTCCACCCCTTCCCTAGATCATAGTCTTCCTCTTCAGCCTAACCCTTCTACTCTCTTTGATGATTTTTATCACTCATGTTTGCTGGCTTCCTTCAAGACTCAACTTAAATGTCACTTTCTCATTCAGTCCCTGTGTCTCTTAGAGCAGAGGTGGGGAACCTGTGGCCTCAAGGCCACATGTGACCTTCTAGGTCCTCGAGTACGGCCCTTTGACTGAATCCAAAATTTACAAAACAAATCCCCTTAATAAAAGAATTTGTTCCGTAAAACTTGGACTCAAAGGGCCACAACTGAGGACCTAAAAGGCCACATGTGCCCTTGAGGCCACAGGTTCCATATGCCTGTCCTAGAGCTTTTTCCTCATATTAACCTCCCTCTGTTCTCTATAGGTCTTGTAGGTACTTAGCTATTTACACATTGTCTCTTTGATTAGAATGTAAATTCCGTGAGGGCTAGGGACTATTTTTGTTTTTCTTTGTATCCACATTCCTTAGCATTATGCCTAGCACATAGCAGTAGCTTAATAAGTACTTATTAACTGATCAACAATATTGATAGCTGTTATAATACTGAGAAGCAATGTAGTATAATGGAGAGAGAGGTGGCCTCATAAACTGGGTTCAAGTCCCAACTCTAACAAACAATGGCTTATGTGATCCTGGGCAAGTTGCTGCAACTTTCAATGCTCTAAGACATCTCTCTAAGATTAAAAGGGCCAAGTAGAGGTCCCTGGGGCACTCTGCTTAAGACCTTGTAGCAAGTTAACATGGGATTATTAATGGCTACTCTTTGAATACTGCCATTAAGCAGTTTCTAAACCATCTGTATTTTCATCTACCCTCTATCTTTCCGTTCTTCCCATAAGAATATCATTATAAATTGTATCAAATGCTTTGATAAAAATCAAAGGAAAAGAGTATTGCCCTGATCTTCTAATTTAGCAATTGTTGTAAAATGAAATAAGTGTAGTCTTGTTTTTGTATCACCTTGTATGACCAGTTTTTGATGAAGCTGATTCTTTATGACCATGGCTTTTTTTCCGCCTAGATTTTCATCTTAATAACATTCTAGAGTTTTGCCAGAAATCCAAGTCAAGCTCAGTGGTCTGTAATTTGTAGGTTCCATTTTCCTACTATTCCTTCCTCCCCCTCCCCTCCTCCTCTTCCTCCTTCATTTTTAATTAAGATACCATTTATCCTTTTCCAGAATATAATTCACTAAATGTTCATAAGGTACCTACTATGTGTAAGGCCCTGTGGTTACAAAATCCTATCTTCAAAGAGGTTTACATTTAATGTATATGACATCATTCATTCAACAAATATTTATTGAGTTGCCTGCTATGTGCAAGGCACTTTGTTAGGTACAGTTCCATGATCTTACCACACTGTAGAACATACTAGAATTTCTTAGTGGAGAGAGGGGACCAAACGAATATTTTCCTTTTCTCCTTGGCAGGGAAATCTTGATAGAGATGTAGAGAATATTTAGAGTCAAATGAAACATTTTATACATCCTTTATAGATCTAAAGATACCTAAAGATAGTCTTGGTGGGAGTAAGGCTATTTCATCTTGTGAGACGGGGTAAAGGAGGAGAGAGTGGCGGAAGGCACCTGAGGGATAGGAGATGAGGAAGAGGGAAGAAGAGGGAGCTCACAATGAATGGATTCAATTTTTTTTCTGTAAAATATGAAATAAGAATCTCCACTGAAAGAGAAGGGAGACGAGGAGCCATAGGAGCTTGAGGTGGAATGGAAAGGTTTGGAGAGTGGGATAGTGAATTGATAAGGTAGGTATAATAAAATTATCTAGCAGCAGTAAGGACCCAGTTGAAGTTATGTAACATAAATTTGTAGTGGATCCAGCCAAAATGATTATGTGATTTTTCTCCACCTTCGTTCAACAACACATGTGTAGCATTCCCCTTATCCGCTATTAAGCACACTGCTTGTCTTGTAATCCCATTAAAGGCAATGGGAGTACTGATTTTTCTGCCTCATCTTGGACCCATGAAATTTCTTGCAGCAAGAATTGTTTGACTTCTTTCTATTTCTTAATTTCTATTGATTATCTTAGAGCACTATATTCAGAGTAGCAAAATATAAGTACCTTTAATTTTGTTTTAATTCTTAAAAATCTCAAAACACAGTTTTAAAAATCCAATATTTAAAAAAATTCCCCCTAAGCCATTCCATCTTTAATAATTTGCTAAATGCATTTTAAGGAAGGACACTGTCAAATGCTACTGCTTATAAAATACTTACTATAAAGATGGGTAACCAAAATGGGGAGAGAACTTGAAACTGTATCATAAGATCAGTAGAAGGAACCAGGGGTGTTTAGAATGGAGAAATGCTATTTTCAGATATTTGAAGGAAGATCACTTGGATTTGCTTTGCATAGTTTCACAGGGAAGAGCTAGGGCTAGTGGATGAAAATCACAGGGAGGTAGATTTTAGCTTACTATAAAAAAATAATATCCTTTTCTTTTAAGATAAGTAGGCTCCCCATTATGGGAGGTCTTCAGTCAGAAGCTCCATAAGCAATGAACAGGGATTAAGAGGACCAGAAAAAGCAACTCTAAGATCTCTACAGATAGATAACTTCCTTCCTCAGTCCCTCCCCTCAGTACTAACCAAGTTTCTTTATCTTATGTGTGAAAATACTGAGTGGCATGGTATATCATAAAAGAGACCTTATTTCTTTGTCCCTTGAGGTTAATCAAGTGAAGATGGGTCTAAGGAGGACCTGGTAGAATATAACCTGGTCCTGAGTCATTCTGGGCAAAATGGTATCTTGGAGGCTAAATGTCTTGAGCCATATCATTTGTAGATTTAGGTTGAGAATGAGCTCACTTCTTCCAACCTGTTCTTTGGATGCAAAACTTCTCATTGGCCACATATCATAATGACTTTATCGATTTTTTTTAGACTGGTATGACCTGGTTCTAGACTAAAGGCCTTGGTTTCAATCTAGTCTGAATACTGTTCATCCCTAGTACTGTGCTAATATTTGGCTGGCCAGGCAATAGACATGGAAATAGTAGATGACAGAAAAAGGATTAAACTACAGGTCCCATGCCAGATGTACATGGTCCATTAAAATCAAGATTTTTCAAGCACTAAATGCTAATCTATTCCTTTCCCTTTCCGCTACTTTTTAATGTATAGGAATGATGATTTCCCAGAGTCAGCAGATGAATAATGTAACATGTGCCCAGTTCCAGGTTGGTTTTTCAGGTTTTTTTTTTGTAAGAAGTAGTATTTAGTACTTGAAATTTACCCCAAATTACATTTTCGATTACTGTTAGAGAAACTGTTATGTGGTCTTTATTAAAAATCAGAATATGGAAGAAACTGAAATACTACTGTTTATCTGTTTCTGGCTGCCTTAGGCAACAAGTAAAATAGAAAAAATAAATTAATTTTTATGAAGTATAAATCCATTCTGAATGGTACATTAAAAAACTGGAATGTTTAAAACAGTTTTAGTTTTGAGGTTATACTTAGTTGCTTACAAACTGCCAGTATTTTTATTTTTAAAAAATTAAATAAATTTTATTAGATTCAGGAAATCTGGTAAAATGTTTGTGCCTCTAACTTTCATTGAACCAGATATTTTTCTTCTTGGTGCATCATTTCCCTACTCTTGAATATGAGGCTAAAATACTTTAGCTTTTCTCTTTACTACTTCATAGAAATAGTGTTAGAATTAGCTAGATCTTCATGATGCATTTGTAAATGCTTTGACATCTTCATAAATAGGCAATACAGTTTGTAATAATCTGAGTTAATCTTTTATTTAAAGGAAATTGTCTCTTCCTTTCTTCCAACAGGTCATAGCAAATTTATGTAACTACCTTATCCTGGGGAAATATAGGTATTACCATTAAAATTTAGTGAAAATAAAGCTACATTTTATAGTTCTGTCTTGGTATCAGCTAGCTAAAATTCTCAAATCAAGGCTGCAAACAATTCAGTGGATGATAGTTTTGGGAAATGATAAAGGCATATAATATAATACTAATGTGCCATGAAATACTGAATATGAAGAATTCAGAGAAGTACATAAGACGACTTATATGAAGTAAAATAAGCAGAACCAAGAAGGCAGAGTGAAAGCAGTGACTTGCTTGAGCTCTCCCCCAAAGCCCTCCAAATACCTAAAAAATGACTCTAAACAAATTCTAAAGCAGCAGAACCCAGAAAAAGACAGAGTGAAACAAATTTCCAGCCCAAGACAACCTGGATGGTTAATTAGAAAGGTCTATCATGGCAGGCTGGGAGAGGAACACAGTTCAGCATGGGCCAGCAGTCAAAGACCAGGTCTCTGCAAACCTGGAGCGGGCCTCAGAGGACTGAATCACAGGCAGCTGTGGCAGTTTCCAGACTTCTCAACTCACAAACTCCAAAGACAACTTAGAAGGTCAGTAGGAAAAGTCTGTGATTATGATAAGCCAGAAGCTCAGTCCCAGCCCCAGTCTCAGCTGCAGCCCTGGGGCGGCGGCTGCTTCCTGAGCTTCCAGCCCATAGACTAAGGAGGAAACGTGTGGCTGATCAGAGGGGGATTGCAGGGATCTCTTAGCTGGTTGCAGGATTCTCTTGCTTTGCCTGTGCTTGGATCTGGGTCACAGTTTTGGGTGGTGGTCCTGGGGCAAGGAGGAGCGCTGGTGTGGTGGAGCTTCTAGTGGCGGTGGAGAAGGAATCCTCCTCACAGTTCCAAGGCAGAAAAGAGTGCTTGTGGTCACACATAGACCAGAGCACAGGCCAGGAAACAAGTAAACACCTTGCCCCTTATCATGCCACCTTGGAAGAACTGAAAATTTACAGGTCCCTAGAAGTATCTCTGAAAACAACTGCATAAAACCCCCAAAGCTTGGGACAGTACATTCTCCACACTGGAAGCAGACCCCTGCCTTAACAGCGTTTAAAACTCAAGAAATTGGCTGGGATCATGAGCAAACTGCACAAAAAAAATCAGATCACAGAATCTTTCTTTGGTGATAAAGAAGATCAAAACATACAACCAGAAGAAGACAACAAAGTCAAAGCTCCTACATCCAAAGCCTCCAAGAAAAATATGAATCAGTCCCAGGCCATGGAAGAGCTCAAAAAGGATTTTGAGAAGCAAGCAAGAGAAGTAGAGGAAAAACTGGGAAGAGAAATGAGAATGATGCAAGAAAATCATGAAAAACAAGTCAATAGCTTGCTAAAGGAGACCCAAAAAAATAATGAAGAAAATAACACCTTAAAAAATAGCCTAACCCAAATAGCAAAAGAGATCCAAAACACCAATGAGGAGAATACCTTCAAAAGCAGAATTGGTCAAATGGAAAAGGAAGTCCAAAAGCTCACTGAAGAAAATACTTCCTTAAAAATTAGAATGGAGCAATTGGAAGTTAGTGACTTTATGAGAAATCAAGACATTGTAAAACAAAACCAAAAGGATGAAAAAACAGAAGACAATTTGAAACATTTTATTGGAAAAATAACTGACCTGGAAAATAGATCCAGGAGAGACAATTTAAAAATCATTGGACGATCTGAAAGCCATGATCTAAAAAAGAGCCTAGACATCATCTTTCAAGAAATTATCAAGGAAAACTACCCTGATGTTCTAGAACAGGGGGGTAAAATAGAAATTGAAAGAATCCTCAGATCACCCCCTGAAAGAGATCCCCAAAGGAAAACTCCTAGGAATATTGTAGCCAAATTCCAGAGTTCCCAGGTCAAGGAGAAAATATTGCAAGCAGCCAGAAAGAAACAATTCAAGTATTATGGAAACAATCAGGATAACACAAGATTTAGCAGCTTCTACATTAAGGACCAAAGTGCTTGGAATATGATATTCTGGAAGGCAAAGGAGATAGGATTACAGCCAAAAATCACCTACCCCACAAAACTGAGTATAATCCTTCAGGAGAAAAAATGGTCATTCAGTGACATAGAGGACTTTCAAGCATTCTTGATGGAAAGACCAGAGCTGAATAGAAAATTCTGCTTTCAAATACAAGACTCAAGAGAAGCATGAAGAGGTAAACAGGAAAGAGAAATCATAAGGGACTTATTAAGGTTGAACTGTTTACATTCCTACATGGAAAGAGGATATTTGTAACTCAAGAGACCTTTGTCAGTATTAGGGTAGTTGGAGGGGGAAAAAATTATATGTATAAATAGATTGATAGAGGGCACAGGGTGAGTTGAAGATGAATGGGTGATATCTGAAGAATAAAATTAAGGGGTGAGAGAGGATTATACTGGGAGAAGGAGAAAGGGAGAGGTAGAATGGGGTAAATTATCTCACATGAAACAGACAAGAAAAGGCTTTTACAGTGCAGGGGAAGTGGGGGAAGGTGAGAAGGAATGAGTGAATCTTATTCTTATAGGATTTGGCATAAGGAGGGAATAACATACACACTCCGTTGGGTATGGAAAGCTATCTTACCCTACAGGAAAATAGGGGGAAGGAGATAAGAGAGGGGGAATGATAGAAGGGAGGGCAGATTTGGGGAGGGGGTGTTCAGAAGCAAATGTTTTTGAGGAGGGACAGGGTCTTAGAGAGAATAGAATAAACGGGGAGAGGGACAGGATAGGATGAAGGGAAATATAGTTAGTTTTCCACAACGTGACTACTATGGAAGTGTTTTGCATCACTACACTTGTATAACCTATATCGAGTTGCTTGCCTTCTCAATGAGGGTAGGTGGGGAGGGACGAAGGGAGAAAATTTGGAACCCAGAGTTCTAAAAACAAATGTTAAAAATTGTTTTCACATGTAACTGGGAAATAAGATATGCAGGCATTAGAGTATAGAAATCTATCTTCCCTTACAGGAAAATAGAAGAGGAAGGGGATAAGAGAAGGGGGGGCGGAGATAGAAGGGAAGGCAGATTAGGGGAAGAAGTATTCAGAATGCATGCCATCGTGGGGTGGAGGGAGGGATGAGATGGGGAGAAAATTTGGAACTCAAAATCGTATACCACAACTTGTTCAGTTATTCCCCAAATGATGGTTATCCCCTCAATTTCCAATGTGAAAAGTGCATTTTACAACCTTGTGAGATATGTGCTATGACTATCCTAATTTTATACTTGGGGGAACTGAGGCAAGAGGCAGCTAAGTGACTTACCCAGGGTCACACAGGTAGTATGTATTTGAGGCCAGATTCGAACTTAAGTCCCCTTGACTCCAGGCCCAGTGCTCTATCTGCTGTACCACCAGCTGCCTCTAGAATGCTGCCTAGTTTTGCTAAACTGGTCTTTTTCTTTTTTCTTATTTCTGAACTTTGTTACAAGGGATAGAAAAAGGGTGATATATTTGGAAATGAATATGATATATAGGAAAAAAACCCCTTCAGAACTAAGAAAAAATTAAAAAATGATAGTCATAAAAAAAGTTTTCATTGGTTATTATCAATAGCCTTGCTTGTCATGGTCCTCAGTAGGGACTTGGAACAAAGTCAAGCCCCATGTTTTCACTCCTCAAATACTTGTAGAATAGATAGAAGGCAGAGAGGACCAACACTTTCAAAGAAATGTAAAATATAGATACTAGAAATAAGTTTAAGACTTTTGTTCTTTGCTTTGGCCTAATTTGGGTAGTATGGTGTAAAAGATGTGCTATTTTATTCAGGTGTCTTTAATACCTACTCTGTCCTTCAGTAGGGAAATAAAAGAACCCCAAAATGACAAAATGATATCTACAAGCAGGAAGAATGAGAAGTGTGGCCAAAACTGCACAAAAGAGGGTGTCTTGTTAGATGAGACTTAAAAATAGATATTTGAAAGAGGAGATTCTTAAAGGCAGCTGGGGCTATAGATATGAATAGTTGAATGAATTTGCAAAGAGAGAGGAGGGAGACAGTGAAGAGGAGAAAAGAGAGACAAGTAGACTAAATTGACCGTGTGTGTGTGTGTGTGTGTGTGTGTGTAAGAACCTAGGAAATCACTATTGTATTATGTTTGGGAGCCAATAATATTCCTGTTTGAGACTATTTTGAGAGACTAATAAATATAGAGTTGATACAGTGAGCAAAATGCAGAAATGAAGTGCTCGTGTGTATTCTGTATTTCAGGTGAAGAGGTCGTAGCTGGATCTAGATAGTTGGAATTGTGCTTAAGTTTCCAAACCCTTCTGTGCACTACTCTCATTATCTTACTGGGGAACTCTTGATTGGTCATGAAAGTCATTAGAGAAAAAGTTATTTGCAAATTTGAATCAGCATTTACTAAATAAGATGTATGTACTTTTCGAAGTTCTCCATATTTTAGCTTTTCTCAAAAAAATTTTCTTTTTTTTTTAAATGGTAGTTTTTATTTTTTTATTTTTAACATTTACTTCCACAAGATTTTGAGTTCCAAATTTTCACCCCATCTTGCCCCTCCCCCCACCCCAAGATGGCATGCATTCTAAATACCCCTTTCCCTAGTCTGCCTTCCCTTCTATCTCTCCCCTCTTCTCTTATCCCCTTCCCCTTCAGTTTTCCTGTAGGGCAGGATGGATTTCTGTACCCCATTTCCTGTATTTCTTATTTCCCAGTTGCGTGTGAAAACATTTTTTTTAAACATGTGTTTTTAAAACTTTGAGTTCCAAATTTTCTCCCTTCCTCCCTCCCCACCCACCCTCACTGATAAGGCAAGCAACTAAATATAGGTTATGTATGTGCAGTTATGCAAAACACTTCCATAGTAGACATGCTGTGAACAACTAACTCTGTTTCCCTTAATCCTGTCCCACCCACCCATTTATTCTATTCTTTCTTTTGACCCTGTCCCTCCTCAGAAGTATTTGCTTCTGATTACCCCCTTTCCCAATCTGCCCTCCTATCATTCCCCTACTCTCTTGTCCCCTTCCCCCCCTATTTTCCTGTAGGGTAAGACAGATTTCCACACCCAATTGAGTGTGTATGTTATTCCCTCCTTAAGTCAAATCCTATGAGAATAAGATTCACTCATTCCCTCTCACCTTCCCCCTGTTTCCCCTCCACTGTAAGAGCCTTTTCTTTTCTGTTTTTTTTTTTTTGTGGCATAATTTACCCCGTTCTACCTCTTCCTTTCTCCTTCTCCAAGTATATTCCTCTCTCACCCCTTAATTTTATTCTCCAGATATGACCCCTTCATTTTCAACTCACCCTGTGCCCTCTATCTATCTATCTATCTATATCTATATATACGTACATATAATTTTTTCCCCTCCACCTACCCTAATACTGACAAAGGTCTCATGAGTTAGAAATATCATCTTTCCATGCAGGAATGTAAACTGTTCAACCTTAATAAGTCTCTTATGGTTTTCTCTTTCCTGTTTACCTCTTCATGTTTCACTCGAGTCTTATATTTGAAAATCAAATTTTCTATTCAACTCTGGTCTTTTCATCAAGAATGCTTGAAAGTCCTCTATGTCACTGAATGACCATTTTTCCCTCTGCAGGATTATACTCAGTTTTGCAGGGTAGGTGATTCTTGGTTGTAATTCTATCTCCTTTGCTCTCCGGAATATTATATTTCATGCCCTGCGGTCCCTTAATGTAGAAGCAGCTAAATCTTGTGTTATCCTGATTGTGTTTCTACAATACTTGAATTGTTTCTTTCTGGCTGCTTGTAATATTTTCTCCTTGACCTGGGAACTCTGGAATTTAGCTACAGTATTCCTAGGAGTTTTCCTTTGGGGATCTCTTTCAGGGGGTGATCTGAGGATTCTTTCAATTTCTATTTTACCCTCTTGTTCTAGAACATCAGGGTAGTTTTCCTTGATAATTTCTTGAAAGATGATGTCTAGGCTCTTTTTTAGATCATGGCTTTCAGATCGTCCAATGATTTTTAAATTGTCTCTCCTGGATCTATTTTCCAGGTCAGTTATTTTTCCAATAAAATGTTTCAAATTGTCTTCTGTTTTTTCATCCTTTTGGTTTTGTTTTACAATGTCTTGATTTCTCATAAAGTCACTAGCTTCCAATTGCTCCATTCTAATTTTTAAGGAAGTATTTTCTTCAGTGAGCTTTTGGACTTCCTTTTCCATTTGACCAATTCTGCTTTTGAAGGTATTCTCCTCATTGGTGTTTTGGATCTCTTTTGCTATTTGGGTTAGGCTATTTTTTAAGGTGTTATTTTCTTCATTATTTTTTTGGGTCTCCTTTAGCAAGCTGTTGACTTGTTTTTCATGATTTTCTTGCATCACTCTCAGTTTTTCCTCTACTTCTCTTACTTGCTTCTCAAAATCCCTTTTGAGCTCTTCCAAGGTCTGGGACTGATTCATATTTTTCTTGGAGGCTTTGGATACAGGAGTTTTGGCTTTGTTGTCTTCTTCTGGTTGTATGTTTTGATCTTCTTTGTCACCAAAGTAAGATAATATAGTCTGACTCTTTTTGCGCTGCTTACTCATGATGCTGGCCAGTTACTTGTTTTAAACTCTTTGTTAAGGTAAAAATCTGCTTCCAATGTGAAGAGTGTACTGTCCCAAGCTTCGAGGGTTTGTACAGCTGTTTTCAGAGATACTTCTAGGAACCTATAAATTTTCACTTCTTCCAAGGTGGTATGATAAGGGGCAAGGAGTTTTCTCTCCACCGCCACTAGAAGCTCCACCACACCAGCGCTCCTCCTCGCCCCAGGGACCAACCGCCCCCAAGCACAGGCAAAGCAAGAGATTCCTGCCTCCGCACTGGCAAAGAGATCCTTGCAATCCCCCTCTGATCAGTCACTTGATTCCCCCTCAGTCTGTGGGCAGGAAAAAGCTGCAGCCCCAGGGCCACGCTCAAGACTTGCGGCTGAGACCTAGCTCCTCTCTCACCGCAGTCACAGACTTTTCCCACTGACCTTTTAAGTTGTCTTTGGCATTCAGGGCTTGAGCAGTCTGGAAACTGCTACAGCTGTCCGCGATTGAGTCCTTTGAGGCCTGTTCCAGGGTCGCTGCGGCCTGCATGCCCATGCCAAACTGCACTCCTCTCCCCACCCAGCGCGATATACCTTGATCAACCATCCAGGTTGTCTTGGGCTGGAAATTTGTTTCTCTCTGTCTTTTTGTGGTTTCTACTGCATCAGAATTTGTTTCGAGCCATTTTTTAAGGTATTTGGATGGCTTTGGGAGAGAGCTCAAGACAATCACTGCTTTTCCTCCACCATCTTGGCTCTGCCCCCTGGATCTCTCAAAAAAAATTTCTTAAAAAAATATTTTCCCATGAGTCTTGGAGTCAGGAGGACCTGAGTTCAAATTTATCCTCAGACACTTACTAACTATGTGACCCTGGACAGGTTACTTAACCTAGATTGCCTCCAAATAAATAAATTCATAAATAAATATTCCTTGAAGTTAAACATAGCAAAGAACATAGAGTGAGAGATGACTTAGGGATTCAACTCCTCTTCCATCACCTCAAATAAACAAGTAAAACATCACCAAGTAGAGTGATAACAATAAGAAGAATAATTGAAAAAATTAAGTACAGGGTGATTCTTAAAACAAAACAAAAAATCAAAAGCTAAACACAAGCCCACAGGTTTGTTAGTTTCCTCCTCATTTTTCATTCTACACACACACACACACACACCCCTCTACCTTGTAGCTGTGCTAGTGCAGAGGAGGTGGCCTCATGTTCCAAATGGTGGCTTCAGTTTTAGGCACTAACTTGAGGAGTCAACCCCTTGGTAGTGTCTCAAGGGGATCTTCAGTCACTGATGCTCAATCAGATTAACAGCAAGAAAACAGTTGGCTGTGGAGGTGTGAGAAGCCCAGGAAAGAAAATTGTGACGGACAGAGGAACCTAGAAATCCACAGTTGTTTATGACTATTTAGTTCAGTACAGGAAAAAGAAAAACGGTCAGTGGAAGATTGAGAAAGGTAAAGTAGTTCTTAAGGCAGATTTATATATTTGAAAATATGTTAACAAAATGAAAAAGAGAGGCTCAATGAAATCAACATTCTCTCAAGAAGACTAGAAAATAAAAGGAAAGTAAAATCAAGTTACCAAAATGAGCAAGGTAAAAAAAAAAAAAAGAAGAAATAAAAAAGAATGATTAGAACTGTATACAGTATATGCTAGCAAAATCAAGAATTTAAAGGAAACAGGTGATAACCTACAAAAAATATAGAATGATATAATGAATGGAACATGAATTAGGGATCTTAATCCAATCTTAAAAATAAATTTGAAGAAGTCATAGAAGAACTAGCAGGGGGAAAGCCCTTAGTCCAGATAGGTTCACAGTTAAATTTTATCAAGTATGTAAAGAGCAATTGATACTTATGCCACAGAACTTATTCTCAAAAACTGAGAAATGAAATTTTCTTCTAAACTGCTTTTGTGACACAAACATAAAGAAAAAAACTATAGATCAAAATCATTAATGAATACGGATCCAAAATTTCAAATGAAATCCTAATGAAAAGATTGCAGCAATTAAAAAAAAAATGACCTATCCTTTGAGCAAGTTTGCTTTCTTCTAAGGATGCAAGGATGGCTTAACATTAGAAAATGATCTCTTTTTTTTTTTAAGAAAAACTAACAAATCATATTAAACCCTCAACCAACAAAATTCATATTTATATCAGTAGAAGTCTTTGGAAAAATATAATACTCAATCTAAAAACCCTAAAAGACATAGGCATAGAAAGCTATTTTTCAGTATGATAAGAAATATGTTTGTATAGTAAAACCTAAAGCCAGCCTTATTTGTGATTCAGAAACACCAGAAAATTTCCAGAAAACAGGAAGAGTCTTTAGCTAGCCTTCTTTTCATTATTACTTAATACAGTCCTAGAAATTGCCAAATCTAATAACCTTTTCTCAATTCCCATCCTTTTTTTTTTTTTAATTTTTAACCTCTCTCCAGCTTTTGAAATGATCAGCTCCCCTCTTCTCCCTGACATTCTCTTCTCTCTAGGTTTTGGGGATACTACTCTCTCCTGGTTTTCCTCCTACCTATGTGACCACTCCTCAGTTTTCATGCCCACTAATTGTGGATGTCCCTTAAGACTATCCTGGGCCTTCTTTTTTTCTTCCTCTATACTTTTTCACTTGGTGATCTCATCAGGGCCCATGGATTCATCTCTATGCAGATGATCGTCAGAGATGTATTTGTCCAGTTCTCATCCTTATCCTTATCTTCAGTCTCATAGTTTGGACATATTAAACTGGCTATCATACATCTTAAACTTAACATGTCAAAAACTGAACTCATTATCTTTCCCCTCCTTACCTTCCTGTCTTCCTAACTTCTCTATTACTGTTGAGAGTACCATCATCCTTCAAGTTACTCAGGCTTGCAATCTAGGTATTTTCCTTGATGCCTTATTCTTACTTCTCATATCCAATCCTGGCATTTGGTAAGTCCTGCCATTTCTATTTTTATAGTATTTCTTGTATAAAACCCCTTCTCTCCTCTGACATTTCCATGATCTGGACAGGCACTGCTCCCTCCACACCTGGACTATTACAACAGCTTCCTGTCACAAATCTTTTTTCATTTCAATCCATTTTCCACTCAGCCATCAAATTGTTCTTCCTGAAAGGAAAGTTTAACCAGCTTCTCTCCCCCCTTCAGTTATTTCTAGTGATTCCCTCTTGCCTCCAAGATAACTATAAAATCTGTTTGTCTTTTAAAGCCCTTCATAACCTTACTCCTTTCCACTTTCCAGTTCTCTTTCACCTTACACTTCTCCCCCTCACGAACACGTCTCTGATACAGTGATATTAGCCTTGTCATTTCTTGCACAGAACGCTTCATCTCTCAACTCTGGACATTATTTTAGTAGCTTAAATGTCCATAGCTCTTTTTAAAAAATTTTAATTAATTATTTTTAGTCTTCAATAATCACTTCCATAGGCTTTTGAGTTTTAAATTTTTCCCCCTCCTTCCACAAGATGGAATGCAATCTGATATAGGCTCTACATATACATTTCTATTAAACATATTTTCACATTAGTCATGTTGTAAAGAAGAATTAGAACCAAAAGGAGAAACCACCAGAAAGAAGAAACAAAACAAAACAGAAGGAAAAAAAGAGCAAATAGTGTGCTTCAAACTGCATTCAAACTCCATGGTTCTTTCTCTGGATATGGATAGCATTTTCCATCCTGAGACTTTTGGAGTTGTCTTAAATTCTTGAATTGCTGAGAAGAGCTAAGTCTATCAAAGTTAGTCATTGCACAAAGTGCTGTTACTGTGTACAACGTTCTCCTGATTCTGCTCACTTCACTCAGCATCAGTCCATACAAGTCTTTCCAGGTTTTTCTGCAGTCGGCCTGCTCGTCATTTCTTATAACCCAATACTATTCCATTACATTCATACACCACAACTTGTTCAGCCATTCCCCAGTTGATGGGCATCCCCTCAATTTCCAGTTCTTTGCTACCACAGAAAGAGTTGCTATAAATATTTTTGTACATGTGAGTCCTTTTCCCATTTGTATAATCTCTTTGGGATATAGCCATAGTACTGGGTCAAAGGGTATGCACAGTTTTATAGCCCCTTGGGCATAGTTCCAAATTGCTCTCCAAAATGGGTGGATCAGTTCACATCTCCACCAACAATGTATTAGTGTTCCAATTTTCCCACATCTTCTCCAACATTCATCATTTTCCTGTTTTGTCATGTTAGCCAATCTGACAGGTGTGATGTGGTACCTCAGAGTCATTTTGATTTGCATTTCTCTAATCAATAGTGATTTTAAAGCATTTTTTCATATGACTATAGATAGTTTTAATTTCTTCATCTGAAAACTCGCCGTTCATATCCTTTGACCATTTATCACTTGGGGAATGAATGTCCATACCTCTTGACCCAGATATTCCATTGCTAGGTATATGCTCTCCAGGAGGTCAGTGGGAGAGGGGGGGAGCCCCATATATACACCAAAATATTTATAGCAGCACTTTCCATAGCAAAAACTGGAAACAAAGTAGATGCCCATCAATTGGGAAATGGCTAAATATATGACATAAATATAATGGAATTGTTACTGTGATATAAGAAATGGCAGGCATGATAAATATGAAGAATATGGAAAAGATTTATTTAAATCGTGAACAGATGCAAAGTGAAGTAGAGACTGAAACAATGTACATGGATTAGACTAACAACCAAACAGTTGAAACTGGATGTTGTGAAAATATGAAACATGTTTGGTCCCACGACATGTACTCTGTCATCTACACAGGCATGGGGTGGGGGGGAGACATGTTACATTGCATATAGCATCATATTTTTTTCAATGTGTTGATTGTTTTGCTATTTTGTTCTCTTCCTCCTCTTTAAAAATAAATTTTAATTGTTGTAAGGGATAGCTTTTAGGTAAGATGTAAAGAAAGAAATAGAGGGAAATATAGGTGATGTAAAAAATATATATATACAAAAAAATAAAAATCCATTAACAAAAGAAAATCCTTACATTTACTCTGTGCTACACGCTGTGTGGGATACAAAGATGATTTGGATATGGCCCTTATCTTTAAGATTCTTACATTCTACCCAAGCAACGTGGGATAAATGCCCTTAGAGAGTTATAAATGAAATGCTATGGGAATTCAAAGTGGGGAAAGATCATGTTCAGCTGAAGTGAGAGGCGAAAATGAGCTATGACTTTTTCCCACTCATTTGTTTTATGTTCTTGGAGAAGTCGTTCAAATCAAGATTCAGCTTGTAGATAGATTTCTGACAGGGAGTCAAGAAGACCCAGGTCACCATTATGCCACAGGCAGTTCATAGCCATATGACCCTTTGCTTCTCTGTGCCTCAATTTCTCATCTAGAAGAGGAGGGAGTTTGACTTTTTAGCAGCCAAGTCTGATTCTATGAAATGTCTTTGTCTCTTTCTAATTTTAAACATATTAAAATAGTAAGCTGTAGCCCAATGCACTTGTTTTTGCATGTGAGAGGTAATAGAATTGATCACTCTTGCACAAGTATATTTTTATACTTTAAAAAAGATTCCATGAAAATTTCCAGAGCAGGATCAAAAGCTCAATTCATTTGCAGGTAGGAGGTCATGGGATGAAAACTTAAGTTAGAGGGATTAGCTTTTGAAAAGAGTAGACACTTCTTCCTCCAAGAGTACTAACTAAGGAGAGCATGGGTCAGATACAAAAATAAAATTTAAGTCGCATCACAAGCATGGAAGTATTAGTAAGCTGATGAAGTAAAGTACAATTGATGGTCATTGGAGTTAAGTGGGCTGAAGAATTGTGAGATCAGCTTGGCATTATACAGAATTTTTTTTTAATACTTTTTCTTATTTGATATGATGAACTTGATAAATACCAACAAAGCAGTCCAATCAAATCAGATAAAACATTTCTTAAGTACCTACTTTGTGCCAGACATTGTGCTGAGATCTGGGGATATGATCAATAAAAAGAAAGGCAATGCCTCAAGGAGGAAAGGGGGTGTCACCCAAAAGAGACAGGAAGGTAATGGAGGGTAGAGGGGAGGTTGGAAGGGAGACCATGGGATATCTCTCATTGGAACATATTGTTCTGAAGTGTTGAAATTAGGCAGAGCAATAAATGCAGAGTAGAGTGAGCAAAGAAGTCCAGTTCTGCCATGTATAAAGGAAAACATAGGGAGGAGGTTGGTGCTCCATGGGAAGTCATGTCCATAGAGACCTGAGTTTGTGGCATGGTGATGAGATTAGAGGTGATGAAATGGGAGGTGCATCTTATTCCTTGGAGTTGAAATCAGGCAGAAAAGCAGATACAGAATGGAGTGAGTATTGTTATATAAAAGAATAGAAAAAAAAGACTTTCGTACAAAATCATGACTCTCTGTTATGTGCAGTTCATTTTTTAAAAAAGTATATAAATCAATCTAACACTTTAGTTTCTAAGTCGTCCTACTTTTCTGTCTCCCTCTGGCCTTCTGTTGTCTATTCTGAATTTAAAAAATGCTTAATGATCCACTTTTTTTTGTATCACTATTACTAGTCTTCTTTTCCCTCTCAATTCTTGCCTGCCACCCAAATAAAAGAAGATCTTTTCCTAAGTAAGCATAGTCAAGCAAACCAAATACAACTTTGGACATGTCTGAAAATGTATGTTTTATTCTGCACCTTGACTTTATCCTCCCTCTGTCAAAAGGTATAGCATGCTTCATTAGTCTCCTGGAATCATGGTTAGTCATTGCATTCATCAGAATTCTTAAAGTGTTCAAAGTTGTATTTCTTTGAGGCAGCTGGGTAGTACAGTTGATAGAGTGTTAGGCTGGAGTCAGGAAGACTTACCTTCCCGAGTTCAGATCTGGCCTCAGACGCTTAATAGCTGTGTGACTCCGGGCAAGTCACTTCACCCTGTTTACCTCAGTTCCTCATCTGTAAAATGAGCTGGAAAAGGAAATTTTTGCCAAGAAAACCCCAAATGGGGTCACGATGTATTAAAGAGTCCGATGTGACTGAAACTACTCAACAACAACAACAGCACTTATCTGCCAGGGTTGTGGTGAGGACCAAATGAGATAAAATTTATAAAGTGCTAATCTCAGTGCTTGCCACATAGTAAGTACTTAATAAATGCTTGTTTCCTTCCTTCATTTCTTTGCAATGTTGTAGTTGTATAGATCGAAACAACAGGTTGTATAAATTGTTCTCTTGGTTTTGTTTACTGTGCTATGTATATTCATAGAAATCACCCCAGATTTCTCTGAATCCATTCCTTTCATGATTTTTTGCAGTGCAGAAATATTTCATTACATTCATTTGTTCAACTGTTTTCCATTACATGGATCCCACCTTAGTTTTCAGTTCTTTGCTACAATAAATAGTTCTGCTAAGCAATTTTTGTACATATAGGACCTTTTTCTATTTTGTTTATTTGGTCTCTTTAGTGTATAGGCCTGCTAGTATGATATTACCAGGTCCAAGAGTCGTAAATTTCTTTATATAATATTTTGGATGTGGTAAATATAAGATGTGGAACTGAATCTGCATATATACTGAAAGTATCTGACATATACAGAAAGTTTCTTTAATAATAGTAATAATAGCTAACGTTTACGTAGTGCTTACTTTGTTCATGACACTGTGGAGGGTGCTTTAGAAATATCTCATATGATCCTCACAACAACCCTGGAATGTAGGTGCTATTATTATCCCCATTTTACAAATGAGGAAACAAAGGTAAGGTTTCTGACACCAGGTATAGGATATAGCCACCTAGCTACTCTTGCTTTGGGAGTAAGTTTCTAATATCAGTTTATTTACTTATCACTTACCTCTTTCTCATAAAGCAGAATGCAAAACATCTTCCTCGAACTTTTGTTTATCTAAATTCTGACTAAGTAGGAATTTACTGTAAAGTCATATGTTACACACAAATGTTCCAATCTGAAAGAAGTCTTAATATTCATCGAGGCAATTCATTCTGGCTTTGATTTCAGTTCTTCCAAATGAAAAGGTTTAGGTAGATAGAATTTCTTATCTATCCAGTCTGTATCAATCAGTTTAGTTCTAGGTTTTTTGTTTTTTTTTGTTTTTTTTTTAGTTTGAGCATGCTATAGCAATGAAAGGTTGCTGGAGAGTTTTATATCTTTTTTGTTCTCTTGATGCAGGTTTTTGCCTTTGATTACTGCTTTTGGTCTATGGATGAATTGAACACTACAAAATATGCTGGTAAGTTTTTTTTTGGGGGGGGGTTTGCCAGTTTTTTTCTGCCTTCATTTTGACCCCGACTACTTTTTTTTAAGGGTGGGTTGTTTGTAATAAAAATTATATAAAACATGCACAATAAAAAGAATTTGTTTCTATTACTTCAAATTTTCTTCCAGTCTTTACTTATCTATTTTTGTATAGTTGTGAGTACAAATTATAACCCTCAGTCCTGTCATTCTCATAAGTACTTGCTTGTGAGTACTTCATGGTGTTCTTTTTTCATTCAAAATATTTTAATATACATCTTTACAAATTTCTGTATAATATATCATAATACAGTCAATCAACAAGTTTTTAAAGCACTTGTTATGTGCCAGGCACTGTGATAAGCATTGGGAATACAAATACAAGAAAAAAGAAAAGAAAGTCTTTACCCTCAAGGAGCTTATATTTTAATTGAAGAAGACAGCATATAAAAGGAAGCTGAAAAGTAGAAGTGGAGGGAGGTACCTGAGTGAAGGCATGTTGGAGAAAGAAATCTGGAGAGTCAAGAGTGTAGTTCAGAGAGCAATGAAAGAGTGAACATGACTGACCTGGTAAGCTTCTTTAAAATAGAGGTGCCAGGCCAAGATGGCAGATTAGAGGCAACCCAACAGAATTCCAGCCAAAGAAAACTTAAGAGTTTGACAAGAAAAGCTTGGGACACCAGGGTGAAAATATGTCCAGAGCCCACACATGTGATTGTAGCAACACTGGCTGCAGGAACAGTCCCTTCAGGAGCTCTGAGCCCTGAGATGTTAAAAAGGGGATCAGCCAACTGATTAGAAAGAGAATACAGGGAATCCTTTGCTGGCACTAGGTACACCTGGCACTGATTGGCAACTCTATTGCCCATACACAGTTCTACATTGCAGTTCCAGGGCACTGAGGAACTCTAGAGGGTTGGTCACAAAGGAACAGGGGCCCTGGTCATAGTTCCAAGGCAAATAGGAGTATTAGTGGAACAGGGACCCTTCCTGGTTAAAGACCAGAGCACAGACGAGGAGAGCAGTGACCACACCTCTCCCAGGATCACACCACCTTGGAGGCACCAAAAACTTTTGGAACCCCAGAACTAGCTCTTAAAACAGCAACATGAAGGGGCAGCTAGGTGGTGTAGTGGATAGAGCACTGGCCCTGAGGTCAGGAGGACCTGAGTTCAAATCTGGCCTCAGACCAAACACTTGACACTTACTAGCTGTGTGACCCTGGGCAAGTCACTTAACCCCAATTGCCTAAAAGAAGAAAAAAAAATAAAAAAAAAATAAAACAGCAACATGAAAAAGGCTAAAGTGTGGGACAGTGCCTCCCCACTCCCAGGTGAGCACAGCCCAACTTTAACTTAAAGTTCAAAGCTAAGGAATAGGCTGGGGAAATGAGTGAAGATTAAAAAAGTAATAATTTGGTCATAAAAATGTACTGTGGTGGCAGGGAAGACCAAGACATAAACTCAGAAGAAAACAACAGTGTGAAAACAGGTACAAACAAAGCCTCAAAGAAAAATGCTAATTGGATCCAAGCCCAACAGGAATTCTTGGAAGAGTTATGAAAGAGATGAGTGGTGAAGGAAAAGTTGGGAAAAGAAATGAAAATGGTGCCAGAAAATTATGAAAAGAGAATTAACAGCTTGGTAAAAGTGGCACAAAATATAATGAAGAAAATAACACCTTAAAAAACAGAATTGGCCTAATCATAAAAGAGACAAAAAACATTTACGAAAGAAAAGAATTCCTTTAAAATCATAATAGGCCAAATGGAAAAGGAGGTACAAAATCTCATGGAAGAAAATAATTCCTTAAAAATTAGAATTGGGCAAATGGAAGCTAATGACTCCATGAGACATCAAGATAAGATAAAACAAAGTCAAAAGGATGAAATAATAGAAGAAAATATGAAATATCTCATTGGAAAAACAACTGACCTGGAAAATAGATCAAGGAGAGGTAATTTAAGAATTGTTGGACTACCTGAAAGCCATGATTAAAGAAAGAACCTCGACATCATACTTCAAGAAAGTATCAAGGAAAGTTGCTGCTGTTGTCTTAGATCCAGAGGATAAAATAGAAATTGAAAGAATCAATCAGTCACCTCCTTGAAAGAGATCCCAAAATGAAAACTCCTAGGAATATTATATAATATTATATGTAAATTATATCTATAAATTCCAGAACTCCCAGGTCAGAGAGAAAATACTTCAAGCAAAATGCTATCCACATCCAGAGAAAGAACTACAGGGTCTGAATGCCGATCAAAGCATATGATTTTCACTTTTTTTGTTTTGTTTTTTCTTTCTCATGGTTTTTCCCTTTTGTTCTCATTCTTCTTTCACAACATGACTAGTGTGGAAATGTGTTTAATATGATTATACATATATAGCCTATATCAGATTGTTTATTATCTTGGGGAGGGGAAAGAAGGGAGGGAGGGAGGGAGAAAAAAATTTGAAACTCAAAATCTTATAAAAGTGAATGTTGAAAACTAAAACAAAAATATTTTTAAATGAAGGATAAACAACTCCCAAAAAAAGAGAAGAGAAAATGCTTTAAGGAGCTAGAAAGAAACAATTCAAATATTATTGAAACACAGTCAAAATCACACAAAATGTAACAGGTTCCACATTAAGGGAGCAGAGAACTTGGAATATGATATTCTGGAAGGCAAAGGAGTTAAGATTATAACCAAGGATACCTCCCCAGAAAAACAGTATAATCCTTCAGAGGGAAAAATGGATATTTAATTAAATAGAGGACTTTCCAAAATGAATAGAAAATTTGACATTCAGACACAAGACTCAGAAGCATTTAAAGGTAAACATGAAAGAATAATCATAAGGATCTCAATAAAGTTAAACTGTTTACATTCCTATATGGGAAGATGATACATGTAACTCCTAAAATCTTTATCATTATTAGGGTAGTTAAAAAGGAGTTTACAAAGACAGAGGGCATGAGTGTGAGTTGTGTTGGAATGATTTCCCAAAAAAATTAAAATGAAGGGATGAGAAAGAAGGATGCATTGGGGGACAGGAGAGGGAAACTTTTCTTATACAAAGGAGACACACAGGGAAGAGCTTTTACAGTGAAGGGGGAAATGTGGGAAGTGGCAGGCAATGCTTAAACATCACTCTAATCAGAATTGGTTCAAAGAGGGAAGAATATATATACATATTCATTTGCATATAGAAATGTAACAGCCAATAGGGAACTAGGAGGGGAAGGGGATAAGAGAAAGGGAAGGGGATAAGAGAAAGGGAAGGGGAGGGGATGATAAACTGGGGGACAAGTTAAGGGAAGCAATGGTTAGGAGCAAAATAAACTTTTGAGGAGAGATAAGATAAAAAGAGAGAAGAAGAAGAAACAAAAGAAATTAGGATTGAGGGAAATACACAGTAATCATAACTGTGAATGTAAATGGAATGAGCTCACCCATAAAATGGAAGCAAATAACAGAATGGATTAGAAACCAGAATCCAACAATGTGTTGTTTACAAGAGACACACACAGAGTTAAAATAAAGGGCTAGAGCAGAATCTAACATGCTTCAGCCAAAGTAAAAAATTCAGGGATAATAATCATGATCTCAGACAAAGCAAAAGCAAAAAGAGACCTAATTAAAGTAATAATCAGGGAAACTCCATTTTGCTAAAATGGACCATAGACAGTAAAGTAATATCAGAGATTTTTATAGCAAGTTTCTCAGATAAAGCCCTCATTTCTCAAATATATACTCAGTATAGAACTGAGTCAAATGTATAAAAATAAGATCCATTCTCCAACTAATAAATGGTCAAAGGATATGAATAGGCAGTTTTCAGAAGAAAAAATAAAAACTATAATCATAAAAAATGCTCTAAATCACTAATGATTAGATAAATGCAAATCAAAAGAACTCTGAGGTACAGCCTTACACCTATCAGAAATACCAAATGCTGGAGGAGATGAAGGAAAAATAGGTACACTAATGAATTGTCAGTGAAGTAGTGAATTGGTCCAACCATTCTGGAGAACAATTTGGAACTAGGCCCAAAGAGCTATTAAACTGTGTATACCCTTTGATCCAGCAATATCACTCTTAGGTCTATATCCCAAGGAGATCAAAGAAAAAGGAAAAGGACCTATATGTACAAAAATATTTTAGCAGCTCTTTCTGTGGTAGCAAAGAATTGAAAATTATGGGGATGCTTTTCAGTTTGGGAACGGCAAACAAGTTATAGCATATGATTGTGCTGTGGGAAGTGACAAGGGAGGTGGTTTCATAAAAACATGGCAAGACCTATATAAAGTGATGCAAAGGGAAGTGAGAACTGGGAGATAATTCTGCACAGTATGGCGATGTTGTAATGATGATCAACTCTGAAAGACTTGGCTACTTTGATGAATATGATGATCGAAGACAGTTCCCAAGGACTTAGGAGGAAAAAATGCTGTCTGGCTCCAGAGAAAGAACTGATGAACTCTGAGGGCAAATTGAAGTATAATTTTCTCTTTCTTTATTTTTTTGCTTTTTTTTTTTAATATGGCTAATGTGGAAGTGTTTTACATGACTTAACATGTATAATTGGTATCATATTGATTATCTTTTCAGCAAGTGGGGGAGGGAGGGAGGCAGAGAATTTCGAACTCAAAATGCAAAAAGAAAAGAATGCCCAAAATAAATAAACAATAATTTTTTTAAAAAGATGAAATAGAGGTGCCAGGAGCAACTGACCAATCAGAAGAAGAGCTACAGGGATGGAGAGTCACCTATCAGAGTAAGAAGGCTGCTTAGGTAGAGTAATTTTCCTAGATGAAAAGACTGGTCAGTCATGGTAGAAAAAGAAATGCAGAGAGGTAGGAGCAGAGCCCAGAGAAGAATGGAAGGAATGAACACCTAGCTCCTTCTTCCAAATAAGCTGTTTTTCATTATTAATGTAAAGTTTCTCTTCACAGTAGTCTTTTGATGTCTAGCCTTTTAGGCAACCACCAAAATAAGATTTAATTTCCTTACCAGTTTGTTAGTTTTTTCTGGAATTCTTAAAGGAATTTATAACCTGCCAACCACCTGTGTGACCCTGAGCAAATCACTTAATTCTCTGAGCCTCAGTTTCCTCATCTGTTAAATCAGAAGGTAGATTACATCTAAAGTCCCTTTCAGTCTTAAATTCATTGAATCACCAAGTCAAAGAATAACCTGTTGGGTAGGAAATTGGCACATAGGTCTTTTTTTCTTTTAAAGTTAAGTTAGATTTGAAATTTCTTGAGTAGCTAACTAATGTTGACATAAGCATCTTTTCCAGAGATAGCCAAAAAACCCTGTTTCCCTTCTCAATCCTTATTTTGGAAGTATTTAACTCCATTTCTTCATTAATCTTCTGAACAAGTTATCACTAACATTTTAACACATCACAATAGTCAAATATTAGGCCTCTGTTTGTTTGGAATCAGCCATACTTCCTTTAATTCAAGAAGCAAGCATTTGTTTTTATGAAGCAAGTTAAGATTTGGAGGAATTGTTTTTTATCTTTTTGTCATTTGACTGTATGATTCCATTTCAATATTTTCACTCAATAAATATTTGCTAGTAATTTCCTGCAGTGATGGATGTTGAAGTGTGAAAAACACAGATGTTTTAAGGTATCTGAAAGTCTAATATTAAACTTTATTTTTAATGAAAAGGAATTATTTGCAAGTATACTCCTTGATGTTGAAGAGCAGGATTTTTATTTGGGGGATGGGAGGCTGTAGCTAATGCTTCTAGAAAGATAGTTTCTTTAGTAGAGACTGAGTACATAACATGAATTCTGGGGAAAATATCTTTTCCCCAAGTTTAAGAGGGCTTTGATTTGAAAAAGGAGAAGAATAAATGGTAGAAAGGAAAATGGTCAGCCATAATTGTTATACCAGACACTATTAAAGTCAACAGGTATATCTTGAAAAGAGTATGACCTGAAGCTAATCCAGATCCAAAAATATTTTGACAATCTGAGCTAACGGTGGTTTTAGAGGTACTTATATAAATAACTAAGAAGGGGGAATGGCAGTTACACTGCCTCATATGTGTGTGTGTGTATGTGTCTGACACATATGAAATGATGCATGGAGTGTGTGTGCAATGAACAAATAGACTGGAGGTTTTAATGCTGGGAATTAAATATGACTTCTTAAATAACATTGAAAGTCATTGGGATGTATATGTATAGCCTATATTAGATTGTGCACCGTCTCGGGGAGGGTGGTGGGGAGGAAAGGGGAGAAAAATTTTAAACTCAAAAGCATATGGAAGTGATTGTTGATAAATCAAAATAAATTTTTAAAAAAAGTCATTGGGATAGGAGGGCAACAGAAGATTGTTCTTTGTCCCTAAGAAATGGATCTTATAAAAGCTATAACAGGAGCACTATATATCAGTCAGCAAGCATTTATCAAGTATGTACATGTACTAGGCTCTCTGGTAAGTGCTTGGAATTGAAAGAAGTGTAAGAAAGTTTTTTTCTTTCAAGGGATTCTTTAGCTATATAATTGTGAAGCTGATGAACATGAAGGCAAAGCACATTGGAGAGCTTGAGAGTGAGTATAAGAAAAGAGGAAGAGGTAGAAGTGATATCATTGTGAGAGCATCCTATACACCAACCAGCCAGTTGAAGGAAATGGACACTTTCCCAATAAATTTCTTTTTTAAACTGATATACAAGTGAAATATGTTTGTGCCAGTTATTTCAGCTACCCATATATCTGCTGGAGATTTTTTCCCCCTTTAAAAGCAGAGCTTTTAATGAATTCTTGACTTGCTTTGCTAAAGTTTCCACATATAGGAAGGAAACAGCATTAATAAGGATAACTTCCTCTGGATCTAATCCTTACCAACAAAGAGGAAGTGATTGTTGAATTGAAAATGACAGTAATCTTCAGAGAAATTGTGCATGCCATCTTGGAGCTCATGATAGTCAAGACAGGGAAGATTTTGGCATATTTAAACATAGACCCTAATCTTTAGGAGAGCATATTTCAGAAAGTTCAGATAAAAGATAGACCTTGCTTGATATTCCAAACTGAAAGATAGCTCAAGAGAACAAGACACTATTAAAAAAAATTCCAACTCAGTAATAAATTATTCCAATGAAGAATAAAAGGGGACAGCATGCAATGTGACTGCTCAGAGAGCTCTCTCATAATAATATACATTAAAAGAACATGTTGGGGCATGTAGATGGCTCAGTGGATAGACCACCAACCATGGAGTTAGGAGGACCTGATTTCAAATCTGGCCTCAGACACTTATTAGCTTGTGTGACCCCGGCAAGTCATTTAACCCCATTTGCTTCCAAATATAAATATGTATATATATGTATTTTTTTCTTGCCCTAACTCTTTTCCTGTATAAGATAGGAATAAGAGGAATTCTTGTAAACTTCTGAAGTACTCACAAGTAAATGCCAATTTCAATATTTGCATATTAATCTCAGTAATTTACAAGTAGTAATATTTAACAGTGGGCCCTCTTTCGGGTATCTCTTTATCACTTTTAAACAGTGCTGGTGGTGAGAAAGTTTGAGTTTGTTCTGGACTTGGCAGGCTTACCAGGTCCAAGAAGGGAAACACTTAGTGCAGAAAGTCAGATTTGGGGCATGACTCAACACAAACAAGAAAAGAAGGAGGAGTGCTTGGTTCAAACTAGGTTTAGACAAGCCCCACAACTCACTAACCTTTGTAATTATCTAATGGAGTCGTAGGTCTTGAAAAGTGTGAATATGGCACATATAAGGCAACAGAATTTGAGGAATAACTTGTGGAGAGGTAGGTCTAAGTAAAATGACTAAAAAAAATGTCATTCCAAAAACCAAGACAGATTTTTTTTTTGTTATGACTGACTCAGTGACATCAGGGTTCCTATTACAACCAGCTGTAGAATCTTGCTAATGAGAAGGCAGGTCAATGGAACCTGAGAAAATGACACCCTTCCTGCTGAGTCTAACAGGGCTTGTGTGCAATGAGTGAAGGTGGACTGCAGGACCATTTTCTAAACTTGCTTGCAAATCCTATCAATGTGTCAGTACTTGTGTATCATATTTTCCAAACTGCATGTGGTGATTCACTCAGAAAACTTGTTCAACCTATTAACAGACCCGAGGTTGGTTGGAGTCACGTGCTGACCATGAGTCTGTGGTACTTGCCCTTTGGTGTCCTGGCTGGCTGATTTGCTAAGGCTAGAAGACTTCCAAGTCCCCTTTCTCCCCCACCCCATCCCATGGGTTTTGGGGTCAGCTGTTTAATGAAGAAAATAAAATCGCACCTGGGTTAAATTCTTCTTGGCTGACTGAAACATTCTTGGAGTTGCTGAGAAGAGTGTTTTCACACTGATTAGCCACACAACAAAGCAGTTGTTTGAAAGTGTAAATATTCTTAGTGTTTTTCCCTTGTAGAGTATCTGCTTGCAGAGAATTCAGTTGCTGAACTGCACCCTTTTTTCTTTGATAAAGTAGAAGGTTTAACATCATCTCTACACTGTGGTACATATCACTTACATCTTTTAGAGCAGAATTAAAACAAACATGAAACCTCACATGGCCATTTAACATTATATGGTGCTTTTGGCAAGAAAAAGAATCTTAACAGTACTCTTTGTGGCTTTATTAAAAGTCAGATCACTACATCATGGTGTTTTTTGTTTGTTTTTTAAGTGCAGGTTCCGTTATTTCAGTATGAGAAATTTTCACAGCTTTGCTGTAAAGGTTAAACTACGAGGAGCCTGAAAGTGGGGGAGGGGGAAGCACACATAATTTTTATTATTTTATTTTATTATATTATATATTATTATAATATATAATAATTTATATTATATCATTATGTAATCTACATGATTTCATCCAACCTCCCTACAAGTGACATCCCCTCTGCTTCATATAGATAGCTAGGTAGTACAGTGGATTGAGCCCTGGGCTTGGAACCAGCTTCAAACACTTACTAGCTGTGTGACCCTAGGCAAGTCACTTAACCTCTGTTTGCCTCAGTTCCTTCAGCTATAAAATGGGGCTACCTCACTACATAATTATTTATTCCTTTCCCTTCTCCCTTTGTAGTTAGTACAATGAACCGTAAAAGCCACTAATGAATTTGTTATATATGTCAGGGAATCTTGTGATATGATTAGTCATTTTATTTGTATAATTGTATGATACATAGTACTTGAAGCAAGAGAAGACTATCATACTGAAGGACTGCTTTTATCTTTCCTGTTTTGTTAATAATGGACACAGTGGGATTTTAACTCATGTCTGTGGGCAACACTGGCATGCCTAAAGTATGGGTATATGCCTATATATCTATCTATATCTATATCTATCTATCTATCTATCTATCTATATATACACACACATGTAATTTTCTCTGTGTATATATAGGCACATGGCAACATGTTATATGTAGTATATGGCAGAGGGTTGCTATCACCAACAAATGCCTTAAGTGTCTAATTCCATAGGCTGCCTATCCTTGAACTGGATGATAATTATCACCTTTGAAAAAATCTACTAGGGCTACTATGACTGGCTAAAATGCTATATTCAGTTCCAAAGAATCCTTGAAAATATTAAAGCCTCTGGAAATAACTTATTCAAATTTACAGTTTTAAGAAACAATCTCAGAGAGACCAAGTTACTTATCCAAGTTCACACGAGTAGGTGGTAGCAAAACCAGGTTTATAATCCACAACTCCTGATCCCAAGTCCAGTGTTCTTTTCTGCCACAACACTCTCTCTCCTAAAGTAGAACTAACTGTAAACCTAGCATACTTTGTCTTTAATGAAAAATCTCCCTACCAAAAGCTCTTGCTATTTTTTTCTTATTCTATTAAACAACAATATAGGAATAGTCAAAATGACAGAGTAATACAGTGATCTCCCTCCCCAAATTCCTCCAAGCAGACCTAGAAAATGTACCAGATTAAATCTTGATAAGGAAATCCAAGGGAAAAAAATAACAGTAAGTCATTTGTGCAGTCCAGGTTGGCATTGGGAGACAGAGAGATCTGTAGACACTGGGAACAGGGTCTGACCAAGAGTACCAGAGGGGGAGTATTCCAGTACCAGAGGACTGTGCCTGAAGGTAAGACATAGTCTCATCATTTGGGGGTAACCTCGTTCAGGGTGTAACAGGTATGAACTGGCAGCTATGTTACCCACCACCCTGCCAGATTTCCAACTGGCTGATAATCATTGAGACAGCATCTACTGTCCCTGAGAGCCTGGAATGACACAATATTCATATCCACCAGAAAGCAGCAACAGAACCAGGCCAGATTTTTCCCTCCAGAAGTGTTCAGAGCCTGACCCTAACCTTAAACAATGATTATAATAAAAAATCATATATTTTTCACTTCCAGATATCAAATTTGGAGTCCTTGTCACCACTTCTTTTTTAATCATGTGTATAATCTATTTTCCTTTCTCATTTTTTCTCTCCCTCAAAAGACTTCTGGGAGCAGCCCTGGGAGTGTCCATTAATGCATTATCAATGATGCCATTATTCTTTAAGGCTGATAAATAGGTCATTTTCAGGAAGTAGCTACTTCCCCTCTTCTACTTCCTGGTATTTCCTATCAATGAATTAATGCTTTCATCTTAGAGTTTTTCTATTCACAATTACAACTGATGACTGTTATTTGTTTGAGGTTTATTTGTTTTTTTAAAAAAAAGTAATCACAAAACTCAAAGCAATTTAATATTAAAACCAATGATGCAACTTGGAAGAAAATACTTGAAAACAAGACAACGTGTAATTTTTGGATGCTATCATAGCTGTCTTAGAAATTTTATCAAGGCTTGTTATACCTCATGTGGTCAGTATGTAGTCATGTGTCATATATATTCTTAGATAAGGTTCAGAAATAATGTGTATATGTACAATTACTTTAAAAAAAATAAAAATTACAAACAAAAATCAGGAAACATGTAAGTTAAGTTTCCATGGAAATTGACATAATATATGTATAACACTTACAACATAAAGGTGACCTTCATTTCATCTATAATAGAAAGAAGTAAATTTATCACATATCAATATCATATTAGACTTAATTTTGTCTATTACCTAAGATTTATGGCATTCTACATTTTTTCATTTGATTTCTTCTTTTCTGTGCTTAAGACAATCTACAGGTAGAAGTAAACTTGAAATTTTATTTCTGAAAGTGTAATAATAAGTATTGTGCAAAATAAGATGGTGCATAGTTATAACAGGATAATTTAAAGTTAAAACACTATACAACATATTATATTGTGTTATACTATATATGTATGCATAATATATAACTTAATAAATCACATCATTCAATATCATTCTTTTGCAGATGAGGAAACTGAGACCCAAATATGTGAAGTAATTTCCTCAAGGTCATTTGAGTTGCCCTTTCCAGATCTAAATCTGTGATCTAAATCTAAATCATTCCCTCATGAAACAGCCCATTGCTAATTATTGTTTTCTGTTGGTACAATTTCCTCCCTAAGCTCTGTGAATCTAAACTTGTGCCTCTGTAAAACACATTGAATATAATACATTCCCTTAGGTTATCTACAAATACTGAGCACCTTAACAAGATACAGAGTATGTAAAAATCAAGCAATGTTCTGTGAGTTTAATAAAAGAGTTATACACCTTCATGATTCACTGATCAGATTTTTCTTGATGTGCTCTGTGGCTGCCATTTTTCTGGCTTCAAGGACTGTACACAGTTTAAATCACAGACTTAATTCCTGCCTCGAAATATGTTGTGGTGTGGCAGTAACTGGCCCTTTCCTTTCTGAATTCTAGCTAAAAAAGCATTCTCCTTGTTCCCATCCCATTCATTTTATGGGGTTGGCAGAATATTATAACTCTGCTTTCTGTGCTTCTCCACTATACAGTCAATCAAGAAAGAAAGAAAGAAGGAAGGAAATAATTAAATAAGTAAAAATAAAAAGAACCTTCCTATCACTTTCAAAATTGTCTTCAGGAGGAACTGTGCTTCGAAGACTAATTGCTTACCACACTTGCCCTAGAGATTATTGCTGTGTCATGTAAACTCTGATATTGAGTCAAGATATGCCAAAGTTGTACACTTATTCTTTATTTGTATGTATAGTTTTGGATAAGATTTACATCTGCATGAAATTATTTTAAAGAAATTCACAAATGTTGTTGCTTATATTACTGAATTGATAAATCCAAAATTAAAAGTAGGTTTTGAGTCAAACTGGTCCTATTTTTATCTCTAGTATTTTCTGTCAACATCATTTGGGGGGGAGAAGGAGGAGGGGGAACTTTAAAATTTTGCTATTGTTTATTTAAGCCCGCACCTACTAGGAAGTACAGTGGATAAAGGGTTGGGCCTGGAGTCATGAAGATTTGAGTTTTAATCTAGCCTCAGTCTAACTAACTAGCTCTGTGACACTGGGCAAGTCACTTAGCTCTTTTTGCCCATCTGTAAGATGGGGACAATAATAGGTAGGAACACCTACCTCCCAGGGTTATTGTGAGATCAAATGAGATAATATTTGTAAAGAGCTTAGCAGGGTGTCTGGCACATAATAAGCATTTAACAAATGTTTATTACTTCCTGCCTACCATATACACACTTCTCCCTTGCCCCCCACCCTCGCCATGCCACACACACAGACACACACATATACCCATGGGTGTGCTGGTAAATGTTTAACCAGCTCTTCAGAGGAAAATGTAAATAATGTATATACAACATACTTTTAAAAAATTATATTTTACTTTTCCCCCATTACACGTAAAGACAATTTTTAACGTTCATTTAAAATTTTTAGCTCCAAATTTTCTCTCTCTTCCTCATCTTTCCTCTCCCTGAGACAGTAAGTAATTTTATATAGGTTATACATGTTCAGTCATGCAAAGCATTATCATATTAGTCATGTTGTGAAAGAAGACACAGACCCAAAGGAAAAAAGAAACACATGAAAAAATACAGAAAGTGAAAAACAGTCTGCTTTGATCTGCATTTAGACTGCATCAGTTCTTTCTCTGGAGGTGAATGCAATACACTTTTAAATTTAATATGTATCATTAACACTTCCCATAATTTCCTTAATTTTAGACAATGTCAGGCTCTAATTTGGGCATTTCCCAATTTCTGAGTTGTAAATGCTCACATGCACGTCACTCCCCTCCCCATCCCAACACTCCACTCAGTTGATTATCATCTCCTGGGACAAACAGAAAATATGGTATTCAAAGCCCTTCATAACCCAACCCACCCCTTACCTTTCCATTCTCTTCATACTTTATAGTCCCCTCTTCAGTTCAGTAACATTGGACTCTTTGCACTTCCTCCAAGAAGACACTCCATCTCTCAGCCCTGGGCATTTTCTCTGTCTTTTTCCCATGCTTGGAATGTTCTCTCTTCTCTCTACCTACTGGATTCCCTGGCTTCCTTCACATCCCTACTAAAATCCCAACTTCAACCGGAAGCTTTTTTTAGCCCCCTTAATTCTAGTGCTTTCCCCTCTATTAATTATTTCCTCTTTATCCTATATATATAACCTGTTTGTACATATTTGCTTGCTTGTTGTTCTTCCATGCCCCCTAATTAGACTGTGAACTTTTTGAGGACAGGGACTGTCTTTTGCCTTTCTTTATATCCCCAGTGCTTAGCACAATTTTTGGCACATAATAGGTATTTAATAAATGTTTATTGACTGACCGATTGCCCTTGACACATGCTGACTGTGTAACATTGGGCATATCTCTTAACGTCTCAGTGCTTTGGTGGCAGTTCTCTAAAACTGAAGGTGCAGAATAGTTGCTAATTTGCAATTAAGAGACAAGAGTTTCTTCAGTGGAAGATCCCCACACCAGTGAAAATGCCTGTACAGCTGAAGAAAAACAAAACAAAAAACCCACAACAAACCAAAACAAATGCCTAAACAAACAATAATAAAACTGTTATCCCAGCTTCCTTTCCACCTTTATTTCTCCCACTTTGCTGCTTCCAGGGATAGGAGCCTTAGCATAGAGGGAACACTGTCTTGGTTACCTATCTCCCAGTAGGCAAATAGTAAGTAGCTTGGAGTCCATTAGTTGTCTCAGTAGGGAGGGGTTATGCACCAGTAAGGCAGCCCAAGGGTATTAGTTTAAAGAGCTATGTCAAACATGACTCAGGGTTGAATGACTCAGACCTAAGACTATGCTTACAGAAATGTCAAACCATGAAGTTCTCTCCATACTGTTTTGGCAGTTATCTTATGAGTAACTGTATTAGGGCCTTGGTTAAGCTCTGTCCACATAGCTACAGAAAGGCTAATAATAAATCCCATGAAGGAAATTAGCATTATGGTCACGGTTATTGACAAGTAAGGCCAGAGTCGCTTTGTGGCTTCACTATAGCTGGGCACCGTGGGAGCTTGCATCTGCAAAATGTCCATGGGCCACAGAACCCAGGCCAATGAAAGGCATCTCTTCTAATTTTTTGGCATCTGCTGTGCTGAAAAAGCCGCAGGCCTATTGGCCCTGCCAGTGATCTGGCTTTTCTCAGTTTGTCTGGGGGTACAAATAAATACTCCTAGATCCTTCTGTTATTAACAAAATTCGTCCCTGCAGGACTTCCGAATTGTGTCTCACAAGCTAGTGTATTTTTCCCCCACCCTCACGCCATTCACCGCAGAATTTCATTCTATCTACATTCATCCACACAGCTGGAAACATTTAGGTTGGAGATACTGCATCTTTTATAATGGCCACCCATGAATTGTTTAAACCCTTAAAATGTCAAGTGTGTTCCTACTCTCTCACTCCTCCAATATAAATTGCCTCTTTTGTGAGTCTGCTTCCACAAGTAGTTGGCAGAAGTCACTATTCCCTATGTTGAAAATGCTGGAAGTTTTATAAGAAACCATCTGAGACTTCTGGGCCAATTGGGATCCCATCATGAAAGGACAAGTAGTTTTGATATTTAACACCTTTTTGTTATCACAGGGTATAAAGCACAGTAGGCAAGATTTATGGGTCACAAGTTAAGCTTAAGGAGATGTAAAACTCAAAGCAGGGTAAAGGATCTGGGCAACAGTGTAATGTTTTTTCTTTGTTACTTAGACAATAGCAGTCTACTAAGGATTGTTCAGACTGGAAAGGTACCCTGACATAACCAGTGGGCCTATACATCAGCGTGAAGAATAAGGGGAAATTCATAGAAAAGATGAGACCTTGAAGTCATGTATTAATCCATGATTTTACATGGCTTTGTTATTGTGACTTGCATATCTTTCTGGCGTCTTCCGTCTTGGGATTTTTCCATCAGTCATTGCGAGGAAAAAAAAATAGTTTGATTTCCATGAGATAAAGAAAATCCGACATTTATTGGCATGTCTTCTTCCCTACACCACCCCACCCCACCCCAAGTTTAATCTCATTTAAGTTTTGAGAAAGAGTGTAGAAACAGTTTTCTCAGCAAAAAGGTATGTGTTTGGCACACCTTGTTATAGAGAATGATTCACAGTGTTTGTCTCAGCCTGTTTGAATTTGGAAGTAGTACCTCTAAGGTAAGAGAATAATGACCTCAGTGATTCAGTTTGAAACTTTTTTTAAGTCCTCTAAGAAGCAGTATTTGTTTCTTTCCCTGTTTTCTTACAAACAAGGTTTGATTTTACTACTTTTAAATACTCATTTATTCCAAATTTGCCATGCATAATGCTATGTACATTTCAGATTTTATTCATCTACTTATAAACTGTACTGGGACTTCTATCCATGGCATTTAGGCACTTGGACTAAGACCACAGAAACAAGATAGAAAGGGATACACTCCAAGGTGTGTTAACCACATGGTTTGTAAGATTGGTGCCCCTAAATATGGTAGTACATACTGAAATATGTAACATTTAACTGAAAAATGGAAAATATATAGCACATACTGAAAAATGGAAGAAAGAGCTAGTCTACTGTCCTCATTTACAGATGAGGAAACAGGCTATAGAAGTGTAGTGGCTTTCTTTCTGTGGATTAAAGTTTTTCCAGATACTGCAAATTTTTTGTTAAAAACCTATGTCAAAACTCCTTTTATACTTGTAAGCTTTAAAAAAAAAGTTAAATATCATACAGTTAACAAATATGCCCCATTATCTTTGGAAACTGGCTTAGATGTTATAGGATCATATATTTAGAGCCAGAAGGAAGCTTAGGAGCTATCTACTTCACCACCCTCATTTTACAAATGTGAAAAATGAAGCCCAGAGAGTTTAAATGACTTCCCTGACAGAGAAAGGATTTGAACCCAAGTTCTCTGACTCCAAATTCCAAAAGAATAGATTATTAAGATTATTTTTTAAGAATTTCAGTTGTTTGTTGTTGTTGAGTTTTATTTCAGTCATGTCTGACTCTTCATAACCCCATTTGGGATTTCCTTGGCAAAGATACTAGAGTGATTTTCCATTTACTTCTCCAGATCATTTTACAGATGAGGAAACTAAGGCAAACAGGGTTACATGACTTGCCCAGGGTCACATAGCTAGTAAGTATCTAGGGCCGGATTTGAACTCTGGAAGATGAGTTCCTGATTCCAAGCTTGGCACTCTATTCACTATGCCAGCTAGTTGCCCAGTTTCTACTTGACTATTTATTTTAGATATTTGATTTTTCTTTGTGTCTCTGCTCCAGTAGCAGTTTCTAGGGTTCCAGTCCCTGCACTTCTGTCCAGTACCATAACAGCCTCATAGAATGACATAAGTATGTTTGTCAACACTGGTTTTTTACTTGGACATTCAATCAAGCAAGCATTTATTGAACTCCAGTTATGTGCCAGGCAAACTATGTTAATCACTGAAGATACAAAGACAAATGAAATAGTCCCTGCTCTCAAAGAGTTTACATTCTGATGTGGACAACATGTACATATATAAGAATTTATACAAAATCAATATGAAGTGGTTTGAGGAGGGAAGGCAGTACCAGCTGGGGAGAGGAGAAGACTATCAATTTGATGAGATTATAGAAAATGGGCAGAAAATATTATAATTTCTATGAAAACAATAAGGGGAAAAGGTACTAATTCTTGGCAATAGATTGGATGTATTGGGTGAAGACTAGTAATTCAAAGATTGACTTCAAACTTGTAAACGTGGGGGCCTGAGAGCATGTTGGTGCCATTAACTGCATTAATGCTATTTGGGGAAAGAACAATATATGGGATCTAATATAAAGAATTAGAGTTCTGGGGAGAGGTTCATAACAGTAGTGATAGGTATTTGGAAGTCATCTACACAGAGGCCATAATTGAAGTCATAGGAATAGATGAGATCACTAAGAGAGAGGGTATAGAAAGAGAAGAGAAAAGGGATGGTTGTATATAGAGCCTCAGGAAACACCTACATTTAAGGGATGGGATAACCGTGAGGAGCTGGCAAGAAGCAGAAGAAGGGATCAAAGGCAGGAGAGGAGAACCTCAAGAAAACAAATATGGAAGCCAAGAAAATGAAACCATCAAAGAGGACGTAGTCCACAACTTCATATGTAACAAGGAAGTCAAGGCGATTGAGCATATAAAGGCCTTTGAATTTGGCAAACAGGAAGTCCTAAATGACTTTGGGGAAGGCTGATTCACTAGATTTCTGTGGAAGGAAACCAGATTGCTAGAATGAGTGAGTAGTGAAAAACTGGAGGCTGCAAGTATATAGTATTCTTTATAGAAGTTTGTGAGTAAAAATGGGCAGAAAGTCATAGAAGGTAGCTTGAGGAAGTAGCAGAGTTGAAGGTAAGATTTTATTTGGGTTTTTTTTTTTGTGTGTGTGGGGTTAGATTAGAGGAAAACTGAGACTCTTTATACCTTGAGAAGTAGCTTGTAGAGTAGGAGAGATTGAAGATGTATGAGTGGGGCATGATTGATGGAGCCAAGTTATGAAGGAAGTAAGAAGGGATAGGACTAAAAGTACAGGTAGGAAATATAAGAGACACCTCTTCCTCTTTGACTAGGGGAAAGTATCTGCGTATGATTGCTTGAGGGCCAAATCTGGCTCACCTCCTGTTGTTTTTGGGTTTTGGGTTTTGTTTTTTTTTTTTGTAAGGTCAGGAAGCTAAGAATGATGTGGTGTTGTTTTTAATACAAAGAAACTTTATTTTAAAATGCAAAAACCATTATTAGCTTGCAGGTTATACAAAAACAGAGGGCAAGGCACAATTTGCAAGTTTGCTTAACCTAGACTAGAAGGAAGGAGGGAATATTCTTTCAACAAATATTTATTGAGTATCTAGTGTGTGCACTAATGCTAAGGGCTGGGAGAGATACAAAATTTATACAGTTATCCCTTCCATATCACAATTTTCCCCATCACAGTTTTGACATACATATCAGCATAAGAAATTAAATGGGAATTTTTGGGGAGTTTTGCGGAAGCCACAGACAACCCATAAAGGCCAGCAGGTGACACAAATACTTAACTCAAATTTTACAGTAAGGTGCTGTAAACACCCCATAAAAGAAAAAGAAAAAAAATCAGACTTCTCTGGTACAAAGGGAGGGCCAAAAAATTTTATGTGTGCTATGTCCCTAACCCCCTCAGTGTGGAAGGGATAACTGTATAAAAATAAACTAGTCCCTGGCTACACTGAATTTGCAGTCTGGTCGAAGAACATGACATTAACAAAGACAAATAGAATATACATATTAAGTACCTGCATTAGAGAGTTCTTAAGTGCTGAGTAGTATCTATGGAGAAAGGTACATATCAACAAGAGGTGGGTTGATGAGGGTTTAAACAAGACATCCTTGAATAGGTTACATTTGAATTGAGCTTGATGGCATGGCTAGAAATTCAGCAGTTGAAAAGGATGAGGAAAAATATTCCCAGGCATAGAAAACTATAAGAACACAGGCATTTGAGTGGGATAACGTAGTAATTGTTAACAGAGCAAAGTAGTACAGTTTAATTAAAGCATAGAGTATATACAGTAAGGTAGTATGAGGCAAAGCTGGAAACTTAGGGTGGATAACACAGAGCCTCAATGCTAGGCAAAGGAATCTGAACGTCATTTGGTAGAGAAAAGAGAACCACATACAGTTTTTTTTTTCCTTTGGGAAAAAAAAAACATACCATGGTCTATGTTTAAAACAGATTATCCTGGGATCAGTATAAAGGATAGATTGAATGGAAAGAGAGTGGAGGTGGGCAGTGAAATAAAACTATTACAGTAGTCTAGGTGGGTACTAATGGGGACCTGACCTCAAAATGGAGATTCTGGGAAGAACTCACCAATCAGAAGAGAAAACTGCAGGGGTGGAGAGATCTTACAGGATGATAAGGCTGCTGGAGCATAGAAGAGAATTCTGGAGGGTCAGGTGTGGAGCTGAGAAAGAGAAGAGGGGAAAACAGTTAAGTTCTATTTTTGACATGTTGGGTTTAAAGTACTATGGAAAATATAGGTATAGATGACCTATAGGCAACTTGAGATATGGACATGGAGCTTAAAAATTGTATAGTTTGGTTCAAGGCAGAGATGTAGAAATGGGAGTTAGCTGCACAGAAGTGATGTAGTAGAAATGAATGAGACTGCCAAAAAAAGAAAATGCAGGTGAATGGATAAGGACATGGAAATCATTAAATGATTAGATCAGGAGTGGACAAACTACAGCCCACCTCATGGGCCAAATACTGTAGCAACTAAGAATATTTTGCCAACCCCTGGATTAGAGTGGATTTGAAAGAGTTGCTGTTGGATGGCCCTAATCTTCTCAGGAAGATAAAAGGCTTTTTATTGTTTCCTTTAAAGACAGTATTCTAAATTGTTTAATGGAACATGAAACAAAGATATGTATTTTCTTAAATGAACTTGTAAAGTGAATTCATATTCTCATAGCATCGTTGAACTACTCCACTACCTTTTCCTATAATTGTTTTTCTACACACTGTCATGGACAAGCCTTCTAGCAAATATTACCTCTGATATGGAAGAAATCATTAATATAAGCTCTATAGATTCACCCATGCTATTTAGTTGTATCTCTGTTTCACCATGCCAGGATGTTATTGTAGACATGCATTAATAAATGGTAGATTATTCCTGTGTTGACATATCTGCTCTGGGTCTGATGATTTATTTACTTAGCTAAATCTATTGTACTCTTCTGTAGTACTTTAGTATTTCACAAAGGTGTTAAAAATCTATAGCCGTCCTTGGAAAAAAGTGTAAATTCAAGCAAAATTGATCGCTTTGTCAGTCTTAACAGTTTTTAAAATACATATTCTAGTAGACCCTGTTGAAGGCAGGAATTTTCAAATAAACTGTATATTCATTGGGTTGAGAATAAATCAATCAATAGTCATTTATTAAGAACTTACTGTGTGACAGGCAAGGTAATACGGATACAAACACAAAAATGAGAATCTTGCTCTCAGGCAACTTCCGTTCTGTCTAAGGAGACACACACATAAGTATGTACAAAATAAATGGAAGATAATTTTGTAGGGGAGGCACTAACAGCTGGGGAGACCAGAAAAAAGCCTCATGTTGGAGGTGGCATTTGGACTGAGGACAGAACCACAGAGAGCAATGCATAGAAACTGAAGAGTAGCAAGTTTATACTTGATTTAAGAAAAAACTTCCTAATAGAGCTCTCTAAAAGCGGAATGGACTACTTTGGGATTCCATGGTTTGCATTGATGTAACATTACCAGGAGAATGTTAGTATTAAAAGAATACTGTTCTGTGCTAGTGGACAGCTTAGAATTATTGAGACTGATGCACCATTTCCCAAATGTGATCTCCTATTCAATTTGGGACCCGGCTCAATGTACACCTACTGTAACCCCTTTCTTAAGTTTGCATACATATTGACAATTGAACTCAAGGGATTGCCATTCCAACTGTGTGTCATAGTTTGGACAATAAACATTTCCACTTTGTTTTTCTGGTTAGGATGATTTCTTCTGCATTAACCATGGATCTCATTGAGAAAGTGCCAAATTGATTGATCCATTAATTAGATTGTTTACAGCATACAAATTAGAAATTATTATTTATTCATTAAGACATACTTTTCTTGACTTCTTTTCAGCAGCTTTTTGATGTCTACCAGTTCATGTTCCTGTATGTATTTGAAATGAATAAAGTTGCACATGTTTAAATCTAAATCTCAGATTTAGACTTCTCGTAAATAAGTCATGTCTTTATAAGTAAGTCTAAATTTATGTGGTTTAATTGTTTTAATACTGATTCTTAGCTAATTAATTTATATCAAAATGGAGAGGGCACAGAACTGCTGGTTTGGTATACAAAGTTCTCTGTTCAAAAATAAAAATTATAATAATTATTTATGAGTTTTATTTAAATATCTTTCCATTATTTTCATCTTAGCCTGAGAGACTGCCATTCTCAGTTCTCATCATTCAGGAAGCATCACAAGTTATTTGCTTTTGACAGAATTGTGAACATCCCAGAAGAAAAAAGTGTCCTCTCATTCTAACCTACTTAAGCATCAAGACTGGGCAGTGCTCATGATTTGATACAGAAATATGTATTGATACTTGGTGGCATTATTAATCCAGGTCATTTCTGTTACACTGTTTCTCTCTGTGCCTCTTTTACTGATTTAAGCAACTCATATTTCATCATCAGCCTTCTGGAATCTTTTGTGGTCATTGAATTGATCATAGTTCTTGCACTTTTCAAAGTTGTTTGTTTTTATAGTGTTGTTATTGTATAAATTATTCTCCTGGTTCTGCTCCTTTTATTCATTGGTTTATAAAAATCCTTAGTTATTCATTTTTGTAATATTATTCTGTTTTTTCTCTTTACTCTGCATCTGTTCATATGTCTTTCCATGTCTCTTTGACATCATTTATTTCCTCATTTCTTGCACCATTGTAGTACTCCACATTCATAAATACCACAGCTTATTCAGTCGTTCCTTAACTGACGGGCACCCCCTCGGTTTTTACTTTTTTGCAATTACAAAATGAGTTACTATAAATATTTTTGTACATAAAGTATCTTTTCTTCTTTCTTTGATCTCTTCAGAGTATCATTCCAAATTGCTTTTCAGAATGGTTGTACCCCTTTACAGGTCCGTTAAGTGCATCATTGTGCCTATTTTCCCACAGCCCTTCTAAAATTCAGTCAGTGAATAAACATTTATTAAGTGCTTCCTGTGTGCCAGGCCTTTATAATTTTCCTTTTTTTTGTCATCTTTGCCACATTGGTAGGTATAAAGCGGAACCTCAGAATTGTTTTTAATTTGCGTGTCTTTAATTAGTAGTTATTTAGAGCACTTGTTTTTAATGTGGCTATAGAAAACCCAGGTTTTGAGAGCTGACTGTTCACATCCTTAGGCCATTTGCCAGTTGGGGAATATCTTTTATTCTTATAAATTTGAAGCAATTCTCTATATTTCTTGGAAATGAGACCTTTATTACAGTATTTTCCCCAGTTATTTCCCTTTTAATTATAGCTTTGTGTGACTTGGTTGTACAACAACCTTTTAATATTATATGATCAAAATTATCCATTTTATCTCCTGTGATCCTCTCTATCCTTTATTTGGTCATGAACTCTTTTTTCTATCCATATGATCTACTAGAAGCTGTTCCCAACCCTTCCCTCCCTTAATTATTTCCTATTTGTCATATATATTGCTTGTTTGTGTATATTTGTTAGCTTATTGTCTCCTCCATTAGGTTATGAGACTTTTGAGGGCAGAGATTGTTTTGTGCCTCTTTTTGTATCCCAAGTACTTAGGATAGTGCCTAGCGCATAGCAGGCACATAATATTTATTAACTTTCTCACTGAATGATGGACACTAATGAAATCACAGGTTATTGAAGCAACTGTTTTTATCACAGGTGCACTCTTAGCAGATATACATATTGTTACTGTCTCCCTACACTCCAAAACCCCTCCTTCACAACTCTGTCCTACTTCTATTATGTAGCTAGGTGGCCCAGTGGATAGAGCACTGGTCTTGGAGTCAGGAAAGCCTAGGTTCAAATCCTGTCTCAGAAACTAACTATATGACTCTTGGCCAGTCACTTAACTTCTGTCTGCCTCAGTTACATCATCTGTAAAATGGGGATAGTAATAGCACCCACCTCAGAGGGTTGTTGTGAGGCTCAAATGAGATTACATATAACAAACTCTTTATTGGGTATCTTAGGATTTTTGTGATACCTTTTATAAATGCTAGCTATTATTAACAGCATCAGGAGCTTGTCAACCCATGGCTCAAACCACCATGGTATAGCCTGTAGTATAGTCTTCCCACTAGATTGCCTCTGTTTCTCTCTCCTTTAATCCTCATCCTAAAACTCAATATCTTCCTTTTCACGATTATGAATTTCTACAAGGTAAATAACTTACTGCTGGACAATGTTACCCTGCCTTCCTTACTCCTTCAGCTCTTTCTCTTGAACGAGGAATACCCTTCCATTGTTTTATTCTAGCTATTGGTGTTTTCTTAACAAATCTCAGTGATGACCATGAAGTCATGTTTGTGCCTTCCAAGTTAAACATTTCTAGTTCACTTATTAGTTTGGGTCCATCCTTTGGCTTATAGATATCAGAAACATTACAATTTTTTTCTCCTTTTGTCAATAATTATCCCCAGGGGATCATTGAGCACCTCTGCTGCTATTCTTCCTATCAGCATTTCTGTGTTGACATTCCTATGGCTTTTCTTACACATATATTTCACATTGTTCAAAAGTAGTGTTTTTTCTTTGTAGTCAGAAATGTTTTCACTCTGCTGTATGTAGAAGAACATTGTTCATGTTTTCAGGGGGTTGATTGCTAACTAATTGCTTAATCTTATTTTTGAAAGGTCAAGAAGTAGTTTTCAAATGCCTTGGAGAAGGAATTCTTGAAAAAGCCTTTCAGGGATACAATGCTTGTATTTTTGCCTATGGGCAGACAGGTAAGAATTTTCATTTCATAATCAAGTATAGTAAGTAGTTAGTTTTCAACAATGTGAAAACAGTGTTTTCAACAGCTTCATCATCAACAAATGCTACAAATCAGAGGTTGATTTATTATTTTGTTGATTAGCTAGACTTAAGAAAGTGATAGAGAAATATTAATAATGAAGATTAAACTCCAAAGACTTTCTGGACTTAAGTAAATGATGGAGAAAATGTCAGGAATACAGATTAAACTTAAAAGTGTGTCATGAAAATTTTTTTTTGGGAGAGCCAGTTGTTAAACATTTACTGGCATACTCCTCATTAGAAGGGACCTCAAATGTCGTCTTGCCCAATACCTTCATTTTACAAATGAAGAAATTGAGGTCCACAAAGTACTCTAGAAAGGTGAACTGTCATTATTTACTTAAGTGGATCTGTAATATCATTGATGTGGGTGTTCCTTCCAGTGGTATAGATTGCAACCAATCCATATCTCATTCTGTGCTACTCTTGTCCATATCCTTCCATAGGTCCTCCCCTATGGAGTTCATGTAATGTATTGGAGGCCTTCCTCAAGCTCTTGGCATTGTAGGAACACCAGCTGAGCTTGTGTGATGTCCGTGGTTATCCCTTGCTCCGGCAACATGGCCATTCCATCTCATTTTCCAACCATACAGCTCTAGTGATAACTTCTATGCTGCTCTTCTGCAAAATTCCCCATTATTATTACTGACAAAAAATGTATTTTGCTCTACACATTTTGCCATTTATCCTTTTAATTCAGTCGTACAGGTGGTTTAATATAATGAAGTCCTGATTGTTTGTACACAAATTAACCATGTTGGGAATTATTCAACTACAATTTGGGAGCCATCGCTCTCTGCTTGGAGTGATGGTTGATGGTGAGGGCCTTATTCCGTCTTGTATTTGTTTTCAAATATCCCTCCTTTGGAACAACATCTCTACTGGATGTTTCAAATTATTCTCCCAGTATGTATTATACAGATAACCAAGATCTTATTGCAAAGAAAAGCATTTTAAATAAACATTTTCTAAAACCATTTTAGGATAATAGATCTACATCAGGAAAGAACTGAGGTCATCTAGTCCAACCCTCTCATTTTACAGATGAGGAAACTGAGGCCCAGAGAAGTTGAATGATTTTCTTAGGTCACAATGATAATAAGTAACAGAATCAGGATTTGATGGAGCCGATGATATTGAATTATTGCCAGAGGCTTAGCATAAAGTCGAAGTCTACACAAAGCAGGGATTTGGAAACATGCCTATCTGCATGGCCAAAACACACCTGTCTTTATCTCATGACTCAGAGAAGAAAAGTGTACCCACAGATTTTGTTCTGCCAATCTGTGACATCCGGGCCAGTGTTGGTGCTGGCTTCTTGTACCCTTTGGTAGGGATGATGAATACAATGCCTGGTCTCCCGACTCAGCCCTGTTTTTATGACATTGACTTGGATCCTGTATCAGAACAAGTGAATGGATTGTTCTGAATTGATTAGGAGTATCTTCCAGGAGCTACTTTGGAAGTTTACCCAGAAGCCTGCATTTGTAGGGCCTGACTTATATTAATTATCATGTGTAGATTTGCTTAAATCATGGAAGTGTCTTTATCAGTCCTTATGAAATGCAATTAAATAAAATAATTTTAATATCTTTTAAAAAAAATCAGGATTTGAACTCAGGTCCTATTACTCCAAGTTCCATACTCTTTCCATTGTACAATGATGCTTCCCTTGACTTATAATGGAAAGGATACTGTGTAGGAGGAGTCAGGAAGCTTAGATTCTAGTTTTGTCTCTACCATTAACTGTATATTTGACCATGAGTATTTAATAACTAATAAAATGCTTTATCTAAATAACTTAACATATCTACATCTGTAAAATGGGGATAATTATACATTCCCTTCCTATCTCACATAGTTATTTTAAAGATCCAGTGGAATAAGAGATGTCAAGTCAACAGCCATTTATTAAACACCAACTCAGTGCTGGGCTCTGTGCTAAGCTTCTGCATAAACTACATACAAGATAAACAGCACACAATCACAAAAAGAAGGCCCTAGTCTTAAGGGAATTGGGGAAGGCCTCTTTTGACCTGTTCTCTCTCTCTTTTTTTTTTGGGGAGGCAAGTGGAGTTAAGTGAATTGCCCAGAGTCACAAAGCTAATGAGTGTTATGTGTCTGAGACTGGATTTGAACTCAGGTCCTCCTGAATCCAGGTCTGGTGCTCTATCCATCATGCCACCTTGCTGCCCCCTGGAAGCCTTCTTTTGGAAGATGAGATTTTAGCTGAGACCTGAAAGAAGCCAGGAAATGAAGAGGAAAAAGGAGAAAATTTCGAACACAAAGGATCGCCAGTGAAAATGCAAAGAGTTGGAAGATACTTTTAAATACACATAGCACTTCTCCCTTCAAAAAAGATGTTTGATCAATGTCTGATTAATGTTTAAGAATACAAATCCGTGCTAATTAGACTCAGATTCTAAGCCCTGAAAGAAACTGGCCAGACCCAAAAGGTTATAATAGTGTGTGGGCAAATGATAGTTTTTAATAAAATTGAGAATGTGACCTTCTGTCATCTTTTAGACACCTGATTCATCATCTGATATTGAGTATGAAAACAATTAATGAGAGAGCCAGTAAAATGTTTTGAGGGTACCAAGAAGTTTCTGAATCTATCTTTAAGGCTGCATACAAAATTTTAAATCTCTAATTTAAAGCTTTTTGTTATTCAGTCGTTTTAGTTGTGTCCAACTCTTCATTTGGGATTTTCTTGGCAAAGGTACTAGAGAGGTTTGCTATTTCCTTTTCCAGCTCATTTTATAGATGAGGAAACTAGAGGCAAACAGTTAAGTGACTTGCCCAGGACTACACAGCTAGTTAAATGTCTGAGGCCAGATTTGAACTCAGAGAGATGAGTCTTCCTGACTCCAGGCCTGGGGAATTTTGCAGAAGAGCAGCATAAAAGTTATCACTAGAGCTGTATGGTTGGAAAATGAGGTGGAACAGCCATGTTGCCAGAGCAAGGGATAACCACGGACATCACACAAGAAAGGTCCATTTCTATCCACTGTACCTCTTAGCTGCCCCACTTTAAAACTGTAAGATATAAAATTCATGATAGTCAATAAACATTCATTTCACGATAGTCAGTAAATATTTGTTAAGTGCCGGAAATGGTGCTATGAGCCAGTGATGTAAAGAAAGGCACAACACAGTCCCTGCCCTCCAGGAGCTCATAGAATGGGAGTGTAGTGTTCAGAGTCCCGTCATTATCCAAATACATAGGGAATTATAAAGTACTCAAGTACTGTTCTAACAGGGAATTGCTTTCTAGTTCATTGTTTGCTCTTCTGAAACGAAGCATGTTATGCTTTTTTTTGGTCTTCCTGTAAATCTCTTTTATAAAATAATCAGGAAACTGTATTTTTTTCTAAAAATTTCTTCTTATCCAATCTGTAATTTGTAAAAATATTTTAGCCATTTTACAGCCTGCTAAATGGTATGGGTTTCTGTCCCTAGTTCCTTACGTTCATCCTAATTTGTTTTCCCCCAAAAGAAAAGTAGAAACCTACTTCCCTGGAGTGGAGTGAATACTAGTCCACCAATTCATGAGCATTTGTCAAGCTCCTAGTCTCTGATAGGCTGTGTGCTCAGCACTGGCGGGGGGGGGGATACAAAGGCAGAAATGAAATGGGCTTTGCCTCAAGAAGATTATATTCTATCAAGGGAAACAGCATGTTCTCATATAAATATATTCAGAGTATATACAAAGTAACCCAAGGCAATTTGGGGGAGGGGCAAGCAGGAGTCAATAGCAGATAAGGAAAATAGGAAGGGCCTCACATAGGATGTGGTGTTTGAGGTGAGTTTTGAAGGAAACTAGCTTATGCAAAAGCATGGAGATGAGCAATGAATTGTCAGCCAGTTTGGCATGGAAAAGAGTAATCAAATATACTTATCATCTACATTGAGTTTTTTGAGGAATGTGCCATTTTGTTCCTTAAGAATGAAAATCATGTATTAAATACCTACACTCACACATATAGAACATATGAGTATATTTAGAATATTCATATTTTTCATTTTTTCCCTTCTCCATCTTTACCTCTCTCTGATTACTTTTCTCTAGGTTCAGGAAAATCCTTCTCAATGATGGGCAATGCTGAGCAGCTGGGCTTAATTCCACGGCTTTGTTGTGCTTTATTTCAAAGGATCTCTTTGGAGCAAAATGAATCACAGATCTTTAAAGTTGAAGTGTCATACATGGAAATCTATAATGAGAAAGTTCGGGATCTTTTAGACCCCAAAGGGTAAGTCAGTGGTTGAAATTAGACATTTTAAAATCCTATGATAGAGATAATATATTAAAATAATTTTAATGTTTAAAAAAAAGTTTCAAGATAGTTTAAGCTATATATTACAACTCTGGGTCCTGTTAATTTGAATTTGATACTATCTGATTATAACTGTTTCTTGTGTCTGCCATATATCAATCTCCAAAACACTCTGTTATCATTGTCAATGACTTGAGCCTCTAGCTTACAGTCTTCTTTCTCCCTGATCCCGGCCATTCTCCTTGTCTGTTCCAATATTCATTTTTACAGCCCTTCTGACAGTCTGGTCTCATAATTCCTTAATTTGTCTGACTTCTGCAAGTACTCTGACACCTAGTAGGGTGGTCACTTATTCAACGCCTCCCAGCCAAACATAAATACTCATTGTTTCCTGACCTGGCTCTTATTTCCCCTATGTATCTCTCATACCTGAAAACAAAACAAAACAAAACTCCCTTCCCATCTTCCTTTTTTGAAATCTTTCCTCTTCTTAAAGGTCCATTTCGGGTGCCTACCTCCTTAATGAAGCTTTTCTTGATTTCTGTTAACTAGACGGAGATTCCTCCTTTCATCTCTTATCCCATTTTATTTGAACTCTCTAAAGCATGTAGCATATTCCAACTTGTAATAAAGTTATTTGTGTACATGTCTTAATTCCCCTGCTATAGTGTAAACTGAAGATAAGAACTGCTTCATGTTTCATCATTGCATCTGTACATGTAGTAAAGTGATAAAGTGTTGAATGAGTGTTTATTCAGCTAATTTATTGAGATATCAAAGGCTGCTCAAAACTCATCAGTGTCTAGTAGGTTTACATTAGATTGCTTATATGCCACTTGTTGAGAATTTTAATGTCCTAAGTGTTACAATGACCACTACTTGTTTTAAAAATTGACTGTAATCAAAGAACTTTTTTCTTGGAGGATCATCTGAAAGGGAACTCTGGACCTTGCATTAAAATAGAAAATAGTTCTGCTGCTGAGGTGATCAATGGAGAAATTGAACTTGCATAATTTAGGCAGTTCTCTTAATATATTGTGAAGAACAGATTCTTTTTATGTTAGGAATAAAGCATATTTCTTTACCATCATTTACTTTTAACCGTGAAGATTGCATTATGCTAGACATAAAAACAAAAGCTCTTAGATATTGGTGATATGCAATCACAGTCATGAATAACAGTGAAATTGAGTAGCCACTGGAAAAGTTTAGACTTACTTTTCTAAGTTCTATGGATCTATACCAAAAGGATTCCCTGCCACATAAATCTAGACTGAAAATTGAATATGGTTGCTGTGAGACAATTCTCAGTAAGATGAGTATAACTCTTCTTCTTTGTGAAAATATGATAAATGACATAATATCTCATTGAAACCTAAAATTGTTTAATTTTCAAGTTATTCTCACATGCTTAGAAATGGTTTATAGATTTGAAAGGTGATAAAGAGCAGATGCTGTGAAAAAGAGAACACAATATAGCCGATAACATTCTACCATTTCCTTTAAGCCTTAACAATATATTGACTTGCTGTTGAAAAGGCCCAATAAATCAGCCTTGTAACCTCAAAATTTACCTGGTCAATCCTCTTTGGAACTAATTTTATATTTGGTTATATACCACTTTTCTGTACTCTACCAAAGTACTATTTCGTCATATGCCCAATTCCTGTTCAACCCATGTGAATTCAGCTGAATCTGCTGACCCAGAGTGATGGCTACCCCTTTGCCAGTAGCCTGTGAGGACTGAGATAGGGTTTAACAAACCCTTGCTCAGCATTTTGTATTCCTCAGTGTGGCAACTGGGTTGTAAGGGAAGAATTCTCCCTTTAAGGTAGGTTCTTTTCAAATAATAAAATAATGACATTTCTAGTCAATTTTTTAAAAATAGTGAAGGTACTAATAAAGACTAAAAAGACATTAAACTTACATCTGGAAGATAAGAATTGTGAACATGTGTCATCACTGGCATCACATTTCAAGAAAAAATTTTTGACCTCTATTTGGTGCTTAAAGCTAACCTCAAAGAAAGTTAGACTTCTAATGAAAAGGAATTAAAAGCCAGCAAAAGGAAGGGATTTTCACGGGTAATTTTGATTGTTAATAATTTCACCTTTCATCCTGACTGTAGAACCTCATTCCCTCATTCCTTTGTTAGGTTCTACTCCATTATAGCTAATTTCTCACCACACATTCTATTAGGTGGATAAGATTATCTATGATTTCATCAGTTTAAGTGCTTCTTTGAAGGCATTCAAGGACACCCTTCATTGGTTTAATGAGTTACAGTCACCAAAAAAATTTATTATCGGGTGACCAACCTTCTCTCTGATGATGAACCTCTTTGGATTTAGCTAGGTTGGCCCCCAGATGACAAGTATACACGTCTGTTTATTGGCAAGGTTGCACACAGACCTTTCCCAGATTAATAGGAAGTGCCAGAGCTCTCCTCAATATGATGAGGCATCAAAGAAAGACTTTATAAGTAAGCCATTATAAGCTCATAAGAAATAAATTTATCTTGCTATCATTTTTGCCTGTTCTGCCTCTCCCAAACCTCTGTGGTACTAATGACCTCCATTACGTATAAGATAGAAAAATAAAGGATTCTAGATATCCAACTTGAGTGACCTGATAGTGATTATAAGTATGTAACAGGATGCCTTGCACAAAATCAGTAAATATTTGTTATTTTGATTTGTGATAAAGAACCTAGTGATAAGAATCTATGGGTTCAGTCTTCTCAGTATGTGAAATAAAGGAATTGGAGGAGGCAGTTGCCAGTACCAGGGCAGAAGGAAGTCGGAAGCCCACAAAGCCTCCACAAATATACTGTAACTATCTGATCCTTTTTGAGAACACAAAAGAGAAATCTTTCAGTGAGAAACCTTCACTGGGCCAGAGGCCCCATGATGATGGATTTTAGCTAGTTATGTCCTTACCTAATTTTCATTGCTGATCTGTGGACGAGGAACTTGAAGACCAGCTTTAATGCAGACATACCACAAAGTAGTGGAAAGATTACTGGATGTGGGGTCAGAAGACCTGGGTTCTACATCTGTAGGATGGTGACTTCCAAATTAGTGTCTTTAACTCAAGACTTGTGCTCTAGTCCTAAATTTCCAGATGCCTGCAGGATATGGCTACTTGAATATCCCATCATTACCTTGAATTCAGTGTAACTAAAACTTATCATTCCATCCCCACCCCTTGAAAAAAAACTATTTATTCATTTAGTAGTCCCTTCACTTCTCTACATCTCAATTTGTTTTCTCATCTGCAAAATGAAGGGATATGCTGAGATGACCTCCAGGGTCCATCTTACAAATTCTGAGATTCTACATGGTCAAATAATCTTTTTATGCATCTATTGCCACTGAGCACTAAGCAGATTGAGTTCTATCTGGTCATTTTTCTTATTTCCCTTTTTGTTATCTTGTCCATATTGGGTATTTTGAATTTTTTAGTGTTCTTTCAGTGAAGCAAATTAGTATGTCAGATATTTCAGCAACACTGTTTTTTTGCTTTGGTAAGGGAAATGTATTTTTAAAGCAAAAATAGAGGTAAATGTTTGAACATATTTTTGATTTAGAATGCTATTTTAGTAAGCCACTGTTGATGCTTTTTTTGTAATTAATTTTTTTGTCACTAACTTTTTAATAATTAACTTTTCTAATTTTTTGTAACTACCACTCTAATTTGGGGATGCTTTAAGAAAGAAGCAGCAGTGAAGTTTGCAAGTGCAAAATACTATCTATTCTTTTTTTGTTTTTTTTATCCTGAAGGAGCAGGCAGTCCCTTAAAGTCCGAGAGCATAAAGTCTTGGGGCCCTATGTAGATGGCCTATCTCAGCTGGCTGTTACTAGCTTTGAGGTAAGTATAAGCATTTATAAGAAACTACCAGTGTTGGCAAGGAGGGCAAAACGATCAGAGAATGATATTGGCTATTAGTGCTACTTCGGCTCATGTGCAGAATATTGACTGCAGTTCAATACACAGTTCGTTCTGCAAACATACAATATATTGTCTACCAATTTACTTATGCAAATTTCACAATAAGATAGAAGTTTCAGTGTTTTGTAGTTGCTGAACACATGAGATACCATTTATCACTCTATTAAACTGCTTTCCCTAAGCTTATTAATGACTTCCTCCTAGGCAAATCAAGTAGTCTTTTCTCAAAATTCATTCTACTTGGTTTCTCTACTGTATTTGACACTACGAATAATCCACTCTTTCCTTCTTGAAATTGTCTCTTCCATTGGCTTCCCTAACATCATATTATCCTGGTTCTTTGTCTGTCCCCACTTTTTCTCTGTCCTTTCGCTACCTTCTTCCCCTTGTCTCACCCTTCATTTTCAGTGTCCCCATAGGTCTAATCTTTGATGCTTTGTTCTTATCCTTCTATATTCATCTTAATATTCATCCATTGCCATAACTTTAACTGACATCTGTAGGATGATGACTTCCAAATTAGTGTCTTTAACTTAGCACTTGTGCTGTACAGGATATGGCTACTTGAATATCCCATCATTACCTAGAATTCCAGTGTAACTAAAACTTAATTGCATCCCCACCCCTTGAAAAAAACCAACCAACATCTGGGTTTCCTTTCCAGAACCATTTTTGTCAGTGATATCACCATTCTCCTGGTCATTTGGACACCAATACTTGTTCCCTTCTTCCTTCTCAGCATCAGTGGAATCACGTCACTTCTTTCAAAATATGTCCTTCTTTTCTGCCTGAAATGTCACAGTAGCCTTCTGATTGTTCTCTGCTTCCAATTTTTTTTCTGCTTCTAGTGTGACATGGACTGCTATCACATTAGTCTCTTAAAGCAGTACTTTCATCATATCAGTCTCTTTCAGAGCTCACAATGGCAGCATAGTATAGTAGTAAGAACCTTAGACTGAGAGTTGCGAGAGACCTGGGTTCATATCTTGCCTCTAGCCCTTACAAGCTGTGTAACCTTGGGCAAATCATTTATCTCTCTGAACTTGGGGTTTTTTTGTGAAATGAGGATAATAGTGCAACAGTGCCCATGGCCATTTTCTGCCATGCTGCTGCTGCTGCTGCTGCTGCTCCATCTTTCTCACTAGACTACAGACAGTTCTTAGAAGAAGATAAGCCACTCACATATATACTCCTAGGGACCATGCATCCTAATTTTCACCGTGTCTATTTTCACCCTAGTTCTACATAAATGGGAAAGTTTAGGAATTAGAAAACATCTGTTTTTCACCAGGAAAACTGAATAATTAATTCTGCATCTTTCTAACAAGATTCATTAGATAATTATTTATTGGGGAGTGTTACAATAAAATCAGAAATGACCAATCTAAATCCCTAAGAAATGAGTTTTTCTTTGTTTCTTAGCATATAGACCCAGTAGGATCTGATCCAACATTGTCTTTTAATTTTTATAAGTAAAAGTGAATAAACATATCAGAAGTAAAGCCTTATTAACTATAAGTTCTAAAAAGATAATTTAAGAGGAAGCACCGTCACCATATCTACTTTGACAATTCATTCAGACCTTTAAGTGGACACTATATATGAGGTATTTGACTTTCTTACTGAAGTATTCAATTTTCTCACTCTAGAAAATTTTCAGAAGTCCAAAATATTTTATTATTTTTTTTTTTTAGGGCAATTGGGGTTAAGTGACTTGCCCAGGGTTACACAGCTAGTAAGTATCAAGTGTTTGGTCTAAGGCCGGATTTGAACTCAGGTCCTCCTGACTTCGGGGCCGGTGCTCCATTCACTGCGCCACCTAGCTGCCCCCAAAGTATTTTTTTAAAAATACCTTTACATATTTTACTTTATAAGAAAGAAAAGTATTTTGTCCTTTTTTAATAGCTAGAGCTCTTCTATAACTCTTCTACAAAATAAAGCCTTTACTTTAAGGTTTTAAGTTTTGTTTAATATGTTAATTGGCTTGCATTTTTAAATTTTGGATGTACCTTAGGTCAGAAGGAAAGTACATTCCTTAAAAATCAGGGGTTAATTGAATATGTCTAGTTCTAATCTAAGTTTAAGTGAAATCGTACTTACTATTTAAAAGAACTCTAGAGTGAATCTGTTTTTAAAAATAATCACTCTTTAACTTACCTTCGAAAGTTGGATTTTCACCTAACTATTCTTAAAGCAATACATACCTGTATTCTACTTTTGTCAATTTCTTTGACACTTCTTGAGAGACTAAAATTTACCTCTTGAAACTGAGAGATTCTTAGAGCTGGAAGAAAACTTGGAAATTATCTCATCCAACTTAGCCAACTTACCCAGAACTGTATATATGCCACCTGGCCAGGAATCGACTTGAACCCAGGGCTCCTTGCTCGAAGTCCACTGCTTGCACTGTCTTACCATGTTGTTTCCTAAATTCATGTCTTATCAGTGAATTAATTTTGCAGATTCTCAAGACATTATTTTCTACTAACTCCAGAAAAAAAAAAGTTTGATAAAGTGGATGGATCTTTCTCCTTTCATTTTCATCCCTGTTTTGATACAACTCAACACAGTTTCAGAGAACTCATTAGCTGAATCAGCAACATAGGAATAAAGATTGAATGTAATTATCTTTGGTAGTGAAACATTGTCTCAGAGTGAGGTAATCACTTCAGCCAATTAAATGATTATAGCACTAGGCTAGTGATGCCCAGAGCGGAAGCACAATCCATTCATCACCTTCTGTAATTAATCTTCTTAAATGAATGTATGTTGGGCTGATACAAAGGCACTAAAACTGAGCACGTTCAGAAGCAGCTCCAAACAGAAATGGAGCCCTGGTGCTTAGAAGATCGACTTTAGGAATTCATTGTTAATTACATCATGGCACATATTCAGAGAAACTTGAAAAGCATAAGCATGTAATTGATAAGAAAAGAACTGATGAGAAAGGTATATTCTAAACATAAAAATTTTGAAAAAATTTTGCCCAGTGAAGAGAATCAAACAAGATGGGGATGGAAGTTTGAACCATGTTTTGACTAGAGCTGAGGAAAGTGAGTACTTCTAGAAAGGAGATATGTTACTGGTATGGCAGAAGGAATATTGTTGTTCAGGCTTTTAGTATCCTCTTTTCTTTAGAACCCTTTCTTTGTGTTTCTGCCCTAGGATATTGAGTCATTGATGTCTGAGGGAAACAAATCTCGAACAGTGGCGGCAACTAACATGAATGAGGAAAGCAGTCGCTCCCATGCTGTCTTCAACATTATAGTCACACAAACATTGTATGACTTGCAATCTGGTGTAAGTGGGAGTCATGAATCTGCAGAGACAATGGAATGCTGTATGAGTGAAATAACTCATAGCATGGTCAGGGGCTGGGGATTCATATTGCATGTCTTCCTCTGACTTTGATGCATGACTTTATTAAGACAGTTGACCTCATATTGTCTTTATTTAACCCAAGGCTTTAAAATCAAGACCAGCAAAAAGCCTGGAGGGCTCAGTCCCTTGGAGGGCATGGCAATAATGTTATATAAATAGCAGGTGGAATGGAATGGGAATCCCTTCTGCAATGCCCCCTAGATGTTTGCCTTACAAAGAATTAAGGAAATCTATGGGAAAATTACAAAATGTAGCCCAAATTGTCATTTTTCTAAAGAAAGAACGTATTTACTTTACTTTTCAAGAGGCCTCATAATATACAACAAAGAACATCCGACTGGGAGTGACCCTCAGGTTTCCAAGTAAAGGTTTGCTTTTTTATTTCATGATAGGACATAAAAGAAACATTTCCTGATAGGTTTCTCATTCTTCTCCCCCAATTTGAACTGTTGTGGGGCAGGGATTTTTATTACAGATACAAATCCCTCAGATTTTCTTGTGGGTACCCTGGAAAATTAAGGGCATGATGAAATGACCTATTTTTGCACCAATCTAAAATGTCATTGTGTTGTTAATTCCTTCCCCAAATACCCAATGTGTAGATTTAAAGACTGACTTCTTTGGGAATATTTTTTTCCTTTTGAGTAGGGGCAGAGGCACAGGTTTCTTTTTTAATCTGGCACAGATATAGGTGCTACCGAGTTGTTGTTTTCTGTGTGCTTTTTTGCATTAACATTTATTGCCTGCTTCCTATTTCTACCAACTAGAATTCGGGAGAGAAAGTCAGTAAGGTCAGCCTGGTAGACTTGGCTGGAAGTGAAAGAGTGTCTAAAACAGGAGCCGCTGGGGAGCGTCTGAAAGAAGGCAGCAACATAAACAAGTAAGAGAGCTGTTGCAAGAACACCTTTCATGAGTCCAGACTCCCAGCTGAGTATGATGTTCTGCTGCCAGTACGCCTTGGAGCCCCTCTTGTCAAGGGTTGGATAGTTCTGATGCAGCTTATCCCAAAGACTATATAACCTTGGTTAACAGCTTGACTGGTAAAAAAACAAAACAAAACAAAACAACACAATGTGTCTACCTTGGGGATACATGAAGGCTTCCTGGGGCTGGAGACAATGGTTGAGAGGGGGAGAAAAGGAAAATAATGTGTGGTAACTTTTTAGAAGTATGTATTTACATGTGCATTACTTTACAGAATAGAGCTATTCCTGAGAAGTTGTGTGTAAAACTGAATCATGTTTTAAATGCAGCAGAGGAGCTTACTCTTAATTTAAAAAAAAAAAAAGAATCCATTTATTAAGTACCCACTGTATGCTAGACATTGAGTTGGGTGTTAGGGTTGCAAAAACAAAAGTAAAACAGAGAAGCTAAGTTGTTTTATTAAGGGATTTGTTTGAATATGCATACATACAATTTTCTAGAAAGTTATCTGCTATTTGGTACCTTTGTGATCTTTGGGCAAGTCATTTAACCTTTCTAGGACTGAGAGAACCAGGGGCTTGCTTGTAAATTATATATTTGTAGAGGTTTCTCAGATCTCAAAAGCACTAACTTCCTTAGTTCCTTATATTACCAGTACAAATGTTCCAAAGTGAAGTCTGTGTTTAAAGATTTATGTTGGGCACATTGTGATTTTAATTAGCAATGATTTGTAAACAGAAGTGAGGTATTCTGTCACTGACAGGTCTGCATGGCCTTGCTCAGAGGGAAAGATAGCTTCTTTGATGGAGTTCATCTAACAGGCAGTTTGTCTTCTCTCATAACAAAGGATTTTTCCCCCTGTTTCACGACAAGACATTAAAAAACTCCAGTTGGCAGAACAGCCCTGTTCTATTATGAGCAGAAAAGTAGAAAGGCAGAAGGTGAGGGGGAATTAAAAGAACTAAGATTGCTGCCTTTCTCTAGGCTTGGCCGATTTGTTACTGGGCTCTTTCTCCTAAGGATTTTGCCTTCAGACTCAGTGCTTCTGATGTCATGTGACCTTTCCAGCCTTGTCTCCTGCCACTTCCGTCCATTCCATGTGCTTTATTCGCCAGCCTAGCTTGTCCCCTTGTAGTTCCCTGGACATTTCCCAACCCTTTCCTTTACCATTCACGCTGTTTCCTCTGCCGGGAATGTCCTTCTTTCTGCCCCTTTTTAGCCTCCTGAATTACCATCCATTTTCCAAAGCCTAATTCAAATGCCCCATACCCCAGAAGCTTTTGCTGTCCTCACACTCCCGACTGTTAGCTACCTTTTCTCTTTTGTACCTCACAAAGTACTTTGCTTCCAGTTTTATGAACTTGTCTTGTATTCTTTTATGCTATAGTAACATATCCCCTTATCTTGCTATAAGTGCCGTGAGGCAACTAGGTGACCCAGGGAGTAGAATGCTGCACCTGGAGTCTGGAAGAGCGGCATTCAAATCCTACCTCATGTACTAGCTGTGTGACTCCGGGCAGGTCATTTAACCTTAATCCACCTCAGCTTCCTCACCTATAATAGCACCTACCTCTCAGGCTTATTGTGAGGATAAAATGAGAGAATATTTGTAAAGTGCCCAGCACATAGTAGGTACTTAGTAGATGCTTGATATTCCTCCCTCCTTCCTTCTCTTCCTTCCTTCCTTCCAAACAGGGACTGTAACTACACAAAATGTTGCTTCTGCCCCATCACTTAGCAAAGTGCTTTGTGTATAACAAGTTCATATTATTTTTGTGTTAGATTGATCTAGTAAGAAACATATGCATATGCAGGGTATATACATATTATAGATTAATAAATAATCTGTCCAAATTGACATGGCTTGGAAGATCCAGGTGTGACTCCTCAGACCCACTACTTCCAAGCCCTAGTCCAGTGGGTTTTCCCTTTTATTACCTCCCTAATATTTTGATCTTTGAGAACAAGGATTACCACAAAATCAATTAAGGTGAACATTAGTTAAGTGTCTGCTATATGCCATGCACAGTGCTAAGTGCTGGCAATATAAAGGCAAAAAATCCAGCCTACTTTCAAAGAGCTTATAGTCTAATGGGAAAGGAGGGAGGGAGAGAGGAAACAAGGAAGATAGGTTGAGTGCCTACTATGTGCCAAGCATTATGCTAAGCACTTTACAAATATCATTTCATTTGATCCTCTTAACAACTTTGGGGAGGGGGAGGTGCTATTATTCCTGTTTTTTTTTTTGTTTTGTTTTTTTACAGTTGAAAGAAACTGAGTCAAATAAAGGTTAAGTGACTTGCCTAGGGTCACATAGCTGGGAAATATCTGAGGCAGGATTTGAACTCTCTTGACTCCAGGTCCCACCTAGCTGCCTCTGAGGAAGGAAAGATGCAACTGACCATGTACAAAAAAAATGAATATACAGGATAAATTAAAGATAATATTAGAATGAAGGCTATTAGCAGTAAGGGATATTGGGAAAGGCTTCTTGTGAAAGGTGGGGTTTTAGTTAGGACCTGATGGAATTCAGCAAAGCCAAGAATTAGAGAAGGGAGAGAATCCCAGCTATTGGGGATAGCCAGTGAAAATTTACAGAGTTGGGAGATGGGAGTGTCTTCTGCGAAGAATAGCAGGGAGATCAATATCATTGGATCTCAGAGTATGTAGAGGGGAGGATAAGGTGTAAGAAGACTAGAAAGGTAGGAAGGTTTTGAAGGGCTTTGAAAGCCAAACAGAGGACTTATATTTGATCCTGGATGTGACAGAGAGCCCCTGGAGTTTATTGTGGGGCATGACTTATTTAGACCTGTGCTTAAGAAAGATTTGATGTGCCAGGTCACCTGGCTTCTGTGGTGGATGAGAGGTACTAGGCCAGTTGTACAGCCTCTCTCTACCTCAGGAGTGTAATAAATTTAAATCTGCCTGCTGCTCCTCTCCATTGCTGAGGGTTGGAAAAGGGAACTTGTATTCTACTCACCTGAACCTGGCATATCTTATGCTTAAGAAAAATTTGATAGCTGAGTGGAGGATGGACTGGAGCAGAGAGAGAATTGTGGTAGAGAAACCAACCAGAAGGCTATTTTCATAGTCCATATGTGGGGGGATGAGGGCCTCTACTAGGCTGATGGCAATGTCAGAGGAGAGAAGGGATTTACTTGAGAGATGTTATGAAGGCAAGAGACTGAATATGGCCATGGAGGGAAGAGGGAGGATGTGAGAGAGAGTGAGGAGTTGAGGATGACACCTAGCAAGTGAGGCTGGGTGATTGGGAGGATGGTGGTGCCCTTAACATTAGGAGGGGTTTTAGGAAGAGGGCAAAGTTTTGGGAAAAGATAGTGAGTTCAGTTATGGCAGTGTTGAATTTAGGATGTCTACAGGACATGTGTTCTTGAGATGTCCAAGCGGCAGTTGGAAATATGAGACTGGAGGTCAGGAGAGAGGTTAGTTCAGTACTCTGAAGAATAGTTCACATTTGTAGAGTACTTTACAATTTACAAAGCCCTTTATTTTTATTTGGGCCTCACAAGTACTCTATGGAGCTGAGGAATGGAAACTGGAGTTCATAGATAATAAGTTTCTTGTTTAATGTCATTAAACAAATTGTGGTGTTTGCAGGACTGGAAACCACATATTCTATTTCTAATTCCATTGGGATCTCCACAATGGCACAATGGCTCTCCATAGGAGTTATATAAGTACCAGCAACATGGTGTTAGAAAGCCCAAGAAATGCCAGGAAGGCTTATAAATTTCCTAATCTCAGTTTCCTAGCTGTAAAAATTGTCACATAGTTCCATAATAGTTTTTAATGGAGAGGTAGATAATTTGAATCTTAAAACCTATACCTGGAAAACCCAGTTGTGTATTCCAAATCCTGTAATTATGTGTATATAGAAAGAAACCTTCAGCAGACTTCCTAAATTTTCTAATTCCTTCTAATTCCTAATTCAGCTTCTTTTATCATAGGATTAATAACCCTCTTAGCAAGACCTTCCAGTGACCTGGCAGAGATGTTAATGTTTCTTTAATGGGTTATGGACCTAGAATCTTCAACTCTCTTCAAGCCCTTAAGAGCCTTTAAAGCATTCTTTCTTTTTCTTCTTCTTAAGAAATAAAGACTTTACATGATTGTACACTGTTGGAGAATGGCTCCTGTGATGGATGGAGAGGTGCTAGGCCAGTTGTACAGCCTCTCTACCTCAGGAGGGTAAAATCTGGCTGCTACTCCTCTCCATTGCTGAGGGTTGGAAAAGGGAACTTGCATTCTGCTCACCTGAACCTGGCAAATAACTGAATGTGTTACAGGCTGTTCTGAACCATCCATTTAGAGTCTGTAGCATTCTAATGCCTCCAAGAGTGTAGTTGGAAGCCGCTTGTGTTATTCTCTCCAGAAACATCAGGGCCAAGAATAAAAGTTGGCCTATAACTGATGACATAGTAAGGTAGCTTCCCAACTGTGTAGGGTCTTTCTATCTCCTGGTATCTGAGGATACAGAGCGTGTGCCCAACTTTGCCCTCCTTTTTCTTCCTTGTTTCTTCTCTGGGGCTCTGGTTTATTTCCTTTCAGAAGCCTCGCTTAAGTGGGTGTTGCTTGAGTAACCAAACACTGATGGGTGTCTGGAAAGGGTGAACAAGGAACTTTTCTTCCCATTGTTTATGTGCAGGTGTCCCTGTAAGCCCTCACCACAACTAGTACAATGAGAAAGATCCAAATGTTTGGAAATTTAATCTGGGAAAACATCCCTGCATTTATCATTGCAGGCTAGAGAGTGGTAAACAGAGGCTAGGCTTTGGAAAGTCAGACGGCTTTTTCTTTAGTTAGGGAGGTGAGAAGATTGGATTTTCACATTTTATCTCCAAACCACAATGCCTGGAAAAATAATGAATAAGGAATTTCTCCTTTTAAAATATCAAAAGTGTATTTGAAAGGAGATGATGTAGGTCACTCAGTCAACAGTAAACAGGTGTTTAATAAGCTTACTATATGTTTACTATGTGCTAGACATTGTAATATGTGCTTGAGATATAAACAAAAAAATTAAAAACACAGTCTCTGTTCTCAAAGAGCTCATGTTCTAATAGGGGAGATAGCATGAAATAACTAGATAGACACAAGAGAGATACAGAGGAATGGTTACACAAATTATGGTACATGGATATAATGGAATATTAATGTGCTGTCAGGAACGACAAATAGGATGAATTCAGAGAAGCATGGAAAGATCTGTATGAACTGATGTGGACTTAAGTAAGTAGAGCCAATAAAACAATATACACAAGAACTATGATTCAAATGGAAAGAACTACATGCCAAAAAATCAAAAGTGAATGTAACAAAATTATAAAGATCAATAAAGACTTGAATGAAGAGATATGAGAAGACACCCCCAAGCCACCCCTTTGTGGAGGTGGGAGGTCCACACATGTTTACACATTGCACATGTTTTCAGACTTTTTCAATGTATCAATAAGTTGTACTGATTTTTTTTTTCTCTAAAAAATATTTAATGGCTCTAATACTAAATTCTAGATATGCGGCTAAATATCAAATGACTCTTTGGCAGACGAGGGGAAGGGATAGTAGGGAAAGCTATGTTGATGTAAGAAAGAAAATATCAATAAAACTTATTTTAAAAAAGATATATAGAGTAGAATGGAAGGTAATCTGAAAGAGGAAGCATTGGGAGGTACAGGGACCATGAAAGGTTTCTTTGCAGATGATTGGCTTCAAACTGAGTCTTGCCAGGGAGTCTCAATAGGCAGAGTGGAAGAGGGAGAGCATTCCATGCATGAGAGACAGCCAATGAAAAGGCACCAAAAACCGAGGATAAGAGTGTCATATGCAAGGAGCAGCAAGGAGACCCACCAGAAAGTTATTGCAATAGTCCAGGTGTAAGGTAATGAGAGTCTGCACCAGGATGGTGGCTATGTAAGTGAAGAGAAGGGGACTCATACAAGAAATGTTCATTCCTTCATTTCCCATCCAGCTACATTTCTTTGGATTTCTTTATCATGCTTTATCTTGCCTCTTTATCTGGCAAGATCCCATCAGTCCTGGTACTCATGTCTCATTAGTACTTCTGCCCTTGAGGTCCCTCTGATTGGAGGGCAAAGTGGAGAAACCCCCATTTAAGGAAACAGCCTAGGCCAACCATCTTTTCATTTCCTACCAGGATACACTGCTTTATTCTTCTCCCACTAGCTCCTGTGTTTGCCTTATTGAACTTTATTAACTATGGGAATGTTTATTGTCTTTTAAAATCTAGTATCATTTGCCTAAATTCCTTCATTCATTTTTTGCTATCTACCAATTCTGGAACCAGCTTTTTCAAATGATGGCTGCCAGTATTTACGAATATCATTCTGTGATGTTTCCTATATAGCCCTTTCCGTAATTTCCCAATTAGTCATAACTCTAGTCCTTCCCATAACTTTCCAATTAGTCAGCAACCCACGTCATTGTAGGAATATTAGAAGAGAGTAGGAAATTAAATTACCTTAGAGGCCTCAATCCTTAAGCCACAAAACCTGGATGAAGTTTAGTGGACATAGAATATTGATGGTCCTAAATCACCATCATCAAGCTTGTCATACTTCTCGTATTCCTCATTTTGGCTACATATCTCTCAACAGTTTAAGCCCAGTTGGAAACAGGATGGGTGTGGGGTTTTTTTTTTTTAAGTATTTGTGCATTAACAAGTAAAAGGGTGTGGGTTTAATTAATGGCACTTCTCCATAACATAGCAAGTTATGTAGCAAAGTAGACAGACACTAGAGCCATATAATTATTTTAGTTCAACCACACCCCCCACCCTGCTACTTGAAAATGGAATGATTCCACTGTATCATCATTTTTCTTTTTCTTTTCGTAAAGAACACTAATTTAGTTTTTATTACATTGCTTAGCAATTATGGTTGGGCTCCAGAAATTCTCTTTTTCCTTTCCATGACAGTAAATTAGAAATAAGTCAGTACTTGTTAAAGGGCAGAGTAAAGGCACATTGCAGTAAGTATGCAGAATTCTTGTCTTCACAAAATGGATTCTTTTTTTATTCTTTTCCTTCTTCACAATCACTGTTAACATAGGTGACGGTGGGGTACAGTGGAATTAGTGCTCTGAAATTTCAGTCAGAGGAACTAGTTTAGAATACAGGCTCTGCTTTTCATTACCTGTGTGACCGTGGGCAAATTCCTGAACTTTGGGCTTTAACTTCCTCATCTGTAAAATGAGAAAGGACTCTTCTAGCTCTGATCCAATGGGCAATAAGCTACAAACTGTGGAAATTTTGTATTTTCTGTACCTTCAGGCCAATTGTGTCACTGATAACTAGACTTTTTCAACTGAAATAATTTCAGTTGTATTTGTACCTGAGAAGGTATATAGCGTTAAGAACAACTATTTCTAGTTAAGCAGTTTTGCTTCAAAAGTAGATGTTGTATTTTCCTCAGAGCCTAGCACAGTGCTCTTCACACAGCAGGGGCTTAATAAATGTTTATTGAATGAAGAAGCAAATTAGTAAAAATATGCTGTATTCCATATTCAAACAGAAATTGTTTCTTTATCTGTTGACATCCATCTTGGTTCTATATTTCATGCATTGCATGTAGTTTGACTTTTATAATGATACCCTTTGAGAAAAGGGAATGGTTTCATTTGCATATTAAATCTGTCAAAAAGCAGTATATCCTATCTGTGTCTCTATGTAGTAACAGCTTTTAGTTATTGTAATATTGACTCACTCCTTGAATTATCTCTGTATATTCAGTTTTTAGTTTTCTCTTGGGTGGTGTATTTTGTGCGAAATCGATTTTCTCTTCCCTTTGATTTTGGTGCAAGAATATTGCAAGTTAAAATGAGAGGTTTAGAGGCCCTAAGGGCCCTTCTGGCTCTGCAGTTTAGTTTTCTGGATCAAGATAGGTTCTTGAAGAACCCATCTCAGATCCTAGCTCAGCCCTGGCCTTAGTGATTATCCTCTGGGCACAGACTCTCTCTTGTCATCTTCCTAAATTCACCATCTTCATTTTATTCTGAATATTCCCTATTAAAGATGTTGTTTGTATGTAGCTAATAAATTTGGTGTTGGATTTATTTACCTTGGAAAATGCAAGTGACAATCACATATGACAAAAGTAGACATCCTCTTCTTTTCCCTCACTCCTTTGTGATCCAAACTATTATTTCTGGCAGCATTCTTGTCTATAGGATCTTAAGAGAATGAATTTTTCCCAAGAGCCTCTTAGCTCTTTCTTTTTGACATGGAAATTTGTAGTTATTCTTTTCCCTAGGTCAGCATCTCCACAGAGGCTCTTATATATTACCTGAGGCATAGATAGTCTCTCCCTGTGTGGCTTGGTAAGTTCGCATAACTTTATTAATTCTTCATTGAATGCAATTGTCAACACGGAATTGGAAGTTCTCTGCACAGTCATGGGAGGTGTGGTTGAAGAACTCTTTGCAAGTTACCCTGTGGTATTAAAGGTAGAAGGTCAGAGACCCAAACTCTTTAAGTTCAGTGTAAGCAGCTTATGTTGAAAGCCATTAACCAAGAGCTGCAGAGCATTCCATTGTGTGACTTGTGCTATAGTTTTGTTTTCTAAAACCCCTGGTATAGTCCTTTTTGCACAGCATGACCTCCTACGAAGGTCATTGATCCAGTATGTAAATGGGATTATTTGTTTGTTTTCCTTGTTTCTTAACAAGCTACTACTGAATTGACAAACTTTAATTGAATTACTGAATCAATTTGTTCTTTTATGTATTTTTTTCTTTTTTGTTATTATCACCTTTACCTAGAAGGGTTAATTTTATTTTATTTGTGCTCCCTCTAGGTCACTCACAACCCTGGGATTGGTTATATCATCCCTGGCTGACCAAGCAGCTGGAAAGGGTAAAAACAAATTCGTGCCTTACCGGGACTCAGTTCTTACTTGGCTTCTCAAGGTAATGCCTGATTGTACATGTTCTTCCATTTTACATGTGCTAAGGAGACAGTATGACATAATAGCCAGGAATGCCTGGGTTCAAGTGTTGCCTCTGACACATACTGACTCATGTGACCCTCTGTAAGTCACTTAACCTCTCATTCATTGTCCCACATAACTCTCTAAGATTATAATTTGAAGAACAGGTATCAATTTACATTGATCAATGAAATTTCTTCCTGAAATTGTCTCTACCAATGAAATCATAGATCTGGTAAAAAAAAAAAAATGAGGACATTTCTCCAGTGTTTTGGAAAGGACCCTGGAATAGGCGTCAAGAGGCCTACTCTCTTCCTCTTTTGTAATTAACTTCATCTTTTTTGGACCTCAGCTTACTCATTTGTAAAATTGATTAGAATGGATAAACGCATAAGGTTTTCCATTCCAGGTTATCTTTAATTTTGTCAGTGCTAGTATTCCCTCCAGTAATTGAGACTATAGTCCTTCTGTAATTGTCTTCAAGAATTGCTCTGGCACAGAAATTCATGATCTTGCAACCAAACTATTGCTCAGTATCTCCAGATCTAACTAAGCTGGTCCTCAGATGATGGATATTCAGTAAGTCCTTAGGCCCTCTTTCCAAATTGACATGATCTACAGTTAGGTGGTACAGTGGATAGAACACTAAGCTTGAAATCAGGAAGTCCATCTTCCTGAATTCAAATATGGCCTCAGACAGTAGCTGTGTGGCCCTGGGCAAGTCATTTAACCCTGTTTGCCTCAGTTTTCTCATCTGTCAAATGAACAATAGAAGGAAATGGTAAATCAGTATCTTTGCCAAGAAAACCCCAAATGGGGTTACCAAGAGTCAGAAACAACTGAAAAGGAGCAGCAAAGCTTACACTTTGTTGGCCTCACCTTAGAGATCCCAGAGTCACTTCCAGACTACAGTGAGGAATTGGAGTGACACTTTAATGAAGGTCTTCTCACATACTGTGTTCTGAAAAAAGTGTGCACGTCAGTCACAGACAACACCCACAATGTACGTTTTGTTGATTCCTGGTCATATAGGAAGATATTATGATATTTTTTCCCATTTTGCTTTTTTCTTTCTTTTGGTTGATTCATTTTAGGCAAGCATAATTTAATAGACAGATATCATTACTTCAGAGTCATTGTGGCATACTGAAAAGAGTAATCTGAAGACCTGGGTACATTTTAATTGCTGATTCTCAGTTTCCTCATCTGCAAAATAGAAATAATTCTTTCATTACTTCATAGAGTTGGTGTGAGGAAAGTGCTTTGTAACTGTAAAATATTATATAAATGTTAATATTTATTACTATACACAGAGGTCAGGTTACATCATGTTTATAGAAATCATTTGTGAACTAACTATACAGAAAAATCATAGCATTTTTTCTGGTCACCTTTATGTAGAATGAAATCATATTTCTATTAAAAAAAAGTTTTAGGAGCAGCTTGGTGGCACAGTGGATAGAGCTCTGGCCTTGTAGTCAGGAGGAACTGAGTTCATATCCGACCTCAAACTCCTGACACTTACTAGCTATGTTACCCTGGGCAAGTCACTTAACCCCAATTGCCTCATTTAAAAAAAATTTTTTTTTTGAATTTCAATTTCTACTCTGCAGCAGTTTCTTAATATTGGTGTTGGTGACCATTTGCTGAAGGAGAATTTTTTTTCTTCAGTCTCCTGTATGTTACTTATTTCTCCATTCTATACTACAATGTCAGCGAGCACAGTAACTGATGGGCTTTTGGTTATAGATAAGTCTGTTTTTTTCTTTCTAAAAACTGTATTAAACTTTTACTCTTCTTAGGTTATCCAGACTTTACGGCTCTTCACTGTTAGGAGCAGAGTTTGCACTAATTCTTTTTTTTTTTTAAATTTACTAATTACATGTTATACAAAAAGATATGAATTTTTCTTCTTGTATGTTCCCAAAACTCTGTACAATATGTTTTGCAGGACAACTTGGGAGGCAATAGTCAAACCTCCATGATAGCCACCATTAGCCCAGCAGCAGACAACTATGAAGAGACACTCTCTACATTAAGATACGCAGACAGAGCCAAGAGAATAGTCAATCATGCTGTGGTCAATGAAGATCCTAATGCAAGAGTCATCAGAGAACTACGTGAGGAAGTGGAGAAATTGAAAGAGCAGCTGTCACAGGCTGAGGTAAAAACTATCCCAATACATATATTTTTGTTTAAATTATATGGTACTTTGCTCCTTTCAAAGCCCTTACATTTTCTCATTATATATAATCAAAAAACCTAGATTCATGGCTTGCCATTAACTAACTGGGTGTCTTGAGTAAGTCATTTAACCTCTGAAAGCCTCAGTTTCTTATCTGTAGAATGAGAATAATAATATCTCCCTTGCTTACCTGATAAGAGTGTCAGGATCAAATGAAAATTTTGTAAAACAAGCATGTACAAGGCATTTTGCTAGGCCATGGATATTTTCACCTTTTCTATAACTAATTGTTGAGAGAGAACAAAATTGATTCTTTTACATTTTATCATTTCTGCCTGATCCTGCCATCTTTTAGCAGGGGCTATGTTAAGCAATGAAGCAGTCCTAAAGGAGGCAAGAGAAAGTGGGGGGAGATGCAGGATGGAGAAGAAAGTAGCCTTTATTTGCTACTAGGTGAGGGAATCAGTTACAGAATCATCAGGAACTGGCTGCAGTGGATACGACTGTGAAGCAATGAGACTAGCTCTCCAAGCAGTTTGTGTATATTTGTGAAAATACCTTGAGCATTCTGGGAGAAAAGCTATTAAAATTCAAGACGTTACTGATATTGCCTTTAAAGTCATGATGAAGAGTCATCCTTCGTGCTCGTCAAGCACATTTGCTAGGTTGAAAAAATATTCAAGGAAATCTTTGATTTTATGATTTGTTCCATTTACTTTGTGCTTATCTTTGGAGCATTTGAGTGTGGGCTTACTGATTAGGAGAGTGTATGGCTGAATGCCATTGAGTGATGAGAGAATGACAATAGAAGTTCCTTGGATCCCTCTTTCTTGAGTATTTGTAGCACGGTAGTCTTCCCAGTGGAGTTCAATGAAGGGTTCTTTTGTTTCTATTAAACAAGTAAAATACAGAAAAATGCTTTTGGTTTTCTGTCCTCGCAGATGCTTTTCATGTAAAATCATCCATTTGGAAAGCAATTAAACAGTCCTCTTCTGTGTGTTTGGGATTTATTTACTTTTTTAAATGCATCAAACATAATTTTATTATTGCAGTTAGCAAGGGTGGAAAATGTGTCAGGAAAATCAAAGTCCTGGGCTGACTTTGTAGATCTTCCCAGCTGTAGGAAAAAAAGTGAAATGATTCTGGAATTTGTTTGCAGATGAAATTTCTAGTTTTTTTCTCCTTTTCTTTGAATCTGTGCTGTGGTCAGACAGAGTCTCAGCTGAGAAAGCGTAACTCGCTCTACCAGAGCTGGCAGATCTGCCAGATTCCTGCATCAAAATCTGAGGGTAGAAAATGGAAGAGAGACACTATTGTAAGCCCACTTAAAATGTTCATAGTTTGCCTTTCTGTGTCCAATATTAGATGTCCCAAGTGTGTTCCTAGTGCCACTGAGGTTATCAGCATCTCTGAAGGAATTTAGCCATCCTTATTAAGTGACTGGGACTGAGGCACACTTGGATTAGCCTCTAAATCTAAAACACTTCATTTAGTTGTTTTTCTTCCTAGCCCTGTGGTCTTTGCTGTTGGCTGCCCTTTTTACTCTGTAGAGAGTCATGTTACTGCAGGGTGTCAGAAAGCATATTGCTGTCAAATGAAATGAAACATTTTAAAAAGAAAAACCTGCATCTGTCTAGCTCTAGTCCCCCTGGGTATTCTCCTTGAACAAATTCAGAGGCAAATTACTGCCTTTTTCACCAGATGTCCTGCTTCCAAGTGAGTAATAAATTGCCTAAATTGATTGCCAACAGTAAAGAAAAGTAATAATAAAGGGCCCAGATTGTATTCTGCAAATAAATTAGGAGAAATTTCATCTTTCCTAGTAGGTTAATTTAATTGAAATGCCTTCATTGGTGACATATGGTGATGTCTGTCTTCAGTGGAAAAAAGTAACATTGGTTAAGTGGCCTTTTTGCTACTAGTTTCTTTGTTATTTGTAGATAAGAGTTTTTAAAATATTTCTTCCTTATATTTAAAATAAGCACAAGAATAACTATAGCATTACAATTAAACTCATTACTGTTCCTGAGGTTCCCCACCCCTTAAAAGAATCAATAAAATATTGATTACACCATCTATGTTTTCTTATATCTCATGTGGTTAAATTACTACTCATGTGTGTTGGTAATAACCCTAAAAAGGACTGTCTTTTTACTTAATACAAAATGATGGGAAGATTTAGCAGATAAAACGTTTAGGCGTTTTGTTTTATTTTTTACTTCTTAAGGCTATGAAGGCTCCAGAACTGAAGGAAAAATTAGAAGAGTCTGAAAAACTAATAAAAGAATTAACTGTAACCTGGGAGGAGAAACTAAGGAAAACTGAAGAAATTGCCCAGGTAGCTTGATATGGAATATTGTGATTCTTGTGTCTTTATCACTTGGAGCGTGTTATCACTAAAGAGTATTAAAAGGCATATTTCTACTTAAGACTCAACTGAATATATAAAAAGTAGGTTAGACACCAATTTCTTATACCTGATATTTTATTCTTTTATTATTTATTTGAACTGTATGCTCATGTCTCTGTGTTTATTAGTGTGGTTAGGGACCAGCAAAAGGTATATGAGCATAATTTTATGAACTATCTGGAATGCCAATACATTTAAACAAAGGTCTACTCTTTTGCTTCAGAAAATGTAGCAAAAGCAATACTAGGTAGTTTAAATTTGAATTATGCTATTAGCAGGATAATCTTAACATATAGCATTAACATAGTTTTCTGTGCTTCAAGTGATGAAACATCACTTGCAAAGTGTTTTGGAAATTTTAAAGCACTATTATAAATTTAGAAGGTGCTATTATGATTCTTATTTTGTGAGCTTATGAAGAAATGGAATTTGACAAGTTTACCTTGAAGAATTCAAGAAAGATAGATATCACCAAGGGCCAAATTTCCGTTTATCTGTAGACAGGCACTTAAAGATGTACACTTTTACAGACGTTTTTCAGTCACATTGATGCTTAAGTATCTGACCACACCAATCAATTAGAGCCTGAAGGAGTATCTGGGATCCTGTCCAATCTTTAGCTTCTTATATTTCTAATAGATGTGTCTGTGTGATGGCTTTGTACTCAGCAAGAATGACTTAAACTTTTCATTTGCATGTCTTGTTGCTAAGGCAACAAACTGGATGAGTTACTCACTTTTGTCTGGTTTTGTCCACAGGAGAGGCAAAGGCAGCTTGAAAGTATGGGAATTTCCCTTGAGACTTCTGGCATCAAGGTGGGGGATGACAAATGCTATTTGGTGAACCTGAATGCTGACCCTGCTCTCAATGAACTTCTTGTCTATTATTTAAAGGTAAGAGGACACATATAAATCTAAGTTCCTGACTCATCTATGTGTTCTCTCTGTATCTTTTGCCCTATTTTGGCATTAGTTTAGCCTTCATTTAATTAAATGAATTTAATTAAAAGAATTAATAATACAGTGAATTCTAAAGTTATCCCTTCTATAGATGATCTTCACTGTATTGTCACAACCCATCATTCATTAATTTATTCTTGAAATGTTCATTTATTAAGTGCCTTCTGTGGTCAAGGCACAGTACTAAGTAACATATCTTTGAGACAATTATTTCCTGACTATATTGAATTAACTGAATAAGAAAAAAGATAATGATTTATATATCATTTCCATTTTGATGAAATATCTTTGAATCCCGGTGTGCTGTAGTTTAAAATAATGAAATCTTAAGCTATAAATAAATGCTCCATAAACAAAACAAAACAAAAAGCCTAGAATCTTATAGCTTTTTGCTTCCTTTCTGGCAACCTTAATATAAACTCAGAAAAGAGACTCATTTTTCTTCTTCTAGACATGACCTTCTGACTCATGGCCTCATGAGCTCATGATTGAAATTGCAAATGGTATCCAGTCACTACTCTTGTCACAGGGGCTAATGTTACCAAATGTTTCCCCTGTAGTTCAGGGCAAGAGGAGCCCCTTACTGTTTATTGGACCGCTCTAGAGCCTGCTGTGGAATGAGACCATTGGGCTCTCTCCCCCATGCCAAGAACCTTCTCCTTTCTCATCACCATCTCCTGGGTTTCCTGACTTCCTTCAAGTCTCAGCTAAAGTCCAAAACTCTACAAATAGTCTTTCCCAGTTCTCCTTAATCTTAATACCTTCACCCTGAGATTACCCCCACATCATCTTCTCTCTCGTGGTAGGCATAAATATTATCTGCGTTATTCTGATTTTGCGCAGAGGTCTATGAAAGAGAAATGAGCCCTTTCTGAAAATTTTGTTTGCTAAGATCAAAAGTTAAACTTAGCCTAGTCTGCTAACACTTTGGAGGGCTTATTATTACAACTCTGAATCAATAGTACTTACTTGTAGCATTATAAAAAGGCAAGAGTATAGTTTTTGTTCTCAGCTTGAAGGAAGGAAGGACATACGCATTTATTGAGCATCTACTATATGCCAGACACTGTGCTAAGCACTTTATACATATCTCATTTGATTCTTATGACATCCCTGATATCTCCATTTTACAATCGAGGAAACTAATTCAAGCTGAGATTAAGTGATTTGCCAAGAGTCACACAGCTAATAAGTATCTAAGACTGGATTTGAACTCAGGTCTTCCTGACTCAAGACCCAGTGCTTTATCCACTGTGGCACCTATCTTGAGAAATAAATAAGATGGAACAGTGATGGTCTCTGAAGATGAGTCCTCTTTGAGTTGAAAGTCATAACACTCAACTGCTAATTAGTTTATCCTGCCTCCAAATTCCTTCCCTTTCAACTCTTTTTCTAAGAATTACCAAATTCATTTTCCTAAAACACTATAGCCATGTCAGTGCACTCAAAAATCTCAGTTGAAATATAAACTTCTCAGCTTGACATTGAAAATCCTTCATAATATGGTTTCCACCTACCTTCCCAATCTTATTTCCTGTTGCCCTCCCTCATGCGTTCTCTGCCCCAATAAATATAGCTGTATTTGCTGTTTTCCAAATAAAACTATTCATCTCCTGCTTACTTGACTTTACAGAAGTGGTATCTCCTCACTGCCTCATTCCAGGCTGGAATGTACCCCTTCCTTACCTCTGCCTCTTGGAATCCATAACCTACTTCAGATCACATTTCATGTGCCACCTTCTACATGAGACCTTTCCTGGTCCCTCTAGTTATTAGCAATCTCTCCCTCTTGAAATTATTTCATATCATTGTATTTACTTTTCTTGTAGAAATGTTGTATTCTCCCTAATAAAATGGGAGTTTCCTGAGATTATGAAACATTTCATTTTTTGGTATCTTCTGTACTTAGTTCGGGTATTTTGCACATATCAAGTACATAATAAATGCTATTTGAATTGAATTGCACCATCATCCAACAAAGAAACATCTACTGTGTCCCTGGTCCTGAGCAAGGTGATGGAAATAGAAGACAAAATTCAAATAGCCCCTGTCTTCAAAGAGATTACATTCTATTGGTAGTAAACAACACATATGTAGGTCAATATAGAATGTGTTTGCAGTAAATGCAAAATAATCATCTGGGGAAAAAGCACTAGGAACTAAGGGTGTCATGATAGGCTCCAAGTATGAGATGCTTCTTGAGTTTAGCCTTAAAGGAAGCTAATGATTCTGAAAAGCAGAGGTGAAAAGGGAGTACATTTCAGCCATGGCGGGGGGGGAGGGGAGGCTATACAAAGGTAAAAGCACTTAAGATGGAATATTAGTACAGAGAATAGCAAGGAATCCAGTTTGGCTAGAATGCAGAGAGCCTAGAAAGATAGGTTAGAACCAGATTATGATGAGCTTTAAATATCTAATTTAAGAGTATGTGTTTTCTTCTGGAAGCAAAAGAAAGCCACTGAAGCTTATAGATCAGGGGGCTTTGGGAATATTACTTTGGCAGCCGTGTGGAAGAAGGATTAGATAGGGGAGAGATGGGTAACAGGGAGACCAAATAGGAGCTACTGCAATAGTCCAAATGGGAAGTGATGAGAACCTGAACTAGCACCTTTGCTGTGTGAATGAATAGAAGGAGATGGATACAACAAGTGTTGTATAGGTAATGTTAATAAGACTTGGGTGAGGGAGAATGAGGAAACAAATGGAGACTTTAGGAAGAGGCTTTCAAAATATGGAATTTGAGATACTCATTAGACATTCATTTGAAAATATCTAAGAGGCAGCTGGAGATGTGGGACTGGAAATCAGCAAAGAGATCAGGAGTAGTTAAATAGATTGGAAAATCCTCTGCATAGTGAGGCTAGTCAAATATATGGGAATTGATGAGGTCATAAAAGGAGAGTATCAAGAAAGAAAAGAAAAGGACCCTAGAATCCACCCATAGTTGGAGAGATGTGGATGATGATCTAGCAAATGAAACAGGAGAAGTGGCCAGACAGATAGGAGAACCAGGAGAGAGCAGTGTCACAAAAACCACAAAAACCAAGGAGAAGACAGTATCCAGGAGGGAGGAGGGGGAGTGGCCAGCTACCTTATGATTAAGTATACCTAAGTAGTAAGTAGTATACCATATGCTTCCAATGCCTTTATATATAATGCTGATAAAGGAACCTTAGCTATTTTTGTCATGTTGTAATTTAATACATTATGACTTCATATGACACTAATTTTAAATTGGTTAATCAGCATTGACCAACTTTAACCTGTATAAATTTACAACTTTAATGTATTGTCAACATAAAGTATTTTATTTTAGTGCACACAAAACCGGATATCTGGGATCTGCTTCATTTATTGATCTTTATATACATTCAATAAAGTTAGGATACCTTGTGATTTGTAAGATATTGGTAGGATTGACTTGCAATATCTTTAATAATCTCTTACCAGGATCACACCAGAGTTGGTGCAGATACCTCTCAGGATATACAACTCTTTGGCATAGGAATTCAGCCTGAGCACTGTGAGATTGACATCGCACCAGATGGAGATGTTTCTCTCACTCCAAAAGAAAATGCAAGGTAAGAAAATTATAGTGTGACTTGACATACGTATTGTTTTTTATTATTAAAAGTTGGAGAACATTTCTGGGTTTTTTTTTATGTTAGAGTCCCCACAGTGATGAAATTATATACATCATTGAATTTCAGCCCCCTTTACCTCCTGCCTTTCTAACCTCCCTTCCCACTCCACATTTGATCAGTCCTACCCATCCTTCAAATCTTGCTCAAATGCCATCACATCCCAGAAAACTTTCCCATTCCCCTTAGCAGACATCAGTCTATCCTTTTTCTGTGTTTCCGTAAGTCCTTTTACTTCTGTTTTCTATTCACATTCTTTCTATTATTTTAATTATTTTTGTGCCTCTAATTACTTGCACTAGACTCCAAATTTCAAGAGAGTAGAAATAATGTCGTCTTTGTATCCTCTGTAGCACCTAACACAAGGTTGGTGCTTAATATTTATTTGTAGAATAAATGGATATTAGTGATTTTTCTTTAGAACCTTGGCATATGTGATTTGTAATAGGTTACCTAGGAGCAGCTAGGTGGCACAGTGGATAGAGCACCGGCCCTGGATTCAAGAGGACCTGAGTTCAAATCCGGCCTCAGACACATAACACTTACTAGCTGTGTGACCCTGGGCAAGTCACTTAACCCCCATTGTCTAACCAAAATAAGAAAAAAATAGGTTACCTAGTGAGTAATGAGCTCACTCCCAGTGTAAAATATTCTGTATAGTGTATTTGAAGGCATTTATTGACTTTTCCTTTTAAAGTATACAAAAGTAATGCATAAATACATTCATTAGCCAAGTTAGTTAATCATCATTTAACAATCAGCAGTTATTTATTAAAGATCTACTATGTGCCAAGCTAGGTGGTGAGGTGGATAAACTTTTTGACCTGGAGTTAGGAAGACCTGAGTTCAAATCCAGCCTCAGACCCTTAGTAGCTGTGTAATCCTGGGTAAGTCACTTAACCCTGTTTGCTTCAGTTCCTCATCTGTAAATCTGTAAAATGAGCTGGAGATGGAAATGGCAAACCACTGTAGTATCTCTGCCAAGAAAACTCCAAATGGGATCATGGAGAATCAGACACAACTGAAATGACTGAAAAACAAAAATGTACCAAGCACTGTTCTAGGTATTTGAGATTCAAAAACAATGAATAAAACATTTCCTATACAAAAAGAAAGATATAACAGGGGAGAAAACAAGTCCATATATAAAGAGAACAAATATAAAGTAATTATCTACAAGGTAACTTGAGAGTGGGGATAGTTAGATGGTGCAATGGATAGAGTGCTGGGCCTAGAGTCAAGAGGACCCGAGTTCAAATCCAACCTCAGACGCTTACTAGCTGTGTGACCCTGAGCAAGTTACTTAACCCTGTTTGCCTCAGTTTCCTTATCTGTAAAATGAGCTAGAGAAGGAAATGGCAAAGCACTCTGGTATCTTTGCCACAAAAACCCCAAGAAGGGATTACAAAGAGTTGGACACAATTGAAACAACTAAACCACAACAACAACAATTTGGGAGTGAGCTCATTAGCTATGGGGAAGGGAGAAGGGAAGGAAAATTATATGGAAGGTGGTATTTGAGTTGCATCTTGAAGGAAGAGAAATTCGGTGAAGAGGATGGAAAGAGGGAGTACATTACAAGTATGGGAGATGGCAGGTACAAAGTCATGGAAATGATAGATGGAGTATCAAGGTGAGGAATAGAAAATAGCCCAGTTTTCCTGGAGTGAAGAATATGGTAAGGGCAATAATGTCCAAGGAGGCAGGAAAGAAAAGTTGCAGGGTAAGGTTCTGAAGGACTTTTAAATCCAAACAGAGAAGTTTGTATTTGATCCTAAACACAATAGAGAGCCACTGGAGTGCATTGAATAGGGGAAGGATATGGTCTGATTTGTGTTTAAGGAAAACCATTTTGGCAGTAGTATGTAGCATGGGTTGCAATGATGATAGATTAGAAGCAAGGAAATCCATTAGGAGGCCATTGTGATCTATTTATAGTTTACATGTGTCACTGAAAGCTCTAAATGGATATCTATCAATGTTGGCCATTCATTCTTTCATTGACAAACATTTAAATGTGTCCTCTGCACAAAACACTGTGCTAGGATTTGGAAAAGATACAAAATTTAGATAAGACCCTCTTGGACCTTCTGGTCTAGGCGGAAGATAAAATATAAAGACAACAGTAATATGAAACAGTACATGATAAGTGCATTGGAGAGTCACAACACAAAAAGCTATGTGAAGTACCAGGGGCAGGCAAAAATAAATGGGAATGAGAGAGGTGGAACAGGAAACTTCACCAAGTGGTATTTGAGTTGAACTTGGAAGAAAGGGTAGGAATTTAACAGATGAAGGAGGAAAAGAAAATCATCCTAAGCAAAGGGGTTAATTCAATTCACCAAACATTATTTACCTTCTGTGTGTCTAAGGTCCAGTGCTGAACATACAAAGTAAAAGAGAGAGAGACAGAGAGATAGAGAGACAGAGAGAGAGTCTCTGACCTTTATAAGCTTACATTCTATTGAGAGGATGTAATATGTACAGAGATAAGCAGATGCCAGAAATTTAAGGAAGGAGAGATCACTAGTAAGTAGGGGAGGATCAGGAGAAATTATATGTAGTTTTCAGCATCTAAGCTGAAACTTACAAGAAATTAGGGATTCTAAGAGGCAGGGGGAGGAAGTCAGCACATGCCAGATGTGGAGGACAGTATGTATAAAGGTATGGAAATGGGCATTGGAGCATTGAATTCAGAATGTGATTAATAGGCCAGTTTGACCAGAATGAGTGAATATATAATATATAATTATTATTATATATAATATAATATATATTATAGAATAATATAAAATAAGTCTGAAAATGCAGGTGAGAGATTGTGAAGACCTTTAAATGCCAGGCTATATTTTAGCCTCAAGGCAATAGAGGACTACTGAAGGTTTTTGAACAAGGTGAACAAAAAATTGGATGTGGGAAATTGATGATAAAGGAAAAGATAAGCACATTTTTTGTAAAACTTGTCACCATCCATTCAGCAAACTACATTCTGGCTTCTCTTTTTTCCACAGTTCTGCAGACTAATAAAATAATAGAAAATTCCAAACAGATGGCACCCAGACTTATAGGGATAGAGTTACAAAATTCGTCATTTTGACTGGCAAGAATATGGGAGCATGTCAGTGGAAAAAACACATAGCAAACTATGTTTTGTTGTATTTGTGACAGACCAAAAATATTAGAGGTTTCTGGGATTTTATCAGTCGAAACAATCACTGTAGCTGAAATATGTTGAAATAGTACTACTACTGAATGATTTGTTTTCATGTAGGACCCTATTATTAGTTATACAATATTGTGTTTGTGATTTAATTGTGAATTTTAGAGTTCATAAGGGTCAGATTAGTGGAGAAGAATAACCTAATGGAAAATAAGAGCTCAGTTATTCAGTTTCCTTCTCTTCCACCGTGGATATAGGAACCACAAGACTGTTTCCTTTTTCACATTAAATAAAAGGATGAGCAAACAGCAAAATATATTTTCCCTTTTTTTAAAAATTTAATCAACATCAGGGGCAGCTAGGTGGCGCAGTGGAATGAAAGAGCACCGGCCCTGAACTCAGCAGGACCTTAGTTCAAATCCTGCCTCAGACCAAACACTTGACACTTACTAGCTGTGTGACCCTGGGCAAGTCACTTAATCCCAATTGCCTTAAAAAAAGTTTTTTTCAAAAAAAAAATTTAATCAACATCAGTAAACTCTTTTCAAGTGGTAGGAAAACAGAGTTGTTATAAGGTCACAGTTATCAGGGATCAATTAGCATGAGATTAAAGGATCATAGATTTAGGAGGGAAGGTTGCTGAGACCGTGTAATCCAACCCGGGATTTTAAAGATGACGAAACTGAGGATTAGAGAGTTTAAATGACCTGCCCAAAGCCACACTGGTAGCCGGTGACAGGTTTGGGATTCAATCTTTTCTCTCCAAATAAATGCAAAGTCTCTATGCATTAATTATGCCCTTCTTAGCAATCAGGGGAATTCAATAATCAGGGAGGGAGGGGAATGTACACTTTACAAACTATTTCTCTATGGGGTATTTAAACAACTAAATTCACAGACCATTTACAATTGTCATTCAGTCAGTCAACTACCTTGGGCCAGGCAGTGTGCTAAGCACTAGGAATACCAAAAAAGAAAGAAGGAAGACAGGGGGGAGAGAGAGAGACAGAGACAGAGAGAGAGAGAGAGAAGAAAAACAGTCCTTGCGCTCAAGGAACTCGTGGTCTAATAGGAAAGCCAGCATGCAAACAGCTATTGCAAACAAAAGATATATACAAGAAGTCATGACAGATTTCCTGGAATGTATGTGGAGTAAGTTTCTCTTTTCTAGTTATGCCTTACCTCTAGCATCTATAGTACAGAATTTAAATTTCAGGCAAATTTCAAGTCATGTTTAAGATACACCAAAGATCCCTTTGGACATTGAGCTTATCATTCTTTTACTACCCACCCCATTCCTCCTAAGGGCTTCCTTTTTCTTTCTTTCAGGTCCTGTGTGAATGGAACACTCGTATGTTGTGCCACTCAGTTGTGGCATGGAGATAGAATCCTATGGGGGAACAACCACTTTTTTAGGTAACATCGCTGTGTTTGTTAGTGTTTTATTTTCATAAGCAATTTCATTGTCACTGATTTTAGATACTAACAAGCTGATTTTTAAAAAAAAAAAATAGAATAAATCTACCCAAGAGGAAACGACGAGATTGGCTGAAAGATTTTGAAAAAGAAACTGGTCCACCAGAACATGATCTGGATGCCGCCAGCGAAGCTTCCTCAGAACCAGACTATAATTATGAGTTTGCACAAATGGAAGTTATTATGAAGACACTGAATAGCAATGGTAAGAACCCTATGAGTCAAGAGATGTTAGATCTGAGGGTGCATTTCTCTAGGCAGCTTTCTGTCTCACTCTGATAAAACAGATCTAGGTAGTGTTGAGTCTAAATGCCATTTTGAAATTCAAAATTCCTTATTTTTGCTTCTTATAATTAGTAGTCTTACTGGGGGTATCCCAGGATAATTTTGATGCTCTTATGTAACAGCAAAGACAGTGGTCACCTGTATGGGGGTAACGCCCCAATATAGTGGACATGGCTAAGTTGACCCAAGCCCTGAAATATTGAATAGAATGCAATAGAACCCCCAATTTTGTCTCATTGAACCCAATACTAGTATATTGTACCATTCTAAGCCCAGAAAGCTCTCATCTAATAATTTCAAACAATCTACTGAGGAGGCTAGAAATTTTAATATTCTTTTTCTAGAAATTTGGGAATTATAGCACAGTGAGGCTAAGATGGAACAAATTCCTAATAAATGAATTCAGGGTACCTCTTACAAAGGCCTGACAAGAAAGACCAGAAAAATTACTGATCTTTTGTAAGGTTTTTGCTTTGCCAGCTTTTCTTAGACCTTTTGGGCAAGGTTACGCCAAGTATTTTTTCTTCAAAAACTTTCTTGTTGATAACTTTTGCAAACCCTTTCATCTTCATGTTGAAGTTCTCCCTTTCCCTTTGTCCGAAAGCCAGATTATGTTTTTAAAATAACATGTATTTATTTGTCTTTATACGTATTGTTTTCCCCCTTAGAACGTAAACTCACTGAGGGCCAGAGACTTTATTTTTGTCTTTGTGTCCCCATTCCCTAGCACAGTGCCTACTACACATTAGACACTTAATAAATATGAATTGAATTGAATTAAAAATCTTTACTGTATTCTAAATAGATTCTTTTCTTTTGTATCCCACAAAAATATTCTTTTCCCATTTCTCTTAATCTAGTTCTTGATCTCTGATTGTAGGAAAGTCAAAAAGCCTGAAAGCAGACCAGGAAAATTCTCACAGTGCCTCACAGGGAGGTCTCAAGGGTTACCTTGTCTCCTCCCTCTTTTAAAACTGTAAAACTAAAGCAGATTCTATAGACTACCAGAAAAATGCCTTCTGAGGGTGGCCAAGCCTTTCCTGCCAGCCCAGTAATGTATTTTGATATAAGGACTCTCATGTACATCATGAAAGACCTCTAAGGATCCCTGGAATTTGCTTTGGGAAGCTCTGGAGCAAATATGAATGTATAGGCTCTGCTTTTGGAATAATGCTTAAAAGTATGGTTTGTTTGTTAATTTGGATTTTGCTACTTCATTCTTTGTGTTGGTCTTGGTGGAATATGAACTAGCTAAAGGATGTTTGTTCTGATCTGAGCCAACAAATTGAGGTTCAAAGGCACACAAAAAACATCTTTTGTTTGACATCTATCCCTTCATTCTCTTCTAAGGGTAGCTTCATGGATCCCTACTTGAGGGAATAAGAAGTTAAAAAGAGGAGTCATAAAAATGAACAAGAATTTTAAGTTTGTATTGAAGAATGCAGTGAAAAATATTAAATAGAGGAGAGAGTCACAATGCAAAAGAATCTATAATTTTCTTTCCTGAAAGGTGTTCAAGAACAAGATGGCTACCTGGAAGAGCTTGGGAAAGCAGTTCAAATTGATGTTTAGTGACATCAAAATCTAATTAATGGGTCATTCAAGCAACATTTCAAAACAACAGGTTCTTCCTTGGAAGCCTCAGGTTATACATGTTGGAACAGGGCAGGTTACAGGGTATGAGCTCTGAGGTGGAGGAGTTTCTCCAGGTGGAGAAACACTCAAAGAGAGCTCATTATTAGTGTTCCTAGCAAAGTTTATGCAGTGCCGTCTGTCTAAATCATATGAATTTTGTTCTCAGAATATAGAATTATAATTAGCCAAGTCAATAATCGACTTTCATGCCTTATCACAAGATAACATGTTGAACCCTGAGAATCCAGTTCTTTTACTCCCCACCGTTTCCTAACTTCTATTCTGAAGACCAGATCACAGTAAGTGGTTGCTCTCGTGACTCATAGTATTAAAGAATCGGTTTTAGAGGTGGAAGAGCTTTTGAATAGTACTCTTTCACTTGTTCTTTCACATAGTATGTCATGGAACATTTCTGTGTTGTGCCTTTTAGTTGTGATACAGAGATAGAATCCTCTTGGGAAATAATAACTGCAATTATAGGAATGGGCCCCCTTCATTTTACATGTTTGGAGTCTGAGGTTTAGACACACTATATGATTTTTTTATGCATAAAAATGAATTTAATATATGTTTTGTGATGGATTAATTGCCCAATATCAATCAATCTAGACTAGATTGTCTAGAGCAGGGCTATAACTCCCTTAACACCAACTCAAGTTCCCTTTCCATTCACTATTCTATGGTACTGTTCTCCTTCACTTTCTAAAATGTATAAAAGTTCCTGCCAGCTAATTAAAGACCAATACACAATTGGGATTAAGCATATTTAGAAATATAACTGAGAACAATGGTAAATTAAATTTAATATATAAATGCTCAGTTTACATACTGCATTTTAGAAACGGTTCTGTTAATATAAATCAAACAGCAGGAAATCAAATGAAGAATGAAGAGATGGTGACCAGCTCCTTTCCTTCTGCCCTATCCTCTTATCCAAATAATTCCAAGACCCTTTCATCCCAATTTACTTCATACAACTCTTTCAGTCTTAGGCTGGTAGCCATATTCGTACTCAGTGTATATCATATTGCCCTCTAAATTCCTTTTTATTTTCAAATATTGACCATATCTTTTACAAAGTAATACTCATTCTCCATTTACCCAAACCCTGGTGATAAATGAGTATCTCCTTTCCTGTAAATATGACATGCTTATCCTTCAAGTTTTCTGTGGTGAAACCATTACTGTGTAGTGGCTAGATGACACTCACTGTGGTTCAACTCTACCACCAGGTGGGTTCCCGATAAACCTGTCTTCCTGGTGGTCATCCCGGTGGTGGTCCTACCTGAAGATATTCTTCCCACTCATGTGGCTTCAGACTGAGCTCCTACACAAACGCTGGGATAAAGGTTTTATATTGATCTGCCTTTGCATGGCAGAGCATGGCTGTTTTTTGGCATTGTTGTCAACTGGTGCTTGAAATGTGTGTCTTGGCAGAATTTAACACCTTTGATTAGGATAAAGCTGGAAGCTATGTGTCAGAAAAGCTGCTCTGCATTCTGGATTGGGAGATTCTTTAAAAATGTTCCTCCCATCTCTTCCAGCCTCATTTTACTTATTATTCACTAAAGTTTTTGTTATGTAAAACTAGTTTCTCTGAAAACTGGAAGATATTGGTTGTGTTATGACCAGAACTCTTCTGAAGTCCTGGGATACCTGCCATGGAGGTGACCTTAGATTCTTGATAGTCATGTCATCAGAGCACAAAGTTCTACAGGACCTACCAGGCTGGAAAGACTTTTCAGTACAGACCTGTCTACCAAGGTCCAGTCTGAATGAAAGAGACTTCTATAGAGAGCTTTGCCATGAAGTTTTGAATTTCATTGGCAACAGCAAAGTATTAACTAACCTGTCAATTAAGAGTTGTGATTTTCATTGATATTAGGGTTGCCCACAAAGATGATAGATATCCACCAGTTCTTGAAGTCTTGACAAAGTAGTCCTGCGGTTGTTATTCCTATAGAAAATAATAATGCATCAATTCAAAAGACAGTGCTTCTAAGTACTTGTCATATCTCCAAGGACATGTCTATCCCAGTACTATTATGCTGTCATAATATATTTGGTGGGCTCTTTTCAATAATAATGATTAATAGCAGATTCATTTGAACCATATAAATAAATTATAATAAACTTTATACTTAATGTAGAGTAATGCCTTCTTTCCAGAGAATTCAGAACAGTAAACAATCACAAATTTACTGTCCTATAAAACCTTGTAAGAGAAACAAGGGGTAATTGGGAGGTATTTCGCCACTACCATTTTACAAATGGGTATACTGAGAATAAATAAGTGACTTCATAAGTACCATGGTATAATTCTATTTCAGGAAATACAGTGAATATTAAAGAACTCTTTCTGGGGTCCTATATCTTTTCCCAGGATCTTGTACCTTCTCCTAGACTGCTGCTTCTGTTAACTTTTGCCCTTAGTCTGATTCTTTAGTCATTTTGTCAGTGGTTCTGGTTTGTTGCATTTTCCAGTGTAAATGTTTCCTTTCAATTCCTCTCCCCCCAAACTTTGCCACTGGTTGGATAAATAGGTCAGCTCAGGTAGGTACCATACAGCTCTTAAGGGAAGCCACAAAAACTTTGAAAACAGAGTAGTACTATGTCTGAATGGTACTCATTGTCCCTCTTCCTGTGACACTTAGCACTTTGATATTGCAGCCAAAACCTGAATAAACAGTCTTACTAACCTAAAAACAGCATTCAAGAGGAGTGGAATGAAAGGAAGTGGGTGAAGACAGTGTATAATCTCCTGAGATATGATTTTATGTTGTATAAGAACAGGCTAGAGATTTTTCAGTCCTGTTGTAGTATCAACATTTAAGTGACAGGGACCCACAGTCACTAGAAAGATTTCTTATATAAAATAGTCTGTACAGTTGTAAGGACTGACCATTAATAAACTATTTTGCAAAAGAAAAACTTAAAGTATATACAGAAGAAGGCATTTCCAATCTTATGTCATCATCAAAGCCAGGATAGAAGTCCAACCCCTATAACTTACCATGAGTGAATTTATGGGGAGTACACACAATCTGTTCACTTGAACACTGCCCAAAGTGCTTTTATAATGTAAGGAAGAACATGCAAGCCATTGACTCCTTAATAATATTTATAATAATGTTATGAAATAATAAACATTAAACAAATAAAAATAAGTAAATATTCATTATATATTTATATTATTTATATAATAAATTACATGTGATACAATATACCAATTGTATAATAATTTTAATAATAAAATATAAATAATACATTATAAAATAATAATAATTAACATGTTATTAATAGTAATGTCTATCTAGGGCTTTATCATTTACAGTGGTTTACATACATTACTTAGTTTTACTCTTTCGGCAACCCTTTGTGGTAGGAATCAGGCATTTTTATCTCCATTTTATAAAGTAACCTGAGAATCAGAGAGATTGAGTGACACAGAGTAAGTGGCAAAACTCAGACTTGAAGTCATTCTTTCTAACTAAATCCAGTCCTTTTCCCATCATACCACAGCTGTAAATGCATGGAGAAGTAGGATTGGTAGCAAGTTATGTTTCTTCTGAAAGTACTGGTCACCCCTTGTGTGAGCCTAGTCAATTCAATTGCTTCCACACTGACAGAAAGTAAACTTTAAATTTTTAAAAATTATTCCTTTGTTTTTAAATCCACTGATTAAATATGTAGTATGTTTCAGTTGCAGTATTTGTCTACATAGGCATTCCTCAAATTCAAAAGCAAATTTTGTTCTAAACATTTATAAATTAAAACTCAAAACCTTTTTCTTTAGAAATATAGCCCACAAAACTGTTTGCAGCTGAAATGACACCAAATAGATTATTTAATAGATTATTAATTTAATAAATAATTATTTAATTATTTAATAATTATTTAATAATAGATTATTTAACCTCCTCCAAAAGTAGGAAAATGTAAACCAAAGACAAACCTAACTTAGAGAGCAGAGAGCTTGGTTCTGTCTATAATTATGCTTTGGTCTAAAAAAGGTGGTGCTGTTTCTTTCATAGGAGCAGGACAGGATAGAAATGGAATTTAGTATTCTAGCTCAGATTTTTACCATGTGGCTCATTATAGTAAAATGCCCATCATAAAAACTCTACTAATTTAGAATTTAATAATCCTACTTAGGTTGAGTTTAATTCTGACTATGCTTTTTATGAGCAGATGGTTTGATAAACCCATTACTAGTATAAGCAATATAGTAAGGCACATTTTTAACCTACTTAAGTGAAAAAAAATTGCTTTTAGAGGTTTTATTACAAATATCATTGGCATGCAAACAGATGCTTCTGATTACAAATTAATCTGTTCTACTTTGAAAGCGGGCCTGATGTAGGATCCCTTAATAGCAACATTTGATTAGTACTTAGTCTGAGGAATTTTCTTTATTTGAAAATAAATAAATGTCCTTTTAAAAAAAAGTTGAAAAAAATGTTGAACCTTAGACTCTCTGCTAATTCAGACAAACCTTCTGCCCTGAATGATTCAGAAACTACTATGAACATTTTTATTCTATGTATAACACTGTACTAAATACTAGGTGAAATTATATAAGACAATTCCTATCCTAAATGGAGCTTGTAGCCTATTTGGGAGATATGAAATATAAAACTACTTAAAATATCATATATATATATATATATATATATATATATATATATATATATATAATATAGTATATTTTATATTGGAAGTATAGTATATAGAAATTATAGTACATATAAATTATAATATTAATATACATATAATATACTAATATAAAACTATAATACAAAATAATGAATGTAAGAATATATGAACACCAAGCAAGGTTCTTAATTGGTTGGATCAGGGAAGACTCCCTGAGGAACCAGAAGTAGAGTTTTGCTTTGAAGGGTAAGTAGGATTTAATTTAATTTATTGGAGATTTAATAAATAAAATTTAATTTATTAATAAATGGAGAGGATAGGGTGATTTCAGGCATAAAGAATAGCAGGAACAAAGACTCATAGGTAGGGAGGTATGGGAATGTGTATGAAGGACAGCAAGTAGTCCAGTTTGGCTTGAACATAGACTGTCAGGTATGGTAAGTAGCATGAGATAAGACTAGATAGGGAGAATGGCACCATATTGTAGACAACTGAATACTAAAGCCTCAATTTTACTTATAGACCATAAGGAGTCTTTGAAGAGTTTTTAGAAAAAGAGTGACATGACCATATCTACATATAATTGAATTTATGAGCAGGAACTGTTTCACTTTTGTCTTTGTATTCTCAGTTCCTAGTACATAGTAGGTGCTTAATAAATGTGTATTCAGTTGAATTGATGAGGAAAAATAAATTTGAGTGGAGTGAAATATCCTTGGGAAACCTGTAAAATGTTAGCATTTTAAAATATGGCCAATGAGAGAATTTGTTTTCCTCAGCCATGCATATTTATTATAAGGATTTTTTTCTTTTTTCATGGGAGAAAGGGAAATACAGAAGGGAGGATATGAGTATGGTAGCCAAAAAAAGAGAAAATAGACAACAAAAGAAATAAAAAAGGGTCATTGGAGCATTTTTAATGCCCAGAAGAGAACAGAAGGAAGCCCAAAGGCTCACAAATAGGACAGTTTTGAAAGTTACCTCTCAAAAAGCCAGCATTGAATCCCTTTATCTCTCCTATAAAATGGAGACTGGAATGAAGTAAATTTGCTACTGCTACTTGTAGAGATGCATATGGGATGGTTCATGGGACCAATCAGTTAATAAGCTTTTATTAAGCACCTTCTATGTGCCAGTGTCTATTCCAAGCACTAGGGATAAAAAAGAAGGAAGCAAAAGACAGTCCCTACCCTCAAGGAGTTTACAATCAAATGGAGGAAACAAGCAAAGAACTATGTACAAAAAAAACTACATATAGGATAAGTAGAAAATAGAGGGAAGGCACTAGAATTAGGAGGGGTCATGAAAGGCTGCTTGTAGGAGGTGGGATTTTAGTTTATTTTAGACATTAGTAAGTGGAGATGAGGAAGAGCGTTCCAGGCACAGGGGACAAGCCAGAGAACATGCCTGGAGTTGGGGGATGTAGTGTCTTGTTCATGGATCAGCAAGGAGGCAAATGTCACTGGATTGAAGAGTACATGGAGGAGAGTAAAGTGTAAGAAGAGAAGGATCTGTTTCTATTTCTGGTGTGGGGCAGAGGCCAGTATGGACTCAGTTAACAGCTCCTGCCCTTGGATATGCACAGCCAGCTTGTGTTGCACGATAGTGTGTCCAGAGGCTGAGGAACTTGGACAGTCAGTTCTCATAGTTTAGATTCTAATATTGACCGCTTTCAGCATGTGGAACATTGCTTAGGGCACTTGAGTAGAGGCCTGCCAAACAATACTGATGTTGATGGGGCACCAGAGTGTAGATGAAGATCCAATAAAAGGCAGAATGGGAACCAGTGTTCTGGGACTTTAGAAGGTTGCTTGGTTATAAAGCTAGAAGATTAAAGTCACCTTAGGGATGGCAGGCAGAAAATAGTTGGTGGCCTGGGGCCATTTATGTTTCAGAAAATGGATGTGCCAGGTTACTGGCCAAAATGAACCTGGATTGGCTTTTTCACCATCTCCTTAGTGATAGAGTGAGGAATAGATCAGAGGACCTTGCCAATCATCCAGATATTTCTTTGGAGTAACATTTTGGCAATGAGGGCACAACTGTGTCAAACACCTAATTGTGTTTATGGGTATAGAAGATAGTTGTCCACAAAGATTCAAGTCCAGTGAAGGACAGCCAGTGTTTCAAGTGTATAGCTTAATGTTGGCACCTTAGCCTCAGAAGGGGCGAAAAGAATTTTAAAGCAAGTTCTCTGACAATATAATAAGTAACAATGAGTTAACAAAAATGGATCATGGTAAGGTGTATTGCATCACTTCAGTGACCCCAGCCTCAAACTTTTTTGTGAGGGACGGATCCTGTACCTAGCTTACAGACTGGCATTTTACCCACAGAGCAAGGTTAGACTATTTCTTATTGAACAGGACCAGGAGATCTGGCTGTGGAGATAAGCTACTGTCATCAAAGCATGGCACCAAATACAACACTCTCCCATGTCCTTTGTGACTGCTATCTTTATTTGAGTAGGGCCATCACCTGACAGCACAATGTCATCATGAATAGACTAGTGAAGGCAGTCTGAGTGCAAGAAACCACTGAGATTCAGGTGATTCTGGCTGTTCCAGAGCTGTTCCACTTAGACTGGACCTAATAAGTCTCAGTCATAAGAACTGCTATCAATCATAATACTGCTGCTTTCACTGATATTACTAGAACAGATACTTGGCTTTTCAAATAGCCAGAGCTGGCAAAATTGAAAAATACCAAATTAACTACCAGCATCTTATCTAAGAAGGCTACAGAGGGTATAGTAACACAGTAAGGTCTCTGGAAAGCTGGGACCTGGCCAGTGGCCCTGCACCATCTAAACTGAAAAATAGTCAGAAGTATGAAAATCCTCTGAGAAAACTAATGAAGTGAGACTTCATAAGGCAGGGTAGAGATCTTTACATCAAACACAGTAGTGGTGTAGGACTAACATACAGAGGAAATATAAATTACAGAGGATGAATCTAGCAGGACATAAATATTTCTATCTTTGAGAAGTGGGCAGTGGTTTTCCTTATGTAGGGTTATTGTAAATGTTGTTTTAATTGCTTCTTTTTTATTATGCAGATATAAATGTTGATATTATATATATGCACATATAGAGATTCAAATTTTATGTTTCATGCTATGTTTTTTATTGCTACTTATTCATTCAAAAAGATAGTTCTGAGCTGAATTGTCATGCCACGGTGACATTTATATGTGTGTTTGAAAGAAAGGCGAACTGCACAATAGATATTCATTGTTCCATGTATGATTCTCCTTTTCGGTTCTACTGTATATATGGAAACACTTATTTTACTTGGTGTTTGTTAAGATCAGATTAAAAAAGAAGAAGAAGGGAAACTTGTTATGAGGCTATTTCAGTAGCCCCAGTAAGTGGTGGGTAGGTAATATGGTGCCTTAGTAGAATGGTAGTAATTGGAAACGAGGTGAGAAGTTGGATGCAAGATACTGTGGATAGGACTTTGGTAATTGATTGGATTAAAATAGAAAGGGAAGAATAAGAAATAACATTGAGGTTTTAAACATGGTTGCCTGGGCAAATGTTAGTACCACTATTAGGAAATAATAAAGTCAGAAACAGGAGTAAGTTTTAGATATATTCAGTTGAAGTTGCTAGTGGATTATCCAGGGAAAGGTGTGTGTGTGTGTGGGGGGTGTTATTATGGACCCTTTCTCAGAATAATGTTTTGAAAGATATAAAGTGAAATAGAGCATAGTGCAGCAAAGAGGCACAGTGGATAGAGTGCCAGGCTTGGAGTTAGGAAGATTCGTCTTCCTGAGTTCAAATCTGGCCTCAGACACTAGTTGTGTGATCCTGGGCAAGTCATTTAACCCAATTTGCCTTAGTTCCCTCATCTGTAAAATGAGCTGGAGAAGGAAATGGCAAACCACTCCAGTATCTTTCCCAATAAAACCCCCAGTGGGGTCACAAAGAGTCAGACATGACTGAAACAACTCAATAACAAATATAAACCCTTTCTCAGAATAATATTTTGAATGGTATAAAATAAAAAAGATAGGATTACAAAGGAAATATATTGAACTAAATATGTTATTTTATCCCTTCCAAGTTCATGAACCTCTTTCGTGCATCCCAAGATAAAGAATCCTTGGTCTTGATCTAGGGGAAAGTGTCCTGTAAGGACATTTGAAAATTTGAGTTTGGAGGTTGGAGCCTGGAGGCCAGGGCTTAGAGTTGTAGATTTGGGAGTCTTCTGCATATAGTTGATAGTTAAAACCTTGTAAATGAAAGTGATCCCTAAGAGAAAGGGTCCAAAGAAGAGAAAAGGGTCAAGGAAGACACTTGGGGAACAAACACTTTCAAGGGCTAGTTTGGTTTCTCCAAAATCTAAGAGAACAGAAAGTATACAGGAAGGAATGGTTAACCATATCACATGTTACAGAGAAATCAATAAGGAAGAAGATTGAAAAAAAAAAAAGGCATTCGATTTAGTAGTTAGGAGGATGTTAACGATCTTTGAGAATATAATTTCATTAGAATGATAGAAGCAAACCCCTGGTTGCAAAGAGTTGAGAATAGACTAGGTGAGGAGGAAGTGGTACTATGAATTGTAGTGGTTTTCTTTTTTAGAATTTTGGATCTAAAGTGGACAGAGAGGTGATGGTAGCAGGATGAATGGAAGGAAAGGCTTTCCTTTTTTTTAATTGAGGAAACTAATTCTATTGATAGGAATATAGAAGGAACAAGAAGAGAAGGAGAAATTAAAGATGTATAACAATTCAGGGATGATTACTGGATCAAAGACCTGGAGAAGATGGGGTCAGGAGAGGATGTTAAGAGCATAGGTAGAGAGATTAACTTTATCAAGAGGGAGAAGGATAATTCTTCCTTTCAGAGAGGAAGAAAGGAAAAGAGAATAAGTAATGATCTGAGATTTTTCAAGAATTCATTTTCAGTGAACTCAATCTCAAAGAAATAGAAGACTGCTGTAAATGTGGAGGAAGAGAGGGGGAAAATGTTTCGGGCAAATGGAAATGTTGCTGTGAGGAATGAGATGGGCTGTCAATAAGAATAAGGACTGAGGGTCTAGCTAAAGCTATACAGCCTTTCACTTCAGGTAGAATATGATAAAAGATATGTTAAAAACCTTATGTTTATAGTCTGTGAAATTTATTCAGTTTTGTAATTTTTTCTGGTGATGTTTAGCAATCCGTAAGTGCTGGAATTTATGGAGGTTCAATATTTGAAGTTTGGGAATGCTAGGTCATCTGGTGGGTCAGGGATTGTACAGTTGTATCTAGGAAATCATTAAAGTGGGAAGATGTGGGATCAAGACAAGGGACGCAAGTAAAGTCAGTGGGGAGGAAAATGGATTCAAAGAACTAGTAATCCCAGTGAGAACAAAGTCAGTTTAATATGACTACTGAGGGAGCAATAGAGGTGAAATGATAGGAGGCTGTTACAAGAAGGTAAATTTTTCAAACAGAAATATCTTCAAGGGGATACAGTTTCATGAGGTCATGATGTCTAAGGTGTGACCATTAAAATGTGCATCTGAAGTGGAGTGAAGGAAGGTATTAGTAGAATTGTGGATGTTGAAGATTTCTGTGGCCAAAATGCTAAATGGATCATTAACATGAATATTGAAATCCCAGAAAATGGTGATGGGAGAGAAGGTGTGAGGTCAGAGACTGTGAGTCAGGTACTAGCCATTGTGAGATTTGAGAGTGACCTAGAGATTGATGGATGATAGCAGCAAAGTTTGGGATGGAGAATGGTACAAATGGACTACATGAACTTTGAAGGAAGAGAGGTTATGGAAGGACTAGTCTGGACATGGCTCTGGGGAGCAAAGAATTTGACCACTTGAGCGCCTGGACTTATGATTCAGATAAAGTAGGAGAGGGCTGTAAATGAGGTGGTATTCTCAAAAGCGAGCCAGCTTTTAGTTACATGGAGGAAACAGGATTGTTAGACGAAAAGTTGAAATATGTAGAGGATTTTGTTGGGAGTGAGGTAGGGTTGTTTTTAGGCTACTAGGAATTTCGGAAATATCAAACACTACCATGTTCACTTTAGACTCCAAATTATGTTCCTCAATTAATTATTAATGTGTGAATTATCTGTTCACTTGTAATGGTGTCTATCGTAGGAAGTTAAATTATTTACTTTGCTTTATTTTCTGTGGAAAATCTGTGATGTAATTATACAGAGTAGTGAGGTGTCTTGCTGTTGTTTTTAATTCATCTCCCTTAGGAAAGAGCCATAGAGTCACAAATGCTAGTTCTTGAGTTAGGACCTTTGAGAAAGTCTTTTTGTGAATATGAGTAAGTTGTGCTTTGGAAAGGTCAGACATGTGCTTTATTTTTAAAATAATTAAATCCCACTTAAGGTGAAAAGTGTAATATTTGAAAAATACATACATGTAAGTAATTTCTGAGAGGAAAATTTTGTTTTCTAGTGCTTTTGTAAAGGGAATTCTTCATACTTCTTTTTTTAAAAATCATATAGGTTCATAGTTTCATATGTAATCCTCATTTTCTGCCTCCAAAATATTCATAGGTACTGATATTTTTCTAGTTAATAATAAAAAATTAACCATGCTCTTCCAATGGATCACATTCAGAAATTATAAGAATGTATAGCTTGTTCTAGTGTTTTGGATTACAGTGGGTAATTATTTTTCATTTAATTTCTATCCATCTTACCTCTCTGTGTAGTAGTGTTTTATGGGAAGTTCATTTTCCATAGGTTAGCCTAGAGATAGCTCATATCTAGTGATATGAGAGACATAACAGGAATATGTGAAGAAAATGCTGTTTCTTTAAATAAATGCTGAATTTAGGTTCATAGAAAGGATAGCATATTTTTTGCTAAAATATATTTTTCTCTTTGGCAGCAATAATTCCTAACTTAACACATGCATTCAGTTTGAGAAAAGGTGGCAACTCTAAGGAAGAATGTAGGATCTATTAGTAAATGACACTTGTCATAACTGATCTATAGTGTCTATTTGGTGATTTTGCTTATTGCTCTGTGTTTTGGATTATTTAACCCTACATTTTTATAACTGATCATTACTAATTTGTTTTGTACCCTTTACTCTGATGATAATAATAGGAAATTATTTAAATTTATAATTATTTAAGAAGTCTGTGAGGCCTTTCAGATAATATTAAAAGTGGTACAAAAATTCTCATTGGATCATTTGAATCTTCCCTTCCATCTGAAGCATTGAAATCTGATACTTGAAAACACAACTGGTATTTCATTGTATAATGACCAAATGCTTAAGACCAATGGCTCTCAAACTTTTTGGTCTCAGGATCCTTTTACAATTCTTAAAAATTATTGATAATCTCAAAAAATTTTTGCTTATCTGGATTATAGCTATCAATATTCATTGTATTATAAATTAAAACTAATACATTTTAAATATTCACTTTAAACTAAAAACAAACCTATTACATAACACAAGTAACATTTTTATGAAAAATAACTGTATTTTCCAGAACAAAAAAAAATTAGGGAGAAGGGTAGCATTATTTTACAAATATTCTTGCAAGTCCCCTTAGTATTTAACTTAATAGAATACAGCTGGATTCTCATCTGCTTCTGCATTCATTCTTTTGCAATATATTGTTTTAGTTGAACTATATGAAGAAAATCTTGCCTTGCATAGATGTATAGTTGGAAAAGGAAGTAGTATTTAAATAGCCTTTTCAGATAATTGTCTTCCTTGATAATAAACCAGAATTCAACAAGGGGCAACTTCTTAAAGGTTAGTTGCAATGTGGAGTATAAAACAAAATTAATAAACTTTTCTTATTCTGTTACATTAAAATCCATTGGTCTGTCTTGTACTTTCAGTGGATAACTTTCCCATGCATGAATTTGTAGCATCATGCATTGGTCACGTGGAAAATATTGGTTTACTGAGATCTTCTAACTGTTGGGATACATTTCATTGTATAATAACAAAAAAAGGTCAAATTCATCAATTTCATAGCCAATCCCATCAGAAAAACTTTTAAGTCTTGGCAAACTCTCAAGCTTAAGAGGCAGATACAGGTTTTCCAAAATTCTAATTTTCACTAGAAAGAACAAGTTTTATCGGTAACAATGTCAGTTGTTTTCCTTGAGGTGACAGGCTCACCATATTCATTTTCAAGAAAATGTCCGCCAAATTCACAAGTCTTAATAACCATATTTTGTCTGTTAGTCATTTTCTCAATTAAAAATGATGTTCCATGAAAAAAACAGCTAGTTCAGCTTTCAGCTCAATCTTCCAAGTACTTTTCCTTGAAACAATCATTCTACAGTATGCAACAGCAGCTTTATCCAGACTTCCCATTTCATCACATAGAATATTAAAAAGACATGTACTTCAGGATTTTGATGTAATAAAATTAATAATTTTTGCTTCTTCAAGGACATTCCTAAAGTGAAATTGGCTTTTTTTAAAACTGTGAGTGCATCATGTTAAAGAATAAAGAATAGAGTGATTATTAATACACTTTGGTGCCCCTGCTGTGATTCATGTAAAGGATACAGCAGTTTTATCCACTGTTGCTTTTATATCTTGGCAACAAATGTTAACACAGTTCTTCCAGAATAAACCATGAAATTCAGAAGTTAGTCAACAATGAATATTTTAGCACCACTTGTGTTTGTTGCCAAGACTCACGTAAAGAAGATCTTTGATGATTAGTTGGTGCTGATACCAGATAAACACCACAAGTAGAACCACAAGTCAAGTCACATATGTAGATTTGTTCATTTGTAATGCAAAAATACAATTCTGCGGATGAGATTTTAACTCAGCCTTTATGTTTGCTGCTAAATCTTTAATTCACAGATAATGTAACCTTTGGAAAACTCCAATGCATTGTCATGAGAAAATGAGAATGAAAAAAGTCGAATAACATAGTATGGCTATCAAAATAGTTTTAACCTTTTGGACCCACTGAAAGGGTCTTGGGGACTGCCAGGGGTCCACAGACTAAACTTTGAGGATTCTTGCTCTAGGCAAAGGTTTTACGCAGTCCAGTGCCTTTGTTTTTCAGGTCAATACCATTTCATCAATGTGTACTCAATAAAAATTTATTGATAATGATCTTGGTGTTCAATACAGTTCACTTATGGTCTAACTCAGGGCCTTGAGGCCACATGTGGCTTTCTAGGTCCTTGGGGACAGCCTTTTGACTAAGTCCAAGTTTTACAGAACAAATCCTTTTATTAAGGGGACCTAGAGGACCACATGTGGTCTTGAGGCCCCAAGTTACCCACCCCTGGACCCATACTCATAGAACACAACAAAGTTATCATACTTCAGCCTTTCTCAATGTCAGCTGGCAGTGAGTAAACTGTCCTCACTCTCCTTCTATAAGGGGCCATTTTTTCAACCATTAGTAATTACTATTATTCAGCACCCGTCTATCAAGTCCTGATGTCATGCCAAAGATCAAAAGAGGAAATTTTGATCACCCTTTGCCATCATCTCCCACTGATTTCTGATTTTAGTCTCTGGCAAAGAGATGACCCTTCATGATATTTGAACTGTTAATCCCATAAATGTTTTTTGGTTTATGTAAACTATAGGAACATAATATTTACAGTTGGAAGGAACTTTTCAAGTGATCTAATCCATCTCACTCATTTTTGCAGGTGAGAAAATTGAGCTTAAGTAATTTGCCCAAAGTCACAGAGGTAGTAAACAAGATAAGATCCAGCCTCAGGTCCTCTAATTCTAAATACAATCTGCATTACAATGTACCACATAGCTTCCCAGACCAACTTTGGGCACTAGTTTTTGTTCTTCTTCAGTTGTTTCACTCTTTGTGACCCCATTTGAGTTTTTCTTGGCAAAGACTCTGAAGTACTTTGCCATTTCCTTGTGCAGCTCATTTTACAGATGAGGAACAGAGGCAAACAGGGTTAAATGACTTGTCTAGGATCTCACAGCTACTAAGTGTCTGAGCCTGGATTTGAACTCTTGAAGATGAGTCTTCCTGATTCCAAACCCAGTGCTCCATGCACTGTGCTGCCTAGCTATCCCAGACACTAGCTAGTGACCAGCTATAGCCCATTGTTAATAATTAGCTGTAAGAGAGCCACCTTAGACCCCACTAGCTACTAAAACCCTTGAGAAAAAGAATTCTTTTTTTGAGCCTTAATAGACTGGTTTGATTTTTCAACAATTGTTCAGCTTTCTGTCGGTGAACTTGGGCCTTACCTTGCAACCTAGATTTATACCAGCTGGAAGTCAAAAGCAGCCTTTTGTTGTCTTGTAAAGAAAAGACCTAAAGGTGAATTGGTTCTTCAGACAACAGACAGTAGTGTTTAGCAAAGCCGTTAGCTATTGGAAATTGGCCAGCTTGCAGTCAGCCAAATATTCCCAAAATGTTTTTTAGTGATTTGTGTGTTTCTGCTCACATAAGGCACGTTTGAAGACTGAGATTTGTGGTTAAAATTGGCAGTGCAAGCTCTGTATCATAAAACATATTCAAAACAATGCCTGTGTTTTTTCTGTCCGAGAACTACATGATTACTAATCTCTGTTCAAATGTCCACTCGTTTTGAAAGTAAACTCATATGGCTGAAGCCTTAGAGTGGGTCTAGATCTTGGAAAGTTTGCATTCACAGCCAAGACTTATGATTTCCCTTTTGACTCCGATCCACAATTCTCCTCTCCACTCCACTCCAGAGACTATTTGTAAAGCACTGCCATCTGTTTCCCATTAATTATTTCTATATCTAAATATTGGAGGTGATCATCAAGATAGAAGGAAGTTAAGTAGGAAGCATAGATGGAGGTATTCAAAGAATTGGAAACAGAATTTTTGTCTGATAGGGGCATAGGACACATAAAATGTCATCACAAGGGATAGAATGTGTTATTGAAAATTGGAGACTTTTTTAATCCTAGAAATTAATAGAAAGGCAGATTGGTAGAGTATAGGACCTGCTTTGGCTTCTAATTTGTTTCATGTACCTGTTCTCTTGCCTTGACAGACCCAGTTCAGAATGTGGTTCAGGTTCTGGAGAAACAATATTTAGAGGAGAAGCGGAGTGCCCTGGAAGAGCAGCGTATGATGTATGAGCGTGAACTGGAGCAGCTGAGACAACAGCTATCTCCTGAGAGGCATCACCAGAACAGTGGCACTGACCGGCTCACATTCACAGGGCAGACAGCTCAGCAGAAGGTGACTTTGTGGGCAGAGGAAAGGTAAGAGTATAATAAGCTTTAGGAACAGTGCTTCCCCATGACCAGCGTATGCAGAGTGGGAATGGCAGAAGGGGACATTACTCAAGACAAGCCTTATTTCGTGATGTTGTGACTGGGTTTTTTGGAAAAGAAGAGGCAGATGTTGACATTTACTATTCCTGGTAACTATCCTAAGTGCATTGTAACTGTTAAATGGTTAAATGGAGAAAGAGCAGAGCCCGACAGTTAAGAACCTTAATGTATTGGATTGGAGAGTAAGATGCACTTTAGTATAAAACTGCTTTCCTTCTACTTTTTCCTCCTCCTTTAAACTCTGATTAAATACAATTTAAGTTTTAATGTAATGGCTCATCTGGTGAGTGTCGTTTAAGGGGGAAGTAGAAGTATCGGGTTTGCTTGACTTGAATCATTCCCAAGAAGGGCTATCCCTTGACTGGGAGTAGACATCATAATAAAAGGGATAACCATTTTTTCCTACCATGTGCAAAAAAAAACCCTGCTATAATAATGTGCCTAATTGTGTAATTGTATGTCCTAGAATTTAGAAAGAATCAATTACATCTCCCTAGGGCAAAGGTTCTTAACCTAGGATCTGTGATTTTTTTTTAAATGTTGGTAACTATATTTCAATAGAACTGGTTTCCTTTGCAGTCTTTTGTATTTTATTTTATTTGGTTAAAAAACATTGTTCTGACAAGGGGTCCACAGACTTCACCAGAATGCTGAGGTATCCATGACACCAAAAAGGTTTAAAAACCCTTGCTTTAGGAGTTGATCTGTCTTTGTACTAAGATGTGATGATTTCTAATACTTGAAATTAAGTTATTGACCTTGTTCCTTAGAAAAGTAGATAATAATTGTTCTATAGAGCTTTCCCAGGAGAGTATTATAAATACACATACCCACACACATTTAAATATTTGGTGGTTCAATTCTGAGCAGCAGAACCTGTTAAATAAAACTTTAAAGATTGACCCAAGGAGTTAGTTTGCATTACCTACATTCCTTCTCAATTCACTTTTCATTCATTTAAAGAGGAAGAGAAAGAAAAAACAAAGTGTTCACTAGATAATGCAAGTGAATGCCATGGACTGTATTATAGTTCAATGTTGGAAACAAAAAAAATTTGAAAAACCTTTTTTATTTATATGTCACAATATTTTTACTTACCTCTCTTAACTTTAGATTGATTTTTATTATGGTTTAATTTAGGAAAAATGAAAGGAATAGGAAGGAAATTATTGTATAAATTATCTTATAGAGATAAGGACACTTGCAGTATTTATTTTGCTGTGATTTTCAGAGTAAAGGTAAAGCAAAAAGTAGGTTTTTTTTAAAGACGATCTAATGTGATTAATTTAACAGTTGTGAGATGTATGGAGGAAGCTCTCAGTCATTGAAGAAAATTTGTACTATTTAAAACTATTAGAACTTTAAACTACATTGAGCCTTTGAGGACACCCTGTCTATTGTCTCCTATGTCCATGGTACTGTATGCACAGCATTATGGAAGATACAAAGAGGTATTAAAAACATATTCCTTACCCTGAATAAGACTATAATCTAAGTAGAGAAAAAACATAGGAGAATAATATATAAGAAAAAAAGATAAAGCTTCTAAAATTCAAAGAAATGGTGCCATGGCCAAGGACTCTAAAAGTGAAGACAGCTGAAGAGGTATGGACGTCTCTCAGTAGTGAAATTATGGCAATGTAATTCTAAGGGAGCCTGATGGGGAAAAAATAAATAAAAGTGTGTAAAGAGATTGTTGCGGACTTACTCTGATGGATGCTAATTTTAAAAAAGAGATGTACAAGGGGCAGCTAGGTGGCGCAGTGGCTAGAGCACTGGCCCTGGAGTCAAGAGGGCCTGGAGTCAAGAGGCCCTGGAGTCAAGAGGACCTGAGTTCAGATGTGGCCTCAGGCACTTGCCACTTACTAGCTGTGTGACCCTGGGCAAGTCACTTAACCCCATTGCCTAACAAAAAACAAACAAACAAACAAAAAAAGATGTACCAAAAAAAAGGAAGGGGCAGCACACATAATATAAAGTAAGCATGTGTGACCCTGGGCAAGTCATTTAACCCCATTGCCTAGCCAAAAAGGAAAAAAAAGATTAAGCAATTATTTGAAAAAATATCATAAATTAAAAACCATTATAAAGCAATACATAGCTTAATCATCAATTGAATTGCATATGCACTTTGGGTATTAAGAGAAAGGAGAGATCACTGTAAGCTGGAAGATAGGTAGAGTTTGGACAGTCAGAGAAAAGCTTGTGTAACTGATGGTATATAATTGCTCCATTTTAGATATGGTGCTGGCTCCTTAAACCTGTACCCCATATTATCCCCACTAAAACTGGCCTCTCTTCCCAACTTCCTTATTTATGTTGAAAGTATCATCATCCTTCAAATGATCTAAACTTGAAGTTACCTTTAACTAACTCTTCCTCACCCCCCTCATCCAGCCTTCTGCTAAGTCCTACCACATCTACCTTAAATTTCTCACATTTTTCTCCTTCCCATTTACACTGATACCACTCTAGTTTAGCTGCTCATCACCTCTGTACTGTTCCCCCTACTGCCATCTTTTCTTCATTTGTCCTTCATGTAGCTGCCAAAATAATCAACACACAAGTGGGACAATGTGACTTTCTTACTCAGAAACTTTTAGTAGTTCTCTGTTGCCTATACAATCGAATACAAAGTCTTTAGCCTAGAATTTAGGTGCTCCACAGTCTAACTTCACCTCACCTCTGTGGTCTTGTTTTACCCTATTTCCCTTCAGATACTATGTTCCAGCCAAACTTGACTCTTGTTTGTTTCCTGATCCTATTCTCTTCTCTCTCCTACGTACATTTGCATAAGCGTATAAATATATGCCTTACCCTATTGAAATCCTTCTCACTTTTTAAAAGCAATTTAATTTTTTAAAACATAAAGATGAGAGGAAATTTATTACTCTCGATTTAATTCCCAGCAAAAAATCCATGAAATAGAAGTAGCAGGAGCCTTGCTAGTGTAGAGAGTGATCAATCAATCTTAGAGTTTGTGATCGCCAAGAGAGAAATGCTGTTGATAGTCACACACACACACACACACACACACACACACACACACCATAGACCCAGGAAAAATTTTTTTTACTGTAACTCAAAGATATAATAGTTATGACGCCATGGCCAAAGACTCTGAAAGGGAAGTCACCTCAAGAGGCATGGAAATCTCTCAGTAGTGAAATTCTGACAATACCATTCTAAGGGAACCTGATTTGGAGTTGAGTAGGGGGAGAGTAAAAGTTTGTGAACAGGTTGGTGTGGATTCACTCTGATGAACTCTAATTTTAAAAAGAGGTAGATGGGGCAGCTCGGTGACTCAGTGAATAAAGCCTGGCCCTGGAGTCAGGAAGACTTGAGTTCAAATTCGGCCTCACACGTTACTAGCTGTGTGACCCTGGGCAAGTCACTTAACCTCAATTGCCTCAAAAAAAAAATATATGAAAAAACCCAGAAGGGCCAAGACATATAATCAGGGACATGTGAAAGTGAGATAGACTTGTAATGATACTGATGAAAGACTAGTGTCCAAAGTAAGCTAATCCTTCAAAAAATACTAAGTACAAAAAGGTAATTTTTTAAAGGTATATTCAAAGCAAGGAAAGGATGAGATGTCCAAAAATTTTGGTTTGAGTTTTGGCTCTGCCAACGATAATCATAGGTAAGTAATTTAACCTCTGTGATCCTGTTCTTCGGAGAAGCAGCATGGCACAGTAGACAGAGACCTAACCTTGGAACCATGAAGACCTTCATTCAAGTCCCACCTTTGACACATACTTCTGTGACCCTGGAGAAGTCACTCAACCTCTCATTACTCTAAGAAACTCTAAAATTACAAAGTGCAGGAAACATGCCAACTTATATTAGTAGAGTCAGTTTACTCATCTGGGAATCCCCTATACCAATGAAATCACAGGTTCGGTCCCTAACCAAGTCCTACAAAACTACTTTAAACAGTAAGTGGGAGTCACAAGGCACTGATTTCAGCTCAGTATAAGATGAATATTAAAACAATCAGAGCCATCCAAAAACACAGTGGACTATTTCATGAGGTTATATCCTCTGTCACATGATATATTCAGGTAGTCTGGATGATCACTTGTCACAAATATCATCGAGGGCAGTCCTGAACAAAGACATTTGGACTAGATGACCTTTAAGTTCTTTTTCAAAGTTAAGGTTCTAAATGAGGAGACATTCTAGACCAGAGGTGATGTGTGAGCATCATGTGTGAACAAAGAGTTGTTCACTTGACAGTGAGGAGTAGGCTAGAATTAGAAACAGAATTTTAGTGTTAAAAGGCACCTCAGAGGTCATCTAGCTCAACTCATACCCAAACAGTTATGCTTTAATATTCAAACAAGTGATCATCTAACATCTGCTTAAAGATCCTTAATGAAGGGGATTCCTCCTTCCTGAAGGAGATATTACACTTTGGGATGATTCTAATGGTTATGATGCTTGCTTTTTCATAATGAGCTTAAAACATGCATTCTCTCTATGTGACCTCTGCCTGTACTGACTTCTGGAGCCTGGCAGAATAAGATTAATCCTTCTTCCACATGAAGCCTTTCAAATACTTAAAGAGTGTTGTTGTGTCCCTGCCAAGTCTTGGGCTCATGTAGGAAAGTAGTGGGAAACAAGGCAGAAGAGTTTGGTTGAGACTTGTTTGTGAAGGGTCTTGAATGCTAGGCTAAGAAATTTATGCATTATCTTGTGGGCAGTAGAGAACTATTGAAGATTTTTGAGGGCAGGAGTAAAGCACAGTTTTAGTGAGGAAGCATGAGAGTGAGAAGAAACTAGGGGCAGGAAGACTAATTCAAAGCTCTTGGAGCAGGCCTATAGGATATGCTGAGCCTCTGAATTTGGGTGGTGGCAGTGGCAATGGAAAGTTATAGATATGAGAGCCATTGACAGGGTCTGAAACTGATTGAATTTCAGTCAGAGGAAGGAGTTGAAGATGATGCCAGTACTACAAGGTAGCTGCTAGTACCATTAAGAGAAATAAGGAAGCCAGTGTCAACAACGTGCAATATACTGTAGGTCATCTGTCTCAGTTTAGAGAGATGCCTTCTTGTAAACTTTCTGAAATAATGAAAAGAGAGTGAGGCACTTGATTTTCCATTCCCCGCAGAAGTCTCTGACAAAAGAAATGGGGCAGACTCTAGAGTTGGTGAGGGGAGAGAATAGGAGCTATTCAAGAAATGGAGAGAGTAGCCAATAAGCCCACCTAACAGTGTCAGCCAGTATCTACAGGGAAATCCAGCTGTAAGCTGTTTCTAGACTTCGTGCCAGAAATTTTTGAGTCACAAAGATGCTTCTGAGCAAGGTTTTCCTTGAAGGAAAAAAAAAAAAAAAAGCATTGACCAAAGAGAACAGTTTATTAGATATGATAGCATTGTTCAAGATGATACTTTCTTAATCAAAAAAATAAAAGATGCACATTTTCAAATACTCCTTAACCATTTAGATGACAGTTTTGTGTGATCTATTTCTGCTTCTCTCCCTTTTATCTCCCCATCAAACATCTGCTTAATCCTAGACAGCATTTGTCTTCTGAAAGTCAAATCCTTGTTGACTGTTCCATCCTACCAAAGTACTAAGGGACATAGAGAAATTCACATCATGGTCTTCAGTTAATTCACTCCCTGAATTTATTCTTAGGTTGTAGAGAATTGGTTTTCTCCCATTTTTTTAAATTATAGCAGTTTCTAAGAGTAATTGTCGATTTTCCTCATTTTTAATCTTCTTTTTCCTGTAACACAGAGATGAGCTTTTCCGGCAGAGCCTAGCAAAATTACGAGAGCAGCTAGTAAAAGCCAACACCCTGGTGAGGGAAGCAAACTTCTTAGCTGAGGAAATGAATAAGCTCACTGATTACCAGGTGACTCTTCAGATCCCTGCTACAAATCTCAGTGCCAACAGGAAGGTAAGAGAAACTGGTTTATAAAGAAAATGAGAGTGAAGGGAGGACAGGAAAATTGTATTAAAGTACAAAAGCCGTTATCCCAAAATACCCATTAAAAGGGGACATTGGCAGGAACCAAAACTATTGGTCTGTTTACCTCACTTCTGCTAAGATTCTCAGCCATAAACATTATTTAGTTTTTAAATGATGCTCTTGGGTCTTTTATCACCTAAATTGAAGCTGTATTTTAAAGCTGCATCATTGAAAATAAATAGAGTTTTCTCTTACATAAATTTTATTTTATTGAATTTAAGTATTTGTATTATGTATTAAAAATAGGAGCTCTGTAATGAAGGAAGACTAGTAGTGACTAAGGGTTCAATATCTGTCTTTCCCAGTGGCCTTCCAGGTGTTTTAGCAGCGTCCAATCCCTTTACATTAAGAACTTGATGAGCATCTGCTCATTTGCTCCCCCTCCCACTCCTTAAACAGAGCAGTTGCCTAAATAATTTCTACAGATTTAGGTGTGATTTGGACTTTTTGGAGAGATTTGGAGCTTCCCTGTCCTTGGATTTGAGAGAGACTTTTCCTATCCGTAGGGAAATTGTTAAAGAGTACTCATACAGTCTCATCATATAGTTGCCTTCTAGCCTATATGCTGGAAAGAAAGATAGCGAGGTGGGAGTTTTCTTACACTGAGTAGTAGTATCACTTAAAGAATTCATCTTTGTATGTGTGTGTGGGTAACACAGAGGGGTGCCATAGTGAGTGAACCAGCAATTCAAGTAAGGAGAAAAGGAAAAAGCACCCAAGTGTGGAACATTGAGAAGCTGGAAAATAAATTGATTGACATGAGAGACCTCTATCAAGAATGGAAAGAGAAGGTTCCTGAGGTAAGGAAACTGAGCCATACAATGGCACTTCATAACGTTTAAAGCATAGAATTAAAATTACAAGACTGTATGAAAAAAGTATGTGTATAAATATATGTGTGTACACATATATGTGTGTATGTATGTGTGTGTGTGTATATATATATATATATACACATATATGGAAACCAGTGTAAGCCCACTGTATACACATGCTTGCTTTTGTGGATCCTTTGAAAAATTAACAGTCAGCAAAGAAAATATCAGATAAAAGTGACTTTAGGAGAAGCCCTAGATTAAATAAGTGGTATCCCTAAAAATATAAGCTACAGTTTACTAATAATAATTAGTAGTATTTCAACAGTTGAGATTTAAATGGCACTTTAAGCTTTGCAAAGTGTTTTATATATCTTATCTCATTTGGACCTCACAACAAACTTATTGGGTGGGTAATTCAAGTATTATTATCCCCTGAGGGTCAGAAAGATTAAGTGATGTGCCCCCATGGTCATACAGTTAACTCAGTGTTCCAGGCAGGACTTAAAACTATGTTGTCTGTTCCCCCATTCAATCCTTTATCCATTACATTGAGCATCTATTTTTTTTTAAATCAAATTGTTTTCTATTGACAAGCCTCAATTTTCTTTCCCTACCCCAAAAAGAAAAACAACATCCTGGTAACAAATCTGCCATATCAAGCAAAATAAATTTCTAAATTAGCCATGTCATAAAAATACGTCTCAATCTACATCCTGAGTCCATCCCTTTTATGTCAGGAGGTGGATAACTTGTAATTCATCACCTCTGCAATTGTGGTTGGTCATTGCATTGTTCAGAGTTAAGTCAACTGTTTGTTTTACCTACTTGACTGTATTTCTACTACATTTTTGGAGTCAAATACAGTAAAACAAAACCAATTTTGTTTTTCTTACTATTTTATAAGTCCTGGAGAAGCTCCATTCTGGAGGCAACTAGCATGGAATTTATTAGTTAGCAGGATTTCAGTGCCTATAACCAGGGATGCCTATAAACACTCCTCTAACTATTGAGAGTGTCCTCTTGGTTTACTGGATAGGAGGTTAAGTTTGGTCCTGTAGTAATACAAGTACAAGATGATGCACAAGTTAGCACCTGCTGATTAGCACAATCCTGGCAGTAGTAGGCACTTAAATGTTTATTGAATGTGGAAGAAGCTATTTAATAGTGCAAAGAGCATTGGTTTTAAAGTCAAAACTACACAGTTCTCAATCTCAGATCTGCTCCATGTGACCTTGGGAAAGTCCCTTACAGTCTCTGGGCCTCAGTTTACTGAGGGATTGAGCTAGGTGATCTTTAAACCCCTTGGCAGTTGTAAATCCTGTGAGTCTATAGATAATCATAGAGGAAAGGGGTTAGGAAGGGAAAGCAGAACACAGAGAATTAAAAGGAAAGAAGATCAGGAAATTATTAAAGAGTACAGGGGAAAAATGCCGGGTTTAGACTCAGAGGATCTAGGTGGAGATTTCAGCTCTGCCCAGCTGTGTAAGCTTGGACAATTTTCCTCATCTTTTAAATGAATAGATTGGATTAGATGACCTAAACCTATGATGTTAGTATGGTTTTGTCTGTCTTCATCTTCACCATTTTCAGAAATGAGGAAGTGAATCACATATGATTGCTCTGGTTTAATTACTGGATTGACTTAGCTTCTATTCTTATTATCCTAGAAAAAACCCTTTAATAAATCTTTTCTAATAATAATTCAAATAGTGCTTTGAAGTTTGCAAAATGCCTCATAAATATGATCTCATTTGATTTTTACAATAACTCTGAGAGGTAGGTGCTGTTGTTAACTTCATTTCACATATGAGGAAACTGAGGCAGAAAGATAGGTTAAGTGACTTGCCTAGGGTCACACAATTAGTGTCTAAGGTTGGGTTTTCCTTACTCCAAGTAAGGAGTAGCGCTCTATCTACTAATGCCAAATATTGCTTAATTCTGTTTATTTTCTTTCTTCCCAAAGGTAAAGAGACTCTATGGTAAACGAGGAGACCCCTTTTACGAAGCACAAGAGAACCATAACCTAATTGGAGTAGCTAATGTCTTCTTGGAGTGCCTTTTCTATGATGTGAAACTTCAGTATGCAGTCCCCATCATCAGCCAGCAGGGGGAGGTAAAGGCAAAGCAACTTTACTTAGCTACATGGTTGTGACTTGAGTTTTAAATGCCTTAGCAATGTGTGGTTTTTAAACATTTTTCATCATCCCTATTATTCTTGAAACAAAACAAAAAACTTGAATGAATAGCTTAGACCATGAAGTCATGGTTCCCTGGCCATGACTTTTTTTTCTCAGTTATCTCAATTATTTTAGTTTTCTTTTTTTTTTTTTGCTCTCAGTTTTCAGGATTAAAATATTGCTTTAAAAGTATTTAGGAAGTTATATTTTATTTTCTTGACCTTCAAGTCTTTTTTCATCTGAGCGGGGAGGCCTTTAAAACTTGACTGACCTTTGTGAAGTTTTTCAGAATATCTCTTTTCATACCCTTATCTTTATCTCAAAGTTTCGATTCCTTTTTCTCCTTCTCACTGTATCTCCAAGCCCAAAAGTGCAAAGGATGCCTCAGCATGAGGCACAGTAGACGCATTGAGGGAAGATCAGCAAGCTTTGAACTTATGAGTATTTAGAGAAGCGAATTTAAATCTCTCCACTGTTAACCTTTTGTTGTTGTTTTTTGTTTTTTTACTAATACAGCTCAGTTATTTGGCCAAGTTAGTTATAGATTTCAACCATTCCCATAGTATGCTGAAATTCAGACTACTTTTATTTTATTTTACACATTTCATTAGTTTCATTCTTTTCATCATTAATTTGAGTAACATTTGTATTTCCTACCTTTTCAATGAACAGAACCAAATTTTAGCATTCAAAGTGTTATCTTTTGACTCCCCAGACATACTACTGTACCTTGGTATCCTTTTGATTGACCAAAGTGGAAGTGATCAGCAGATTAAAATACAGTGTAGTGGGTACACAGTAGTTCTGTACTTACCCATTCCTTCCTGGGCATCTCATCACAGACTGCCAATACCATTAACTGCCTTTTTTTTTTTTTTTTTTTTTTTTTTTGGTGAGGTGACTGGGGTTAAGTGACTTGCCCAAAGTCACACAGTTAGTGAGTGTTATGTGTCTGAGGTCAAATTTGAACTCAGGTCTTCCTGACTCCAAGGCCTGTGCTCTATCCACTGCACCACCTAGCTGCCCCCACCATTAACTGCTTTTACTCCACAGTGTCAAAAGTAAAATCCTGTAATGAATGGAGAAAATACCTGATTCCCCTAGCTGCTTTTTCTATTTTCTCTTTGACTAATTTTTCTCTGTTGCCATTTTCCCCACATTCTACCTTATAAGGCTGCTGGGAGAATCACCTGAGATAATATATATAAAGCTCTTTGCAGACCTTAAAGCCCTATGTAAATGCTAGCTACTATCATTAGCCTTTATTCTTTATTGTCGAGAATTATTCATTAAGCCCACTTATATCCATGGTACCCATCCTGAACATGGTACCTGTACCCTATACAAAGCAGGTAAAACAGATGTGGTTCCTGCCCTTGAAGAGTAAAATCCTGAGTCAGCCACTATTTACTACAAGGTTGTAGCAGTGTGGACACTCCTGGTTGAACCCTTCACCGCCTTTAGCCATTTCATGTCTTTTTGTCCCAGGTTGCAGGACGCCTACATGTTGAAGTGATGCGTGTCACAGGAGCTGTTCCAGAGCGTGTGATTGAAGGTGATGACTCCTCAGAGAACTCTAGTGAGAGTGGGAGCCTCGAAGTCATGGACAGCAATGGTGATATCATCCACCGAGTGAAAAAGCTGACCTGCCGGGTGAGATAAGTGGTGGGGAGGATGGTCTTATGTGTGTGATCATTTTTTAAAATGGAATATTTACTAATCTAGCAAAAGATATTTTTCACTTGAGACAATTAAAGTTAAGTGAGTTGACAGTGGATACAAAATCTGAGTGTGTAGCTCTTTCTGAAGATGGTTTGCTTTACCTAAAAAAGGCATTTTGCCTCGAAGGATGTAATTTATAAGGTTGCGTGAGTTTTTTTCCTAGCAAGATTGCAGCCATACCAGAAACTAGTTAGAGTGATCAGGAGACCTCTGTATGTATGATATAAGAGAAGTAAGAGTATTTCATATTGAGAATTATGGCATAGATATTATTATAAAAGTAATGAGTAAAAATGTGTTAAATGAATAAAAATGTGCTAAGTAGTATCAGAGAGTCAAATGGCTGATTAGTTTTGTCAGCAAGTCAATCAACTTGCTACATACTTACTCTGTGCCAGACACTTCACTAAGCAGTATATGTCACTCTGGTACATTGCCATTTATGGTGGAAGCTAATCTAAGCTCTAGAGACCCAGAGAAAGACAAAAGACAGTTCCTGCCCTCAAGGGGCTCACAGTTGAATGGGAGACACAACATGCAAACTGTTGTATACTGGGTAAATTAGAGATAATGAACCAAGGGAAGGCACTAGCAATCAGAAAAGGCTTCTTATAGAAGGTGGGACTTTAACATTAGAGACTTGAAGGAAGCCTGGGAAGCTAGGAGGCAGAGATGAGGAAGGCAAGAGTTCTGGGCATGGAAATGGATTTCATGATTTACATTTACATTTGAAAATATTGAGAGAAGAAATACTTTTCAGGTAGTTGTTTTCTTTATTGAAGTTGTACTACCTTTTTTTATTTCCTCAGGTAAAAATTAAAGAAGCGACTGGACTACCCTTAAATCTCTCTAATTTTGTCTTCTGTCAATACACATTCTGGGACCAGTGTGGGTCAACAGTAGCAGCTCCAGTGGTTGATCCAGATGTCCCCTCACCTCAATCCAAGGAACCTCAGTTTACAGTCATTTTTTCTCACTGTGAGGTATTAATTTCATTAATTTAACTTATTTTAACCAACATTTATTTTTCTTATTCCTTCTCCCCCCCCCCAACCCCCTATAACATGTCTAATGTGGAAATGTGGTTTGCTTGATTTCATATGTGTAATGGGTGTCTTATTTCTTGCCTTATCAATGGGTGGGGGAGGGGAGGATAGAGAAAAATTGGAACTGAAAATAAAAAGGTTTTCAGTAAAATAAAACACTTTCCCAAAAAAGAGGCTATTGCAATAGTTGAGGCATAAAGTAATGAGGGCCTATAGTAGTAATGGGGAAAGAGAGAAAGCAACAGATGCAGGAGATGTTTCAGTGGTAGAATCTTGTGAACATTGTAGCTAATTATCACCTGTGGCAAAACATTTGTACATTTAAAGACTGTTAATCTTTCCAGCCATCTTCAATGAATAAAGCCCAGTTTCTTTTTTTTTTGCGAGGCAATTGGGGTCAAGTGACTTGCCCAGGGTCACAAAGCTATTGTGTCTGAGGCCAAATTTGAACGAAGATCCTCCTGACTCCAGGGCTGGTGCTCTATCCACTGCGCTACCTAGCTGCCCCTATGCCCAATTTCCTTACTTCTCCTGAGTAGGAGTGATGTCATGTGCTACTAACCAACTAAGGGACAAAAGTCCCTAGACCTCACCTTCCTCCAGTCCTAAGCTCTTTGGCAGGAGGTCATCTCTATCCATTGACACTTTAAATTCAGCATGTCTCAAATTTAACTTATTTTCCCCCATGAATCTGCTCAGCTTCTGAGTCCCATTGCAGCCATTGTCACCTTCATTTACCTAGTACCTTAGGTTCAAAAACATGACATTCTCTTTGATTTCTTTCTATCATATCAAATTATTACAAAGTTCAGAAAATTTTACCCTGTATCTGCTGAGCAGAAGACTAGAGGAAATAGGCTATAATTTCAACAGGAAATAAAAAGCATGGGAGGCAACAAGAGAGTCGGGTATATTTTCTAATACTGTGTTTAGAACTTGAAACTTTTAAACCTATAAATTTTTAGAAATAAAATTAAAACATGAATAGTTGAATGTAGCCAATACTCATCATCAATTCAAATTAGTGATGCCTATTAGCCAGTGAATATTGGACTGTAAGATACTTTAAGAAGGCACAACTTACCTACACAAGACAATATCTAAGCAAGAAAGTAATCTACGTTCTTTTACATATCTTGAAAAGGGAATTCTATAGCTTCCTTTTTAAACCTGTTTCTTTTTCTCATGAAGTCCTTCCTAATGTCTATCCTATATCCTTCTTCTTGGGTTTAAAGATTTAAATCTTCCTTTAGTCTTTCCTATTTCCATATATCTCCAATTGTCTTATGTGTCTTGACAGGGAGCCAAGAGACCCAGGTGCTCTTCCCAAGCTTTGGGAAGATTTGCTGCTTGACCACACTTAAATCACACACTAGACCTTCCTGTTACCCACAAGGGTTCCCCTTCCCTCAGTAGAAACGCAGCTGACTATAATTTCCTGTCATTTCATATCTTCCTATGCCTCACCCCTTCTAAACTTGTTCTAAGACCTCCATTCTCTCTTTTCCTCTGTACTTTCTCCGGCCATCACCCCTTCTGTGATTTCAATTTCTTGCCTTTCCAGTAGTTAGCTATTTCAACTCTATACTGTCCTCTCCTTTTGAATCCCTTGCAAGCTCCCTATAGCTGCTCTGCTCTTGCCAAACGTCAGCCTTGTGCATTAGCTGTTGAAAATACCTGGAGGAAGTCTCACAACCTTGCTGACTAGGTACATTACAAGTTCACGTTATCCAACCTCCACTGGACCCTCATTGTATCAAGGCAGTCTTTTTATTTTTCCCCTAATTGATTCCCAGTTTCATTCCTCACAGGAGCCATTCCAAACTTTTTCTTCCTTCCTTGAGCCTCCCATATCTACCCCATCCCCTGTCCTTCTCATCTGAGGACACTGGCTTGCTCTTTACTAAGAAAATTGAGGCCATTCACTGTGAGTTCCCCTTTCTGCCATTCCATTCTTCTCAAGCTCCTTGACATGATTTCTCACACACTCTGCCTTCCTCCCTATCTCACAAAGAAATAACCCTTCTCTTTGCCAAGGAAGGCAATCTTATCTACATATACATTTGTAATCTCCTTTCATCCCATATTCTCCAGCTGATTGCAGCCTTAACCATCCCCTTTCTCAAATCTTCAACCTCTCCCTTTCAGCTCGTTCTTTCCCTACTATGCCCGAGTCTCCACCATTCTTCGAAACAAAAAAAAACTTTACAAGACACTACCATCCCTTAAAGCTATCATCCTGTATTTCTTTTGCCTTCCTCCTCCAAACTCCTTGAAAAAGCTGTTTCCACTTCACCTCTTCCTCACTCTTTCAACCCTTTGTGATCTGACTTCCAATCTCATCAACTCACAAAAATTCCTGTCTCTTATGTTACTAATGATCTCTTCATTTCTAAATCTGGTGATCTTTTCTCAGTCCTAATCCTTCTAACCTGTGTGCTGCATTTGACACTATTGACCACTGTCTCCTACTGTATACTCTTCTTTCTGAATTTCTGTGACCTCCTGTCTCCTGGTTCTCCTCCTATCTATCTGATCACTTCTTAGTCTAATTGTGTTCCCTATAGTTCTGTCCAAGGCCTCTTTCCTTCTCCCTTTAAACACATACATATTCTCTTTCTTTCATTCTCTCTCTCTCTCTGTAACTTCTTCAGCTTCCACGGGTTTAACTTTCCTCTCTATGCAAATGTTTCCTCAATCTCTATGTCTAGCCCTAATCTCTGTCCTGAGCTTCATTCCTACATCACCAATTGCCTATTGGACATTTCAGGATGTCCTGGGGATATCTTAAAATCAACATGTCCAAAACTGAATTCATTATCATTCCACCAATATCCTCCACTCTTCTAAACTTCTGCATTTATGTTGAAGGCACCACTATTCTTCTATATCTCAGTTGTGCAGCCTTCTCCTTATCCTATGCTTTCTTGCTGTTTCCACCTTCACAACATTTTTGCTACTTAATTGATTCTCCTGCTTTATGAAAATACTTTTGAGGAGAGGAGGTGAATAATGAGGTGAAATGGCAGTGTTATATCAACAAACCCTATTTTATCATTATGTGACTGAAGCAGAAAGATATGAAGTTTATCAACTTCAGTTTGAAGAATTCAGTCAAAATCCCTCCCCTCCTTGGCTGTCTCTATTCAGACAGCTACAACCATAGTTTAGGCCCATATTTCTCACTTGGATTATTTCATTTATTTCAAAAGCCTCTTAGATGGTTTTCCTGCTTCAAGTCTCCAGTCCATCCTACACCCTGCTATCAAAGTAATTTTCCTTACATTCCAGTCTATCGATGTCACTGTCCTAATCGATAAACACCCATGGCTTCCTGTTGCCTCTAAGATAAAATATACATTTCTTTGTTTTGATTTCTTTACAGCCCTGCTCTGCAGTTTCTATTTCTAGCCTCACTGGGTATTACTTTCTTTCCCTACTTCGTGACATAGCCTAACTAGTCTTTCTTTCTTCCTTTAAAACAGCACTCTCTCTCTCCTGTTTCTGCACCTTTGCTCTGGCCATGCTCCATCCTTGGAGTTCTCGGGCACCATCTTCTGAATGAAGCCCTTCCTGAACCTCAAAAGCTATTGCTTTCCCTTTCAAACTTCCTTGTACTTGACTACTTTGTATATACTTGAAATTTGTTAATTTTATATTTATACTGTATATACTTATATATGTTTTTGTTTCCACCATTAGAATTTATGCTCGTTATAAATGAATACTGTTTCCTTTTTTTTTTTTTTTGTACTTGCATACCAACACCTAGCATGGTACCTGATAAATAGTAGATCCTTCGTAAATGCTTGTTGATTCATTTATTGGTTAACTGACCTCAGACCAAGTTATCTAACCTTTTGGCATTTTAATTTCCTTATTGGTAAAATGGGAGAGAACTGAGCTAGACTGTCATTCTCGTATTGATGTCTTTTGTTTTTAGGTCACCTTCATAAGCTCACAGATTTAGAGTTAGAGATAACTGAGTCCAACCCCTTCTTTACCCCTTTAGGGAAAGTCAGACCCAGACCCAGAAAAGTTAATTCATTTGCCTGGGTTCACATAGTCAGTGAGGACCAGAGCCGGGATTTGAACCTGAGTCCTCTTACTCTAAAGCCTATGTGCTTTCCAATGGATCATGCTGTCTACTTTTTTTTTTCCTAAATATAACTGTCACCTCTCCATCAAGCCACCCCTTGTAGTGAAGAATAAAAAGCAAAAGGAAATGGGGTAGGGAAAGCATTTCAGCAAAACCACCCACTACAACAGTTGAGCCTGGTAGTGCTTATAGTACTCATCCTATAAAACAGGAGGAACAATTTCAGGATAAGAACTCAACTCTTTATGCAGCTAAGATTATAAAGAAGTATTGTAGAAATTATTCTTCATTCTTCTGCCCTGTTGGTCCCTTCTCTCCATGTTCTAGGACTATGTTGTGAATGCCACAGAAGAATTCTTGGAGTTCATTTCAGATGGAGCTCTTGCAATTGAAGTATGGGGTCATAGGTGTAGTGGAAATGGAAGTGCCATCTGGGAAGTTGATTCTCTTCATGCTAAAACAAGAACACTCCAAGACAGGTCTGTGATTGGCAATCAAGCCGAGGCTCGGGAGGGGGCTGACAGTCTCACAGGGGCAGCTTGTTGTGTCAGCGGGCATAGCTTAGCTCCGGTGCTCCTGAGTGCTACAAGCATCATTGGCTGATATGTTGTCCTTGTAGATGGAATGAAGTCACTCGAAGAATAGAAATGTGGATTTCCATACTCGAACTTAATGAGATGGGTGAATATGCTGCAGTGGAACTCCATCAGGCAAAAGATGTGAATACAGGGGGTGTCTTTCAGCTGAGACAGGTATCGTACCTGGATTTTCTCTCTGTCCACTGTACTTTTCCATGTATTGCCCTGAGTTTCTTGACAGTTTCAAAACACCTGCATTTCTCCCTGTCTCTTTCTCTTAACCTCTCTTTCCTTCTTCCTCCTCCCTCTTCCCCCCATTCTTTATCACTCTTTTTCTCCTCACCACCACCCCCATTTCTTATTCTATGCAGGGTCATTCCCGTAGAGTTCAGGTAACAGTGAAGCCTGTTCAGCACTCTGGTACCTTGCCACTTATGGTGGAAGCCATTCTATCTGTCTCTATTGGCTGTGTAACTGCAAGATCTACCAAACTCCAAAGAGGATTGGATAGCTACCAGGTAAGGAAGCAGGGTTTGAAGTGAGATATTTAAAGGGGACTGCTTAGTTGAGAGTAAGAAGTACTGTAATGAGGATTTATTTGGTAATGAAATCAACCTTCATAACAGTTTGACTACTCAAAATTCAGGTTTGTTTATAGTCTCCATTTCTAACTTTTAGATTTTTGCTGGGAACTGTAGTATTATGGTTACATAAGGTAGAATATATCTCTTACTGTGAATGGTTCTTTTAAAAATTGTTCAGGTCATGTTGGATATTAAACTTTACTACCCCATTCTAGTGCCTATGTATCCATCTCCTAAGTTTTTTTTTTTCACCTTTTGGTCTAATTTGCTAACTGTATGCAGCTGTAGCAAAAGAACCAAGAGATGAACTCAAAGTCTTTTCTGTCTAGTAAGTCTGAGTTTGGTAAAGACATTTCAAAACAAAGAAAAAATCTTAAGCAATAATCAGTTCATAATAAATATGATTTATTAATCATAAATAATGGCTTCTTTTTTTCTTAGTACTTAAATCATTCCATAAGAATAATGTTTGTTTTTGTTGTTCACTTGTTTCAGTCATGTCTGATTCTCCATGACCCCATTTTGGGGTTTTCCTGGCAAAGATACTAGAGTGGTTTGCCATTTCCTCCTCTAGCTCGTTTTACAAATGAGGAACTGAAGCAAACAGGGCTAAGTGACTTGACCAGGGTCACATAGCTAGTAAGTGTCTGAGGCTAGATTTGAACTCCTGAAGATGAATCTTTCTCATTTCGAGCCCAGTGCTCTATCTACTGCACTACCTAGCTGCCCAAGAACAAGGTAGGATATTAATAAATGGTCCCTGATGGGCCTGGAAGAGGTGATGTATTTCACCAAACACCTATTTTACTACTATAGAATGACTCCAATACAAATGACTCAGGGGCCTGGAAGAGGTGATGTGTTTCACCAAACACCTATTTTACTTCTATAGAATGACTCCAATACAAATGGCTCAGAGTATTAAATTCTCTAGGTTAGATTCATGTACTCCTCCCAACCAAAGGAGCCACGGATAGAAGAAAATCAAATTTCTTTTCTGTCCTCTGGTTCCTCCAAGAAAATTGGGCCTAAGCCTGGCCACTTCTATTTGTCTTCTGACTCATCCAGCCTCAAAGTTTCATAGCAGCCAAACAAATGCTTTTCTGCAGACCAAACATCAAATATAAGTATGTTGAAAATCTGGCTCTGAGTTCAAGCTTCTTGAATGGGGAGTACTGTTAAGACAGCTGTGCTCCTGTGAGCCCATTCTTCCCTCCCCTCCAACTGAACTTTTACAAAGGTTTGCATAGCCTGGTGAATGTAATGATAGAGTAGCTAAAAGCACCCCACCCCCCACCTTCTTCAAGAATAAAAAAGTTCCTCATTCACCCTTGGGTTTACAACTGATCACTCTCTGCCAGTGAAATTAGGAATAGGGTTCAAAGTTTTGTCATTCTAATTCTGCCACTAAATTGCTAGTCACTGTTTAACCTCAGACAAACAATTGAACCAGTCAGTCTCCAATGAGTGAACTATAAGTACAATCAACTAACTTAACTAGGGGTGTTAGGAGAATTTACTAAGTGGTGGTTGTTGTTTTTTTTTTTAAGTGGATCTTCACATTTTTGTCAGAGCTAGGTTTCATCAAAATAAAAAGAGAACAATTGCTGAGCCAGACTGCCATGCATGAGTTAGTTTTGTTTGCTTTTTTTTTTTTTAGTTTATTTGTTTTTGGTAAGAGTATAGTACCAGCTGAAAAAGAAAAACAGATATTATTTGGTATTTTCTCCCTTTTTTTTTTCTTTCGCTGACAGGTCTCCCCCATTGATCTTTCAACTGTCCTTTTTTTTTTTTTTTTAAAGGAAAGACATGAAGTGTGGTACAGTGAAAAGACTATTAGATTTAGAATCAGAAGACCTGAATTCAAATCCTGCCTTTTAGCACTTATTACCTGTGTGACCTTGGGCAAAGTACTTAATCTATTTAGGGTCCTTATCTATAAAATGAGAGGGTTGGACTAGATGGTTTGTAAAGTCCATAAGGTCCCTTCCACTCCTAAGTCTAGGATCCTGTTAAGCACCAATCCATAATCCACCTGTTTCACATTTGTAGCTAACAGTGGCTTTCAGTGATTAGAAGCAACTCTGTAGACTAAACGACTGTGTAGACTGTTAAAGTACAAGTGTTTCTGGTATAATATGGAATATTCATTTAAAAGAGACCACTGTACTCAGAATTGTAATTGCATCTACTAAAGTAAAATTCATCCAGCTTATAGCCCAGAGACTCTTATATAATAGAAATCTAGTAAATATTTATTGAACAGATGAATGAACCAAGTTGAAATAATGTTTTTAAAAATGCTTAATTGAAAGTAGACTATTCTTATATGAGACCAATGTTTAAGTTTCTCTAAAAAAAAAAAACCAAAGAAAAAAAAAGAAACAGGATAAAACACTGGTGTGTGTTTAAGTGGAAATGGTACCAATATGTCTAAAAATACTTTATATTTAGTTATAAACATTGACCACCTCTCACTCATCACAGATGGTGGAGAATAGAAGATAAGGAATTATGTATATTAATGACCCAGACCTGGAGTCCGTTGGGGGAATAATTAGGTTTTCCTCATGTGGTCTTAAATTCATACAAGGGACAGTCCTAAAGAACCACTGTGCACCTCCCAGGGGAGAGGGAAGGCTAATTACTAGCTATGTTCTCAGTCATTTATACCACTAATTCAAGCATTCTAGATTGATAATATCTACATTTCTTTGAATAATGGAAATTGGCAACCAAATATCTCAGATCTGTTCAGTATCATAATTTCACTTTTTCATGGATCTAGCTTTGGACTTAGGCAGGCTATTAATCTGTACATCTTAAACTAAAAAATTCTCAATGTTAAAGCATATGTGAGACTTTCATAAATTTTTCTTGTTTTCTACTCACAATTTATGATCACTTTCTGGTATACCACTATAATCATCATGTTGTTTATTCTAAGAAAGCCAAAAACCTTTCAGTTAAAGAGGGGATTCTTATAATGTTGCCTAGTCACTGAATTCTTCTGTTGAAATGTTATGTCAAGTGTTTGGGACTTGTGTTGTTTTCTCATCCACATCAGTGCTGATTAACATGGGAAACAGACAACTCCATCAACCTACAATGATGATGTGTGCTTTTATTGAATGGTATAACTGTACCTCGCATTTGTAGAATGCTTTATACATTTCACTATCAGTCAATAAGTTTGTAATGAAGTCCTTGCTGCGCCAATCTACTAAGCCCTAGCACACAGGGATTTATTCCTTCCAATAGCCAGGACAGTTTAACGCCGAATTCTTTTATCACCTTAAATTCCATTAATAATTGTATAAAAATGATGAGATTCACTGAGTGCTATGTTTCATCACTGTGATGATAAATGTAGATCTATAAGAATGCATATATGAGTTGAAGATTTCCCCTCCATGAGTGCTGTTTGAGAAAAATGCATGTCCTTTGTGTTTATTTTCTCCTACCAGAGAGATGATGAGGATGGTGATGATATGGATAGTTATCAGGTATTGCTGCTGCTGTTAATCCTGTGGCATGGGGCACAGCTAATGCTAACTGCCAAAATTGAAAAATAGAGGGTAGGGAGGAGGTGGAGCATCAAAACAAGGAAGGGCAACTCTTCTGTGGTGGTGATTATGCTTTAATCAAGAGATATGATGGTATTGTATAGATCTCTCTATCTGTTCCTATATTATAACCTGACAGAATTTTTTATATTCCAATAATTAGCTCATAAGGATGTCCTAAATAAAAGAATAACCAAAATATTCAACATGGGGAACCTTTATAAACATACAATAAGGACCTAGTTCCTAACTTTAAGCTATTTTTATGTCTTCTGACACTTACCAGATTTTTTCAGACAGAAAGCATGACTTATAAGAGGTAATATGATATAGTGGAAAACATTTTTCATTTGGAGTCAGAGGACCTGTAATCAAGTCCCAATTTTGCTACTTACTCCCTAGGTGCCTTAGACAATTCACCTAACATCTCTCTGAGAACTGCTTTCCCCATTTGCTACATGAGGATTGGACTAGATTTGGACATCTGAAGTCCAGTCTAAAGTTCCAGCTCTAAACCAGTGTTCCATGGTGGAAAGAAGACCGGATTTGTAGTCAGAGGTCCTAAACTAGAATTCTGTCTTGCCCAGTTGGTAGCTAAGTGACCTATATATATTACATTGGGCTTCAGTTTCCTTGTGCATAAAAATGAAGGAGTTGGACATGATCTTTGTGGTCCCTCACAGGTCTGGAAACTCTGAAATATTTTTAGATGAGACCTCGTAGCTAGGTAGAAAGACCAAAGACTTGTTTGTGGTTTTTTGAGGTTTTTTTTGTTTGTTTGTTTTTACCATTTTAATTACCCTTTACATTTAGAAATAGGCTTAAATTCCTAAGGTATGGTCATTTCTGATGTAGAAAGATGGGGTTGGGGGGAGAGGTTAGGAAGTACATTCCCACAGGAAAAAAATTTGTAAAATTTTATCCTACTCATGATCTGTTGATTGGCTTGATGGTATGTGTAGGATGATGTTAGTGGTCAGAGAAGCAAACTAAAATAAAGGTGTTTGGGTTTGGCTCCCAGCCATTTTCCATATATAGCCTATCGCAGGCTGTTTGACCTCTGTGTGTCTCTCTGCCTATAAAACTTAAGTCTTCAGATGACTCGTGTTCTTTCAGTCCAAAATTCTGTGAAATGGAATAGGACTTGACCAGGGAAAGACCAGTCCAAGGAAACAGTTGTTGGGGCTTTGAGGGGGTTTTTTGTTTGTTTGTTTTCATTTTCCCCCAACCTTATAGTTTATTTAAGAAAAAAATAGCAACAACAAAAGTTTAGAAAAAATGGCAACCTCCTCTTCAATTTTCACACCTGCTCCAGTGCCACTTACTAACTTCCTGCGGGCTGTTTGTGTGCTTCCTGCCATCTCATATCACAGTGAAGAGTCAACCAGACATATTCCTGTGATTTCCTAAAGCATGACTGACTGCATGTTGGGTTTTTGCATGGAAAAGTTTTTGTTTGTCCTCTTGATGGTTATTGGAAATAAAAAATTTTTCAGCCAGTTTGAAGGGTTCCCTGCTGACCTGTTATGCTCCAGAGATCACATGGCCATTGAACTATGAAAATGCCTGTCTTTTTCCATTCCATATGCTACTATATGTGTAATTGGGGTTCTGTTCCTAGGGTTCTTCTGCTTAGAATCCAAATCCTTCGAATGTACAGCTGCAATTTTAAAATATTCCTTCCCACTACCCCCTTCCCCAAAAGCATGAAAAATCATCCAACATCTGGTGAAATTTGATTTCATTTTGCTTTTCAGTACAGTTGCCCTTTTGGGAATATTGTGGGGGGAAAGGGGATTCAGATTTTTGAATATTGGGATCTCTGATCAGCATGTGGTGTTACTGAGGGGTTCTTGCTCACTTACATTAATTACTAAGCACTGTTCAATGGCCCTTTCTAATGAAGTTTTCAGATCAACTTAAATGTTCTTAAATAATCAAAAGGGAAGCTAGTTGATTGTATAATCTACAGGAAAATGTTTCCTTCCCTATCTTTAGGAAGAAGATTTAAACTTTGTGAGAGAGAGATGGTCTGATGCACTCATTAAACGTAGAGAATATTTGGATGAACAGATTAAAAAAGTTAGCAATAAAAAAGGTATGTGGGATATAAGCTCTGAGAGCTACTTTTTTATCTTGAAGATTCCTTGAATGGTAGAAAATTGCTCTTTTTCACTGCTTTATCATTAATTATTAATCATTTAATTATCATTAATTTGTAATGATAATAGATCCTGAAAAGTTCTCTGCAAGCTAGCCTCTGTTAAGATGAAGGAAATATAAAGATTTCACAAAACTGAGTTAAATAGTTAGCTAAATATTAAGATCTAATTGGTTTTTGACAAGTATAAGATAGTAAACGGAGCTGTGATTTCATTGGTATAGGGAACTATTGGATAAGGAAGCCTCTACCAAGGCATATGTCATCACCTCCTCTACAATTTAATAGAGCACAGATTCTTATTCTTTTGGGGTCATAGAACCCTTGGGCAGTCTGCCAAAACCTATGCACTTCTTCTCAGAATCTTGCTTTTAAATGCATAAAATAAAATACCTAGAATTACAAAAGAAAACAATTATTGAATGAGTTGTCAAAATATTTTTTTTTAAACAAGTTTACAAGCCCCATCTTAGAGAGGACTACCTGCCCAACAAAACTCCTCAATGGGGTCCAGACAAAATTAAAATATAATTGGGAAATGCTTAACAAATTTATGTTTTTAACAAATTTTATTTTTTAATGTTTAACAAAATAAACAGTTATGTAAAATACAATATAAATGCAAAATAATGATTTATACCAAAATACATATAAATTACAATGGAACAGTATAATATGTTAATTTGTGGTTTTCTAAAGTCAATACATGGCCTGCAGGGATCTGTATAGAAAAATATATAAATATGACAATATTTGTGTATAAAATACATATATATGAAAATATAGAAATAGAAATTTGAATTTGACAACACTGGCTTAGGACACTTGAGGTGTTACGTGAATTGCCCAGGATCATAAGAACTTTTACATATATACATACATACAATGTGTGTGATCCTATAAGCAATAAGCAAATCCTGTAAGAAATAAGGATAATTCTCACTATATCTTCTCTCCCTCACCCTCACTACCACTCCAGAATGAAACCAATTGGTTCAGAATTCTTGGATATTTGTCCTGTTTACTAATGAAAGCTAACTGTTTGGCTTTATCCACTGTAAGTTTTAGCAATGAATTGAATTATTGGTTGAGGAATTTCATAGTATCTCAGATCCAGAATTTCTCGTGCAGAGAATAAGCATTTCTATGGTACCCACTATGTTCCAGGCACTGTGCTAAATGCTTTACAAATATTATCTTATTTTATCCTCACAACCCTGCAAGGTAGATGCTGTTGTTATCCTCATTCTAGAGTCAAGGAAACCAAGGCAAACAGAAGTTAAGTGATTTGCTCAGGGTCACACAGCTAGTAAGTATCTGAAGCTGGACTTGAACTCAGGTCTTCCTGTCTCCAGGCCTACTATTCTCTCCACTGAACCACATAGCTGCCTCTGTACCACTTATGGAGGGAAGAGGTATTTGGCTATTTTTCAGTCGTGTCTGACTCTTCATGACCTCATTTGGGGGTTTTCATGTCAAAGATACTAAAATGGTTTGCCATCTCTTTCTCCATCTCATTTTACAGATGGAGAAACTGAGGCAAACAGTGTTAAATGAGTTACCCAGGGTCACACAGCTACTAAGTATCTGAGGCCAGATTTGAACTCAGGAAGATGAGTTTTCTGATCCCAGGCCTGGCCCTCCTTCCATTGTGCTGCTTAGCTGCCACAGAAGAGGTATTAGGAAAATCTGATTGATTTGAAGGGAGAGGTATATAGTTTTTAAAAGTATTAAATCCTAATTATCTATTGTATTTTACTTTAGGCAGTTTCTTAGTTTTTCTGATTTCATCTGTGAAATAAAGGAGCTCATATTCAAGGCTACATTGTTGCAAGGATCACTGAAAATGAATCTCTGTACTTTAAGTGATAATAGTTGGACTTTCTTCCCTTCTTGCTTTCTGTTGCCAATCATCCTTTCATCTTCTACTGCAGAGAAAACAGAAGATGACCTGGAACGGGAAGCCCGACTCGTAGAGCAGTGGGTAGGCTTGACAGAAGAGAGGAATGCTGTGCTTGTTCCTGCTCCAGGCAGCGGGATTCCTGGAGCTCCTGCTGACTGGTAAGCATCATCAAACACCTTGGTGACCCATCCTGAGCCACGAAGGGAGCTGCTGTTCTTTGATTTCTTCCTGACTGTAGTCGGTTCCTCCTGATAAAATCCAATGTCTTCTCTTCCTACTTCACTATTTCCAGTCCCACATTTTTCTATCCTAATCCCAATCCTACCTGTCCTGATCCAGAGGCAGGTAGGTAGAACATGGGGCCTACAGTCAAGAAGACCTGAGTTCAGATCCAGCCTCAGACATGTACTAACTCTGTGACCCTGGGGAAATTACTTATCCTCTGTCTATCTGCTAATAATAGCACCTACGGGGGCAGCTACATGGCGAAGTGGATAGAGCTCCGGCCTTGAAGTCAGAAGGACGTGAGTTCAAATCCAGCCTCAGACACTTGACACTTATTAGCTGTGTGACCCTGGGCAAGTCACTTAACCCTGTTTGCCTCAGTTTCCTCATCTGTAAAATGAGATGGAGAAGAAAATGGCAAACCACTCCAGTATCTCTGCCAAGAAAGCCCCAAATGGGGTCACAGAGTCAGACACAACTGAAACAACTAAACAACAGTATGTACAAGATGACTAAAATATTTGGTTATGACCCCAAATCCTGAATTTTTCTCATGCTATACATTATTTCCTTCTCTCCATTTTGGGATTTTGTTGTTTAACAGCATACTACTTGCAAATTGTCTTTGTATTAATGTTTCATTGTAATAGAAATTTGTTATTGGCTTTAGGACCCCACCCGCTGGGATGGAAACACATATTCCGGTCCTTTTCCTTGATTTAAATGGTAAGTAGATATTGGGACTAAATCTCTAATAGTTTGTTTCAGATTTCATGGCCCAGTAATTTAGGCCAATAAATCAAAAAACTAAAATAAGGGGAAGGAAGAAAAAGAGAAATTCAATATTTTTTTCCAAATTAGTCAGATAAGGGTTTTACTGAATAAACTTTAAAAACATGTATGTAAGTGTGGCTTTTGTGAGGGTAGGGGAAGGGATTGAGACTGGAACTATGATTTCACTGGTCTAGGGAACTCCAGGAGGAGGAAACTCTATGCAGGTTGTCAGGTTGGAACGTTTCTGCTAAGTATAATCACACTGTAGCACTGAGCACGGAGAGGTTAATTGATTTGCCTGGGGTCACACAGCCAGTATGTATCAGAAACAGGTCTTGAATCCTGTCTTCCTGGCTCTGAGGCCAGCCTTCTGTCTGCTTCATCATGCTGCCTCTCTGAAGGTAACCTCAAGGTAGTTTACAGGCATGACTGACGTCAGGAATGTGCAGACCTCTAGGGTAAGCTTACCTTAATATATATACAAAAAGGTAAACAGGATTATTTTGTCTGTGATGAGAAAAAAACATCCATTTCATAATGTGCCTCATAAAAATGCTTACTTTTCAACCTCCAAAATAATAATTTTTTTAAAAAGTATACCAGCCATGATATGGCTTCTATAACTCTTAAACCAATAATAATTAAACTGTAGGTTGATTAATATAAAACTCCCACCTCCCACCCTGATGAAAAGATACATTAACTAAAACAACTATCTTTAAAATGACTCAATCCTCAACTTGGGGGAAGGAATAAATAATAAAAAGAATTTGAGTTCACTGTGCTTGGGTCAGAAAAAGGGGTCATTTTTCCTTTTCTTTTCCTTTTGTTTGTTTTAAAACTGACCCTTTTTTTTTTCTAAACCTTTTCTATGTGCCATGGATTTTATTAGCGGATGACCTCAGTGCCAACGAACAGCTCGTAGGTCCTCACGCATCTGGTGTTAACTCCATACTACCGAAGGAGCATGGGAGTCAGTTCTTTTATCTGCCAGTCATAAAGCATAGTGATGATGAGGTAATTGACTGTCTAACATTCTTTGAGGTGGCTTTGAATTAGTGTGTGATGCCAAGCAGTCCTATAATCATGTGGAGTGGAATTTGGACTTGGGGGGAAAGATCTAGTTCAATGAACTTCAGTTTAGCTTCCTTGCTTATTGGCATTTACTCTGGGTTATTGCATTACAAATGATTTGTTCCCTGTTTCCCTCTTCCACCCTTCTATCCTTTTCCTGTTTCTCCTCTCAGGTTTCTGCTACTGCCTCTTGGGATTCCTCTGTCCATGATTCAGTGCACTTGAACAGGGTTACTCCACAAAATGAAAGGATTTACTTGATAGTAAAGACCACAGTCCAGCTCAGCCATCCTGCTGCTATGGAGTTAGTATTACGTAAAAGGATTGCAGCCAATGTTTACAACAAACAGGTAATATAGGGCCTGTTTCCACCATCATGCTTGTGACCTTGAAGCTCTTCATTTCAATTAGAGCTACAAAATAATTGACTATATTTTTAGTGCTTGTGGCAGTTTTTCTGATGTACAGAATCAGTCAATAAGCATTTATTAAGCACTTACTATATGCCAGGACTGGGAATATATAAAGGCAAAATTGAAATAGTCCCTGCCCTCAAAGAACTTTTAATCTAGCCGCTGAGACAATGTTTACTATGTATAAAAATTGATAACAAGATCATTTGGAAGGTGTGGTGTTGGGAGATCCAGGAGGGATTCATGTAGAAGATGATACTGAGCTGAGAGCAGGGATAGGGCACATTCCAGGCATTTACCCAGCAAGGCAAGGATGCCTCCTTGGTTCACAGCCACATCACCTCTCACCTTGATTTTTGCAATGACCTATGTATTTAACAAATTATAATTGAAAATGCCTTTTAAATTTGAAAAATATTTGAATTTGAAATTTTGTACAGAGTTTAATTATGCTTTCTCTCCCAACCAGAGTTTTACACAAAGTTTGAAGAGGAGAATATCTTTGAAAAATATATTTTATTCCTGTGGTGTAACCTATGAAATAGTATCCAATATACCAAAGGTAAAATGAAAACTTCAAATTTAGAAGTTTATCTTTAATATTTATTATTATTTTTATAATCATAACATTTATAACAGATACTAATTGACTCAAACATGTAATAAATCTCCAATCAAGACTCCTGAATTTAAACCATTTACCACTTAAATGAATAAAAGAAAAACATAACAAAATTATATTTCCATATGTTTTTTAAAAATCAAACAATTTAACAAGTGAACAGAAATACAGTTATTTATTCAATCTGTGTTCTTAAGGGACCTTTGTTATAATTAGATTTGAGGGGGGTTTGGGGTTTTTTTTTTTAAATAACTGCACCTAATGTATATATGGTTCTGGTTCTGGGGATCTCACTTTGTGTCCCTTTCTATAAGTATTTCTGTACTTCTTTCTAAATATTTGTAATTTTTAATGTGGCTTAATATCGTTTTACATGAATATACTATAATGCATTTAACTAATTGCTAATGCTTGGATATAAACATTGTTTCCAGGTTTTTGCTTTTACAAATAAAGCAACTATAAATACTTTTGAACAGATTATTACATTTCTTCCTTTTCATCAAGACCTCTTTAGGATAAGTCTTAGCAGTAGAATCTCTGGGTGAAATCTAGGAGTAGTTAGCTTTATGATTCTCATTGAATGTTGCCATATTGCTCTTAGAAAAAATTTACACCAGGCATTGTATCATCAGTGTATCGTCATCACAATAGAATGCCTATTTCCCTACAATCCTGAAAATATTAAATTTGGTCTTTTTTTGTTTCTTTGTCCATTTAAAGAAATTTATTGGACATAAATTTGGGTATATCAATGTACATTTCACTTACTATGAAGGAGTTTAAATATCTTTTTATGTGATTATTCACAGCTTGTATTTACTTCTAAAATTTTCTCTTCCTATCCCTTTACCATTTCTCACTTAATGCGATGTCATCTTTATAGTAGAATATTTGGCATGTGGAGCATGTATATTTAATGCATAACTATAGCTAATGTTACACAATAAATACTTACATGGTTGAAAACTTGATTTACATAAAAACGCCTTTGAAATTTGTATTTCTCATTAGTGGAATGGGAAGACCTCTCATTGCAGCAATGTATGAGGGCTGGGTATACAGAGGGATAAATTTTCACTCCTTTGATCTAGCATCTTTAAAAAAAAAACTGGTCACAGTTTTAAAAAAATTAAAACTATGCATAATGAGAAGATTAATTATATTTCAAATAATTGCTCCACAAATGGTCTAGTTAAATGTACAAATGAACCATAATTTAACTGCTGGCAACACGGCTTTCAAAGTTTGATTCTGTTCAGATTTATTTTACTACATATTCCTGTTCATTTAATAAAATATTGACCAAAAAAAGGTCAAAATTAAAAGGCTAGCATTACCTTCTTGTTTATTTTAGGCAACAGAGGAGATCGAAGACCGAGAAACTTTGGCTCTTATGGCAGCAAGGAGTGAAAATGAAGGTACATCAGATGGAGAAACATACATTGAGAAGTACACACGAGGTGTACTGCAGGTGGAGAACATTTTAAGTCTTGAGCGACTGCGGCAGGCAAGTAGCTGGTCAATGTAAAACGGAAAAAAATTAAACAATAAATCCTGTTTGTTAATTTAATTTCCAAACCCTGCACAGAGGTCTTGGAGGGTGAAGGCTGAGGAAAAGTCATTGGATTTGATAATTAAAAAGTCTTTGGCTTTTGGAAAAGCAGTTCTGGGAAAACAATAACTCTAAAAAAAGAAATTTCAAGGTTTAAGAGAAGATGGACAATAAGCAAGTAGTAGCATTGAGTCTAGACCACTTTGTGAAGAAATTTGTCTGAGAAAGGGAGAAAAGAAATGGGATAGTAACAGAGTGGAGGTAGAAGGGCAAAGGGATTCTTTTTTTCTTTTTAGTACTGGAGAGAATTGAAAATAATTGTTAGCAGATAGAAGGAAGCCAATGGAGAGGGAAATTGAACATGCATCAGAAAGCAGTGTTTCATGGAGCAAAGTCCTAAAGATAATGAGGAGATGGCATCAAAGGTAAAGCTGGGGAGGGGGGAAGAGGATTAGTTTTAATAAGAGATCTTCTGAGAGAAGAGACTAAGAGGAAGAAATGGATGAAGGTTCTGAGAAATGCAAAAGGATAGTTGATGCAAAAGGATAACTTCATTCTCAGTGATATAAAAGGCTCAGTCATGTGCTCTAAGTATAAGGAGAAAGTATGTTGTCAAGGTATGTTGGTTCAAGTCTTGAGAGAGGAAAAGATTTGGTACCATTGGTGTGGAGAATTAGATTGGAAGTCAATAAGTTCAGAATAGAAGGACCATTGAGTTTCAATGAGAATCCAGCTGATCATCAAATTGTGTGTGTGTGTGTGTGTGTGTGTGTGTGCGTGCGTGCGTGTGTGTGTGTGTGTAAAATCCTTGATAAACATGAACAATAAATTACAGGCCAGCATTGTCCATCATAGTAGTAGGACTACAGAGGGATATATTACTAGACCCTCTTATTTTATCTAAGACTTCAGCCAACCTCTGCTGTCAAAAAACCTTCTAACTGGGATATTAACAATATTTTTAAAATGAATTGGAGTTTTATTTCCTCTTATTTCTCCTTTCTTCCTACTCTGGCATATATATCCATGACCACATAGACCTCAGCTAGAGGAAGAGAGAGCATAGACAGTGTGCCCAGACATTATATAGCTATATAAAAAAAGACTGTCAACAGCTGAATCACTTTAACTTATTGTCCTTGGTTATCACATATGGGACTACTGGTAGTGATGATTTCTCACCTAAAAATGTGACTGCTAACAATCAATAGTATGTAGTTATGATGACTATTGTCTAAAAATTTACATTTACTTTTACCCAAGAGGCAGCATGGTATAATGAGTGGAGGCTTGACCTTGGACCCAAGAAGACCTGAGTTCAAAATCCACCTATCATACACTGACTATATGACTGATGAGTGTGTTAAGTAACTCACTGGTCAAGTTACTTAATCTCTCAATGCCCCAGGCAGCTACCCAAGATTCTAAATTACAGAGAAGATTCTAACCTGAATTGGTAAAGGGAGCTTCCTTATCTGAAAGTTCCCCATATCAATGAAATCACATTCCCAATTACTATTATTCTTATCCTGACTTTGACTCATCCAGCTAGTCATTTAAAAAGCACTTAAGCACCAACTGTGTGCAAGTCAGTATTATTGTCAGCTGTGGTCAGACTAGTTATAATCAGAAGCTTTTTTCTGAATATGTAGAATCATATCAGGGCAAGAAACTAGGGGGTTATCTCACCTAATCTCTCTTTGCCATTCAGACATGAGAATCTATCCTGTTTTTTAAAAGCCCTTAGGAAAGTATATTCTACATTCTTCTTTAGTAACCCATTCCAATCTCACTTTATAGAAGCATCTTTTTGGGGGAGGGTGTGAACTTATGATTTCATTGTGTTGGGGAACTCCCAGTAAAGAAACTCCCTTTGCCAGTGCAACAAATATTCTACAAATTTTTGGTATTAGCGAATTACCTGGAGCACTAAGACTTGCCCAGGACTCTCTAGCCAGTAGAGAAAGAGAAAGAGTCAGGCTGGAACCCAGGTCTCGATGCTGAGGCTGGCTATCCACCATGCCCTACTGCCTCTCATGTTACAATTTTTTAAAAGCAATCAGCAATCATCTGTTGATACTTTTATCCATATTTCCATCAGTACTGTTCCAGGCACATTGGTGGATTCTAGAGAAGTACAGAACTTATCTTTTGTTCATAAGGAGCTTGCAGTCTAGGTGGGAAGACCAAACTTACTAGAAACTATAATGTTCTAAACCCTTAAGTAATATTTATAAGTAAAATAGAGATTCAGAGAAGGAAGAGATCAAGTATGGGCTAGAGTACTCAGAAAATATTTCGAAAAGCCTATCTTCAAATTGCATGCCATCTTGGGTAGGGAGGGGGAGAAAATTTAAAACTCAAAAGCTTATGGAAATGAATGTTGAAAACTAAAAATAAATTAAATTTAAAAAAATATTTCAAAGAAAACATAGGATTTGAGAACCTAAGTAGGGAAGTTAAAAAAAGATCTGCAAGGGAGAAGGGTAAGTATGATCTAAGATGGGAAGGTAGGAGCAGTTTGTGCAGGAGATAGTGAGGAAACCTGGCTGACCAGAAGAAAGGGAACATAGTGTATGATAAGCAGGCAAGGTGATAAAGGGTCTTCAAATCCAAGCAAAGGAGTTTGGAATTGATTCAGTAGACAAAATCATTTCAGGTTTTTGAACAAGAGGTGTAATCAAGTCATGTTTAAAAAAAAAATCTGGAAGCTGGATTGGAGTAGAGACTAAAAGCAACAAAACCAATTGAAGAGGTCATTTCGATAATATACTTGAGTTGACAAGGACCTTACCTAAAGAGGTGATAGTGAAAATTTAGAAGGAAATCAGATTTACAGAACATAGAAAGCTAAGATTTGAACATGACTTCAGGGTTTCTAACATGAGATAATACCTTTGAAAGAAATGAGATAGAAAAGGAGACAAATGGCACAGTGAAGAGATAGGTGATGAGCTAAGTTTTGGACAGGCTAAGTTTGAGATGGCAGGATATTCAAGTGAAGATGTCCCATGTGCAGCTGGAGATACAGAGCACTAGATTTAGAAGAGTAGAGTTAAGATTTCAGCTCTGCCATTTATGGACCATTTGCATATGAACAAGTCACAACCTCTGTGTATCTCAGCACTTTCACGTATAAAATAGCTATAATAATATCTGTCTCACCAACCTTACTATGGTTGTTATGAGGAAAGTGCAATGTAAACAAAAGTTGTTTTTATAAATATAGGCTTGGAGTATAGTTGAGAAATCAAGTCTGACGATATAGAGTCATCCACAAAGGAGCAATACTTGAAGCTCTGGAAGTGAATGAGTTTAATGAGGCATTGAGGGTAGAAACAGAACAGCAGAGAGATAGGGACAGAGTCTTGAGGGAGAAACATCTTTCATTTAAAGATAAAGCAACTGAGGACTTTTCAGTCAAAGTCTAATTCTTCACCTTTCCATGTGGAGGGGAGCATAGAAATCCAGGACAGTTTTTCCTCACTTTTTTTTTTCCTGGTTAGGTATACAATGATTTACATTATAAATCCTTATGAGTTTACCTGGATATTGTGTTCACAGGCTGTCACTGTCAAAGAAGCACTTTCCACCAAAGCCCGTCATATACGGAGGAGTCTCAGTACACCAAATGTTCATAATGTAAGCTACAGCCTTCCATTTCACCTGTTATAAGTTGACCTTTCTTTGGAACAAAGGGCAGGATTGACAGGGAGGAAAGATAACATACTTCCCTGGGTGACAAGCATGGGGGTTTTCTAACATGTCTAACTTATATAGGTTGTGTTAGTGCAAATTAGACTTTTATAACCCAGCCCACCTTTGAAAATGAGAGATTTTTTAGTTTACTTTTTTCCTCATAGTAAGATATACCATAGAATATAAGCACAAAGCTTGGTTTGAGACACAGGGGAAGAAAGATCTGATTGTTTGCCTCCCCACCCTGTGCCTTTTCTATTCTATCACCTTTTGCCCCCTGAGCTCTTTACTAGGGAAGAGGAAGAAAGTTGAAAATGGGTCCAGTTACATGACCCTATCTGCTGGAGCTCCTGACCTTTGCTTCTTGATGCCAGTGCTGGCTGGCTC
>NW_020940355.1:7503865-7511155 GCF_900497805.2 Vombatus ursinus
GCTTTTGCCTGGCTAGAGGCAGTCATGGGAGGAAGAGACCTTTGTAGTGCAGCGCCTGAGCAAAAGACATAGCACAGGACTGAAACTTGAAAGGAACCCTGCCCTACCCCATTCCCCCTCCCCTTCAAATCTGATAGGGAGATTTCTGTTTTGCTTGCTTGTTTGTTTTTTAATCGGTAGTTACATAAAACTTCCTATCTTTTTAGGTATCTTCTAGTAGACAAGATCTTTCTGGCTGTGACGAAGATGATAAGGTAAAGATGATAACACATAAGAATGTGTTCAATAATAAAATCATCAAACATTTCTTCAATACCTTCTTTTTACTCTGTACCAGGCACTGGGCCAGATTCTAGAGACTGTTAAGACACTGCACCATCAGTTGGGGGGTGGGGTGAGGGAACAACAAAGAAGTCATGTAGGAGCTGAGAAAGAAACTAGGGAGTCTAAGGGATTCTAAAAGTCAGAGGTGAGGAAAGAGCGCATGCATCACAAGCCTGCAGCCAATACAGAGGGTTGGAGATAGGAGATGAAGTACCACGTATGGAATATAGTAAGAAGGCTAGACCGTAGCCTGTGTAAAGGGCAGTGATGTACAGTAAGACTGGAGGGGTAGGTTGGGCCAAGTTGTGAAGAGATTTAATTGCCAAGCACAGGGGTTTATATTTTATTCTTCAGGAAATAGGGAACCACTGGAGTTTATTAATCAAAGGACTGATATAGTCAGACCTATACTTCAGAAAAATCACATTGCCAATAAGTCTAGTCTGGCATAAAATATAAGGAATTAGGACTCAGAATCAGGTTAGGAATCACCCACTTCTCTACTGTGAACTTAATAGGACAATTTTAAGTCAGTCAATGAGCCTTTTTATTCTGTTTTCCAACTGCAAATCCTCAGAATAAAACTCCATAAATTAAATTGATAGTATAATGCACTACACAAGTACAATGTTGTATTGTAGCTGAATATGTTTGTGAATATGAACAAATGTGTGTTATAGCTATTATAGGAAAATGGAAATTATTTGAAAGTAGTTCAAAGTCATTTCATTGCTAGGGATTTTTAAAAATTAAGGACAATTCATTCATTAAGGACATCTTTATTGAGCATCTACCAGAAGCAAAGCAAAGTGCTTAGGTACCACCAAACTTACGTGGATGACTTAGGGACCCTGCCCTCAAAGAAGTTATACTCTAGGACTTTTTATAAGCAACCATGTTTCCTGAAAGTCAGATGAAGATAAGTAATTTTATATGATGAAGACAGCTCTTTTCCCTTTGTTACTAACACCATGATATCAGTTTGAACTAGTAAATCTTTAATCTATTCCCCATTTTTTGATCTGGATGACTCCTGCTTTCTTCATAGGGTTGGTCAGAAAGCCATTTAGATATGTCGGACTGTAGTTCCAGTTACCAAGATGTATCATGTTATGGTACTTTACCCAGGGATTCTCCTCGAAGAATTAAAGAAGGTATGATTACTTTGAGATATTTATTTATTGCTGCTTTTGAAAAGCATGAAGAGAATTATTCTCCTGGTTATGCATAATTATTATGGGCTAAAGAATATGAAATGAAGAATTTTTAAAATTTGATTTGATTTCTTTATGCTGAAGAGGTCTAGTGTGGAATCTAATAAAAACTTGAATTTGTAAAGCATTTTACTTTTCATTACTAATAAGGTAACAGTTTGTACATCACAAAATGAAACTCATGTCAACATTTTTACAACAACACTTAGTTTAAAAAGATGAAAATATACCACTACCGAGCATATTCAAGTGCTCTGAAGGGAATTCCCAAAAAGCCCTTCCAAAAGCATCATTGGATAAGGCATTAAAAAAAAAGATGCAAATATCTCCAATACTATTTCTTTTCAAGAATTATTATGGTACTTTGAACAGCATAAAAATATCATAAATTTCACTCAAAAAAGTCATAACATACAACCTTACAAAAAGACTACTTTGGAGTAAGCTTGCATTTGAAGTAGCTGCGTGGTTCCATAGATAGAGATTGGGACCTGGAGTCAGGAAGACTTGAGTTCAAATCCTGCCTAAGATACTTTCTAGCTGTGTGGCCTTGGTCAAGTCATTTAAGCTGCCTAAGCCTCAGTTTCAGTAACTGTAAAATGAAGATAACAGCAGCACCTACCTTGCAAGGTTGTTGTGAGAATCAAATGAAATAACATGTAAAAAGTTTTGCAGACCTTAGAGAGCTGTAATACTAGCTCTTTAAATTAGCCCTAATACCATGGAATTGGGAAGGACAAGCAACAAATGAAACAAGGTATGGTAAAGAGAATGAGAAATAAGAATATAAAACTAAAAGTAAAAGCTTTTCTTCCTTATTTGTTTGCAGTGTAGGAATTAGAGGGAGAGAATTAACTCATTATTTATTCATTTGATCATTCAACAAGTATTTATTGACCAGTTTCTATGCATGCAAAACTCTGCTTGGCAACAATAGGGAGATCAAAAATTTTTAAAAACCCAGGTAAAACACAGTCCCTAATCTCTTGGTGCTTACAGTCTAATTAGAGACAGTGGGCATTCACAAGAATAATTAAATAAAAGTACAAGGCAATATATGAATTACCAGGATGAGTAATACAAATAATCAGCATTATGAGGGGACAGAGAACAGAGATCAGTGTGGGCCAAAGTAATTAGAAAGGATGCATAGAAAAAGGTAAGACTTGAATCATACCCTGAAGGATGGGTTATGGTTGTATTGGTTTCTGATTATCTTCTACATCAAGCAATCTTTTAGGAACAGAAAGTGATTCTGCAAATTATCTGTGTGCTTAGCTAAATATATCTTTATTGCCATCCAATTATTAGCAAATGCATTTCTTGGTTAACCAGAAGTCTTTCTTATATATAACATATTCACTCTAGTTTCTTATAGTATATTGATGAAATAGTGCCATGATACAGGGGGGAAAAACAAACCTCAGTATTCTGAACTTTTTACAGAAGTCAGCCTGAAATTAATTAATTAATTATCTGGGTCCAGCATCTCTACTTGGAGAAAGAGAAATCCAAATGGCAAGGTTTCCCTTAGGTAGTTAAAAATCTCTCTGACCTAAACCTTCTCTGCTTACCATTTGTAGTAACCCAAAAACAAAATTCCACAATGAAATTTAACAGTTACAGAGTTCGATTTGGTAATTTTCACCAGTCATCACTATAAAAAGGTTAATGTTAGATGTGTATCCTTAAAGCTTTCCTGGAAAAACCAAGGTAAGGTCCAGCGTGTAAAACAAGGGTCACCTCTCCATACTCAAAAACGAAGAAACACTTCCTTTGGTTAATCACTCCCCTCCGGAGAGCCCTGTTTTAAAATGGACATAGATGAGCAAAGGGATATTTAATTGAACTACCAAAGAATATTCTTGCCCTTAACCTGGTCACTACCCAGTCATTTCTGAGGAGGATCAATGTTTCTAAAAGAGAAGGGAGAGGGGACAGATAGGTGGCAGGTAGGTGGCGCAGTGGATAGTCCCTAGCCCTGGAGTCAGGAGGACCTGAGTTCAAATCCGCCCTCAGACACATAGCACTCAACTAGCTGTGTGACCCTGGGCAAGTCACTTAACCCCAATTGCCCTCACCAAAAATAAACAAACAAACAAATAAATAAATAAATAAAAGAGAAGGGGGAAAGGGGTGTGTTTAGTATGTTTTCATAGTAATTATTACCTCATGTATTCTGCTTTCCCCTAGGTTGTGCTTCAGAGAATCCTCATGCCTTAACAGTCAGTCCCTTTAAAGCGTTCTCTCCTCAGCCACCAAAGTTTTTCAAACCTCTCATGCCCGTAAAAGAAGAACATAAGAAAAAGACACCTCTGGAAACCAGACCTCTTCTCAGCCAGGAGGTAAATATTTCACTTTTTTTTCATTGACCCAAACAAAACAGACTTTTGCTATTTAAAAAGTAGGTGGTAATTTGTACTAATCAACATGCAGTACTTAATGTGCGTACATGAATGGAATAGCACCCCACCAATCCTATTCTGTCACACATGTGAGGTCTTGGTGGCAGTTTTTGATTGGTTAGTTTGGGAGGTTTTTTTGGAGGGGGAAGGTAATTGGGATTGGTTGCCTTTCTCATTAATTATGTTATAAAATATCATTTCAGATGAGAGAGACATGTCCCTTGGATGTTCTTTGAATTATGAAAGCATTTTTTTAAAGACTTTGGCATTATTGCATCTACATTGATGCTAAAAATTCCATTTGAAGGTCTTGTGAAACTCCATCCATGTCTCAACTCAGACCATGCTAATCAGCTGCTGCACGACTCATTTTTAATGAAAACTTCAGCATTGCTTTTCTAACTTGCATGATTTAATATGTATTCAACCCATTGGTGTCTTCTGTGTGTGATGTGTTTGTGTGTCTTAACCTTTGCAGAGCATGCCTTCACCTCAGGTACATAACGCTGGCTATGTTGTACCGTCAGGAAGTAATGGCAACAACCTGCCAGTAGAAAACAATAAAATACGTGAGGAGAAGATTGTAAGTTCTGGATCAGTTTCTGTCATAATGCCTGGTGGTGGGTTTAAGGCCCTTTCACGGGCAATTATGCAAGTGCAATAGAAAAAAAATGATTTGCATTATTTCCTTTTTTATTTTGAATATTGACAGTATTCTTTTGCATGAATATGAATATGAGCTATCATTTTCTTTTTGTTGTTCTGAGTGTTATGCAGAGAGAAAAAGCCATTTTAGGTGATTCTGGACTTTAATTCATAAAACAGACAGCATGAATTAAGTAATGTTGAAATTTTTCTAATGTGTCTGTACATATTGCTCAGATTCTGAAGTTAATCTTCATAGAGGAGTTGAGCTCACTTGGAGTAAGTAACTCTGCATTTAGCTGGGAGTATGTCTGAAAGCTTTTTGTTTTGCCTGATGCTCTTGCCAGAATTGTTTTGCAGTTCCTAGCTGTACTGTAATCCATCCCTGCCACCATTCCATTATCTTCATCTCCATAAAGCAGGTGACCTTTTTTGTACCCCTTGGTGCCAGCTGTTTTCAGGGAAGTTTTTTCCATACTTTAACCATATAACCCTAAAAACTACAGGCCCAGAAACTTGGTTTGCGAATTCCATACCTGGGGGATACTTTTAAATACCCCATGTAGCCTGGAATTTTCCTGCCCGTATGCAACAAAGAAACCTTCAGTTTTGTCTCATGGTAAGGACCTAGCTGGGGTGGCTTCCCAGGTTCTGAATAAAGTTTAACCAGCTCTAGTGGGTCTTGGCTCTGTGGTGTTTACATTTGCATATTTTTATGTTGTTTGTAGTCAGAAATTATGAAGAATTACTTTCTTCAACTCTACTACATATATTAGTTCCTCAGCTTAATTGGGTGAAATATTTTAACAATTCCAAGCTGCTCATGCATGTTGTGTGAAAACTAACTGATCCTTTATGCAGACATGCATACCACTCCCCCTCCTCCACTCCAGAAAGATCTCAAGAGGTGATTTTTCCAGCCCCACATTCTGTTCCAGGGAAATCCAGACTCTTCTCCCTCCTCCAGTTGCCACATGACTTTCCTAGTGCAGAGGGGTACCCAGAGTACTTGGCCTTAATTCTCTTCCCTTATTTCCCAAATCTGTTAGAGCTCTGCTATGTCCCTTAAAACTGACTCCTCTCTAGGGCAGGAGCATGAGCCAAGTGACTGACAGACTGATTTTTTTTCTCTGTGTGGTTCCAAGATGGATTTAATCAGTCTATTTATTTATGTAGCACCTATCACCATGGCACTCAGGCACTAAATTTAAACCAATTTTAAAAATAAATATTGGCTGAAATGATGAGTCATTAAGAGATCCTGCCATGTGCTTCTTTATAGGCATTTGTTTACAGGGTTTTTACCTGGCTGTTTATTTTTCAGTTTTCAAATTTTGGTTTTTTTTCCTTGATATTCTCTTTACTCCCTCTTTAATGTGATAAAATAAAGGTAGGGCCTCCAGTTATCAAATGATAAGAAATCTAGTAGTGTTAAAAGACTTCAATGCAGAAAGCCAAAGGAATATTTTTCTCTCTTTACACTATTTAATAATCATGGGATCATAGATTCATGGCTAGAAAGGACATTAGAAATTATCTAGTCCAACCCTTCATGATATGAATAAATTCATATTTTAGTAGTAATATTTTTATTACTGAAATCTAGGAGCATCCTTTAAATGAAAATGGCCTATTAGCTCATTTATTCAAAAAACATTTTTAAGTGCATAGATTATATACAAGGTGCTGTTAGGCACTTGGGATACAAAGTTTAAAATAATAGTTCTTCAAGGAGTTTGCTGTTCTACTACTAATGTGTATTTACACATTATCATAGATGAGTATGAAGTGGTAAGAGATAAGAACAAAAGATATATGTACCCACAGAATGATATAAGGAAATTTGAAGAGGAAGAGAATACTAGAAAGATCCATAAAGACTTTTCCAGAAGAAATGATACTGAGCCTTGGAGGAAGAGAAGCATATTGAAAGGCAGAAATTTGGGGTGGAGGGAAGAGTGCCTGGTAGGCAGCAAATTGGAACACTGGGCAGTGTTCTGCTCTCAGGAGGTTGTGTAATGCATAGTTTTTCACATTGTATTTGGCTCAAATTTTCTCTGGGTTTTAGATGAAGACTTAATGCTGATAAAATAACAATATCTGCATAATGTTTGAGGTGATGTGGAAGGTTTGTCATCACTCTTTTTATTAAAGTTTCCTTTCTATCCCTGATGTTTTGAGGTGGATATGAATCTAAATTTTCTTCTATTTCTTCTCTCTCCCCAAAACCCAAACTAATGATTAGGTAGCTTAAAACTCTTATTAGAGATATAAAACTTCATTACATTATGATATCACTGGTGTAGGTTTTCCCTTTGTTTATCTAAAAATTATCTAATTTTCTAAAATTAAACATTTTAGATAAACTTTCGCTAGAGGGACTAAGCAACGAGCATGTACTATTCCCCTGTGTTTCTGAGAAATGAATCCAGAGGCATAATTAGTTAGGGAATGTGGCCAATTCCTTCTGTGAGGAGTGCAAGGGGGAAGCATTAACAGGTTCCAGGACAAGGAGCAAAAAAGCAAGAGAAGGTTAGTCATACATAGCCAAGCATCAGTGATCATCCTGTGGAAAATAGGTAAGAAGCAGAAGGAGAGAGGGAGAGAGAGGGGCAGGGGCTGGGGGAAGGAGGGGAAGGAGGGAGGGGTGTGAGGGTGTGTGTGTGTGTGTGTGTGTGTGTGTGTGTGTGTGTGTGTGTGTG
>NW_020940355.1:7511165-7526203 GCF_900497805.2 Vombatus ursinus
TGTGTGTGTGTGTGTGTGTGTGTGTGTGTGTGTGTGTGTGTGTGTGTTGGCAGTGCAAGAATATCACAATCCAGAGAGATGAACTGGCAAGCATGGTCAAGAATCACCCCAGGATTGCAAGGAACCTTGTATTCAGATTAGTTTGAAATCATCCAAAGATATTCTTTGATCCACTCAGCAGGAGAATCATGCTTCCCTTGTTTCACGCCCTAGGATTTGTGACTGGCTTCCTCTTGATCTGACTGAATTTCAGCGGTGGACAGCTCCTTATTACTGTCAATGCTTCCTGTGTTGGCAAACCACTAAATTCATACAGTGGCAGTTGGCCAAGCAGTGTAGAATGATGGTAGGATTAGTGAGGAATTATTTCAATTATTTTATTACTCACCTTAAGTTAGTAGAGGGGAGGATTTGAGAGGAAAAATGAGTTCCATTTTGGAACATTAAGTTCAAGATGTGTATGAGACAGTCAATAGACAGCTGATGATATGAAACTAAGAAGTCAGGAGAGAGATTAGGGCTGGATAAAAAGATCTGAGAATAGTCTGCTCAAAGATGGTAATTGAAGCCATGGAAGCTGATGAGATCATCAAACGAAATAGTATAGAAAAGGAGAAGAGGGCCCAGGATAGATCATTAGAAGATACTCACATTTCATGGGAAGGGGCAAAGAGGAAAGGGAAGAGAAAGGAATAAGTATGTGTATAGTACCCCCTATGTGCCAAGCATTATGCTAAGAGCTTTTTACAAATATTATCTCATTTGATTGATAGTGGGCAAGACCAGGATAAAGGTCCAAAAAAGAAGGCTAAGTAGAAGTTTTAGAATAATAGTAAATACTTTTCTTAATCTTAGGGAGCGACAACTCCAGTAAGAAAGTGTCTTTTATGTTCAGAGCTCACCTGTAAGTTTGGTTTCTTTGAGTTTCAAGAAGTAACTTTTTAGTTATTGATTAAAGCAGCAATTCTGAGCCCAAGGGATTGTCAACTGATACAACTTAAACTGGAAGGAAAAGCAACCTGGAGACCCTAAATTAAGACCACTTAAATTCTCAATGCCTAATTAAAAAAAAAAATTCTCAGTGCCTTAGGCAAGTCTCCAACACCTAACATTTACCTATTTATATTAATAGAGGATGTTCCCAAAGATCAGGGAAATTACAGGTCCTAACTAAACAAACAAACAAAATGCAACCAGAAGTAAACATTTAAAATTCAGTGTTGTTTGTTGAACATAATTTGCAAAATCTGTAATGTGTGGCAAAATTATCTGATAGCTCTTCTTCCTTTTCCTTCCTCCCCCTACAACATACAAAAACAAATGCAACACACACACAATGAAACCTACAAGTATTCTTATTTGATGGTACTATTTCAGAAATCAGAGATGGTTTCTAGGGTAAGGTAGAAAAATCCTGGTTTTACGTTACTAGGTCTTATCCAGAGCAATTGCTACTGATAGTTGTTAAATAGAATGTGGATATTAGTCCATTGTTTTAAATCTTTGTAATACTTTACATTCAAATGAATAGTAAGTATAAAGTGAGAGAGAAAACTGTTCTTGTAGGTAAGCGTCTTATGAGATATGAGAGAATAGTGCTATAATAGTTATTGGATGGAATGTATGTTCACTTCTGAATAGCCACCTCCTGTCTAAAAAGGATGTTGTATGTACTAAATGTTGTTTCATTAGTTGATAAATGCAAGTTTCATTTAGTCTTGGGGACTAGACTCTGGAAAGCATATTGTATTTTCAGTCTCTAAATAATTACACTCACAATTTGGCTGACTAGTTCTACTGAATAACAAATGAGAAGAAAATTATATTAATATCTTAATCTGACTAAGCCACAGCTTTTGGTAAGTCTTTGAAAATTTTACCTTTTCCCTTAGTCTTCCACCAAAAGTATGAGCACAATTTACCTCTTAAAAGAGTAATTTATTGGATAGAGCACCGGCCCTGAAGTCAGGAGTACCTGAGTTCAAATTCGGCTTCAGACCTAACACTTGACACTTGCTAGTTGTGTGACCCTGGGCAAGTCACTTAACCCCAATTGCCTTTAAAAAAAAAAAGTAATTTATTGGGGGCAGCTAGGTGGCACTGTAGATAGAGCACCGGCCCTGGAGTCAGGAGGACCTGAGTTCAAATCTGGCCTCAGACACATAACACTCTAGCTGTGTGACTCTGGGCAAATCACTTAACCCCAATTGCCTCTCCAAAATTTAAAAAAAAAAAAAAAGAATTTCAGTTAAAGTTGTGGCAGTAACAGCACAAAAAGTCAAAGTTTTTTTTTTTAATTTAGAAATGGGAGAAAGAATTCCTTGAAATGTTGCATAGATTACATATACACACATATATGCAATGAATCAATATATAAGCTAAACATATTATTAATACATATACAACTACAAGTTTAATAATGTTTAAAAATAATTTTACATATACAGAGCACTTTGCAAACCCACTTCAGTAGCTAGTTATCCATAAAAAGGATCCAGTCAGCCTAAGAGAAGATTTTTTGTCTACGGAGACGACACTTGGGTGTAAGAGAATCCCTCCTCATGCCCAGGACTCTTTGAGTTGCTTTTATTTTCTTATACTTTCAGGATATACAGTAGACTAAAGAGCCAAGGCTATGTCAAAGTGAACACAGTGTTGTTAAAGCTGCTAGACCTAGAATCAGGAAGATCTGACAGAACATGGCCTGAGATACTTATCAGCTCCATAACCCTAGCCAAATTGATTAACCTCTTTCTGCCTCTATTTCATTATCTGTAAAAAGGTAATAATAAGGGCACCTACCTTCCAGGATTATAATAAGGATGAAAAAAAGATGGTATTTATAAAGCACTCAACAAACATTTAAGCATTATACAAATACTAGTTATTATATTATCATCATCATTATTGTTGCTTTAATGGCTGAATAGCAATTGATTATATCATTTAAAATGAATGTACTTTGCAAGTATCATCTTCAATAATTATCTGATTTATTCTTGCCATATATGCTTGGCTGAATTTCTTGGGTTTTTTTCTTTCCACACACAAAATACAACTAAACATTATAAAAAGTTCCTATGACCTCCTTTGAATTAGACAGCATTTGAAAGACAAAGAGAATTCTTGATCAAATGTAGGTGTTTTCCTTCTTGTTTGTTTTCCTAACTAGGTGTATCCCACTAGGACCTTTGAGACCTCATCTTGATACTCATCTTGAATAAACAGAATGAGACCTCATCAAGATACTCAATCTTGAATAAACACAATGAATCAATAAGTATTTCAATCAATAAACATTTTTCTGCACCAATCTAGTACCTAGCCCTGCCTAGCACTGTGCTAAGCACATTTACAAAGAGTTTAGTATATACTAGATCCCATGCTAAATTCAGTAGGAGAGAAAGCATTTAAATAAATATGTATAAGATAGTGTAGTTGGAAGCCAGTCTTCTAAGTGAAGGCTTGAGCTTCTGGGAGGAACCCGGAAAAGACTTCTAGAGAAGGTGGTGCTTAAGCTGAGTACTGAATGAAGCCAGCATTCTAAGAGGTACAAGTGAGGAGGAAGAGCATTCCAAGTATCTGAGGCAAAGACATGAAGACAGGAGATGGAATGTTGGGTAGACAAGTATTGCTGGATCATAGAGTTTATGGAGGGGAGTTTAATATAAGGAGATCAGAAAGGTAGAAATGGACCAAGTAGTAAAGAGCTTTGAATGTCAAAGAAAACTTTTTAATTGATCCTGAAGGTAATTTTCTGTCATTAAAAATATTTGTATTACACATATACCTATTTGTATTATACATATACCTTCTGGCAGCCGTCTGTACATCAGGGGTAGGGGGAAGGGAAAAAAAAGAAAAAATTTACATCATAACTTTATTATATATTTAAAAAAATAGCAAGTTGTACATAGTAGATTTGCAGTTTCATGTGCAATCTTTTTTATTACACTGTGCTATGGAAATGCTTGTTTTATTCCATAAATTAAAAATAAAATATTTGTATATATTAAAAAATAACATTAAGAAGTGCCCCTCACAAAGCTGCCTTTTATATTATTGCCTAGGCAACTGTCTATGTTGCCTAAGAGGCACAGTGAATAGAGTACTGGACCTGGAGACAAAAAGGCTTGAGTTCAAACCCAGCCTCTGAGACTTACTATGTGACCCTGAGCAAGTCACTTGACTTTTGTATACCTAAATTCCCTAATCTGTAAAGTGGGAATAATAATAGCACCTACCTTTCATAGTTCTTATGAAGATCTAATAAGATATTTGCAAAACACTTTGCAAACCGTAACTCTATAAATGCTTCTTCTTCTTCTTATTATTATTATCATTATTATTGCCTATCCCAAGAATTGGTTCTACTGATTTGAATGAAAATATAAGAAACTTCATCATTGGTTTTTATCAGTATTTCGGAAGTTGTTAGGAATGCTCAAGTACCAAAACCATTTATTTATTTTTATTTAACACTAAAAGTATATATAATAGGTAGCGTTTGTCTTTGATGCATTCTAACAAATGGTTTTTCCCAAGTCATAGGCAGTACTGATCTTCACATCCTAACATGGACTTTTATTTTTTATATTTTCCTTTATAATTTTCCTGAAATATTTTTATTCATATTTTCATTTACTATCATTAATGAACATTTAGTTGTTTGGTCACTGACTCTGAGAATATTTTAAGTCTTTAATGAATACATTTAGAGCTTTAATTGTTGTATTTTACCTGTTGGCAGCAATATACAACTAGTTATAGTCCAGTCTAACTGACATAATATGTTTTAAGATTTTTTTTTCTAATTGGTCCAAATACCATTTTCTAAATATTTTTGATTAAAGGTAACAACCAAAAGAATCGATACTTTATTTATATAGGACTTAGTAGAATAGTAGAAGAAGCAATGATATGGGGAGGATTAGATTTGGAGAGTGAGGATTTGAAACATGGTACTATTTTTTGGGTCAGTTTATAAGCTAAAGAAAATATGGCATTTCTTATTAAATTTTTGGTGTATCTTCCTACCTGATAGAACTCTCCATCCTAACTCTGCTAAAAAAAAACCTGGATGAATGTAATATAGTCATAAGATTTATTGTTTGTATTTTTGGCTTTGGAAATGTTTAGAATAATATTGCATCCAGGTGTTCCAAATGCTGAACTGGGCTTCATCTCCCTTTTGCTGCCCCAGTCTTTGTTTTTATTGCCTTGCCCTTCCACAAAGCAGCTCTAAGTGCTTTTCACACATTCTTCAGTTATTCCCTCTTCACTTTTTAGTATTGTAAGAACAAAAAAGATATAGCCTTGCTCAACCTGCCTCCATCTCTTTGCTTATTCGATTTAGAAAGGAAAGTACCACAAATCAGACTGTTAATAAGAGGTTCGTAATTGAAACCCACTCTGTTCAATTCCATTCAGACGGCTAAACCAACTGAATAAAAGGTACAGCAGTAGTATTTGGAGAGTAGAGGAGGAATATAAAACCTTAATAGGTAGACAATTTCTATTAAAGGATCCATGACAGTGCCCCCAAGTGTCATAATGGACATCAAATAATACATATAAGATGTTACTTCTTTTTAAAATTAAAAATAAAGAAGGGGGAAATTTAAAATGTAAATGAAGCCAAATATGAAATATTTTAATTTGTCTCAATTAGACGATTGTAAGGAGATAACTACTAATTTTTGCCTTTTTCCCATAGGACTCTGAGGAAGAAGAACATGAACTGGAGACTATTAGCAAAAAGCTAGTAAGCTCACAGCCTTATGTACCAGTGGAGTTTGCAGACTTCAGTGTTTACAATGCTAGCCTGGAGAACAGGGAGTGGTGTTCTTCTAAAGTTGATTTCTTGAACTCCCGGGTCTTGGAAAAAGAAGTATCACGTAGCCCTACCACTAGCAGTATTACTAGTGGTTATTTTTCCCACAGTGCCTCTAATGCCACTCTATCTGACATAACCGTACCTTCTAGTGATAGCACAGATCAACTAGCCAATCAGATGAAGGATTTGGACACCAGTGAGCATTCAGGACCTTCACTTGTGCATGATTTCAGACCTTCCTCCAACAAGGAGTTGGCAGAGCCAGAGGGAGACTTGGCAAAGGATGAAATAAGCACAGTGACACTCAGAGAAAACAGTGCCTTAGTCAAAGGGAGTCCACTATCCCAAAATACCATTAAGAAAAGTTCCAAAGAGCTCTGTAGGACTGGATCATGTTCAGGAATAGATCTCTGCTCCAATAAAAACAATCGAACGCCTGTGGGATTCTCTACTAGGGAAGTGACAATAGAGCACATGTCAGATATTGTTGAAGACCATTCTTTCACAGAGTTCATGGGTGTCTCAGATGGGAAAGATTTTGATGGTATATCAGAGCTCCAACTCTCACCTGTCGGAGATCTTTCAAGTGTGAAAAAGAATCTACCAAGTAAAACTGACACCAAGAGTAATGCGGATTGGTTACAAAATCTTGGCCAACCAGAGTCTGAGTCAGAGAGTGATCAATTGTTAAACTCCACAGTGAGTCCTTTGTGTTCAGAGTTAACAAAAGAGGATGCTCATTGTCAAGCAGACCCTGACACCTCCCACCATGAAGACTTGCTGAGAAAGAATCATTTAGATGTTTCTGATGGAGAAGATTGTCTTTCTACAGAGCAGGTCTATACCCTGCCTAGCTGGATGACTGTGGGAGAGCAAGTCTGCTTTGGTAACAAGACTGGAATCGTGAGATACATTGGATCAGTGGATTTTTTAGCTGGCACATGGGTTGGCGTTGAATTAAATGTTCAAATGGGTAAGAAATACTCAATGATATATGGGTTTCAAATGTTATTTTCTGCTCTGAGGTATTCCACATGTAGTATCATAAATGCATGATAACAGAATATTTTAGCTGTCTTACTGGTAGAAGGAACAGATACCTATAAATTTTGCACATGGGAAATTAAATTGGAAAATGTTGTTTAGTATTCTAATTATTTTTAATTTCATGAAGGAGTAGAATTTACTATCATTCCTAATGAAAATAGCTAATTTTTTTTTTAAATAAAGAACCTTTGAGTGTCATACTTCACTTGCAAAGAAAATAAAACTTCAATTCTTTCTATTTCACTTGCTGCTGCTTTGATCTGCAGTCCCATTAACAAGGAACTCAGGTCTGTTGAAGCAGAGAAAGGCTGTCTGGGGATTTGGGGAGGGGGCTCAAGAAGAGAGGACATCTCATTTAAAGGTAAAGGTAATTCCTTTTCTGTTACTAAAATATTATCATTTCAAGTTAATTTTCCTAAACTGAAACAGCTAGAATTTGAAGTTGTGAGTTGAGCAAAGGAGTACATGAAGGTTATTCACAATCTTTTAACCTGTCCAGTATCTGAACTAGGAAAGAAGACTATGGAATAGAAAACCATAGAACCAAGGCTCATTGTGGGCAGAACTGTGAACCAATCAAAATTAATCTTTGAGAGCCAGTATCGCATAGTGGAAAGAGCAATTTTCTTTGAGTTAGGACACTTGGGTTCAGGTCCTATTCAGACTAAATGTCTCACCTTTAACAAGTCACTTAACCTTCGTGAACCTCAGTTTCTTCATCTGTAAAATGAAAATAATACTTGTTTTACCTACCTTATGGAGCTGTTGAGGGAAAGTCTTCCATAAATCTTAAAGTGCTCAGTAGGTGTGAACTATTATTACCTTTTTTACTGCTTCATCTGTCTTAACCTGAATCCATAGTCCAGGTACCTGGTGCCTTCTATATTGCTTTCTGACTACCTAGGGTCTTTTTTATTTATTTATTTATTTTTAACATTTTCTAGGCAGTTTCCTGGGCTCTTTGCTCCAAAATTTTTTCCAGCTTTGTCTCCTCCTTTAGATCAGATCTACATCTGTTTTCCATTCTCTTGACAAGGGATTGGTTAATCAATTTGATAGAATAATTCTGCTCAATAAATACCTACTGAATATGTATTGGGTACAAAAGAGTGTTACACTATAGGTTCTTTAGGGTTGCAAAAATAAGCAAAGCACAGGCCCTGCTTTTGAGGAATTTTTAATTAAATAAAAAAGCTAAGACAAGTACACAAATAACTATAATACAAATTAGAAATTGATCAGTGCCTTAATAGTGTTATGAGGATTCAGAGAAGGTAGAGATTATATTAAACTGAAGGAATCCTGAAATATTTTGTGGAAGAAGTGACATTTGTGTGTGGTCTTGAAGGATGGGTAGAGTTTCAACAAACTGAGGTATAGGGACAAAGTGTTCCAGACAAAAGAAATAGTAGAAGCAAAAGGGCACAGGAAAGTATAGAATGTGTTCAGAGAATAGTGAAGAAACCAGTTTGAATGGAATATAGAGTAGAAAGGGAGTAATAAGAGATAAAACTGGAAAGACAAGTTGGGACCATATTATTATATAAGGCCTTGAATGCCATGCTATAGAATTTGGATTTTGTTCTCCAGAGGGAACAACTGATGGTTTTTACCAGGGGAGCAATGTGATTCAAGGTTAATTCATGCTAAGATATTAATGACTGATGATTATTTAATGTGCTACTCTTTCCCCTAACATAAAATCAGCATTTTAAAGGGCTTATTCAGTGTCTTTACCAAAAAAGCAATTAATGGAAATTTCTGGTTTCTTCTTTCTTGTTTACACATACAAGACTGTAAACCCTTGAGAATAGGGATTATGTCTTAATTCCTTCTTATTTCCTGAGCATACTAGGCAGCCAATACATGTTTGTTGAATAAATGAGGCCAGCCCTAGGTGTAGGATTCCAAAATAATGAGGCCTTGTAATAAGGCAAGGAAGAATAGGTTTCTCTCCTCTCTACCTAAAACTAGAAGTGGAATCAGTCTTACTACCTTTCTTATAAACAAAATTCATAGAAGCAGGGAATCAAAAAGCAAGTGTTGGAAAGGATCTTAGAGTTCATTTAGTCTATAATCCTACCTGAAGCAAAACATCTGTATGATACAGTGGAAAGAATTCTGTATTTGTTGTCAGAGGGTCTCAGTTAAATTCTGGCTCTGTCATTTGCTATCTCTGTAACCTTGGGCAAATCATTTAATCTCTCTGGGCCTCAATTGCTCTTCTGTAAGGTATCATTTAGAGGATATCTAAGGTTTCTTTCACCTCTAAAGATCTGTGATCCTCCCATCTTGGTTTCGGTATCTTCAGTGTCCCCCAAAAGGAATCATCCAGTCTCTGCTTTAATATCACTAAAGAAAGAGAAAGTCATTTTCTCATGCTAGATATCAAAGAGTTAGGGAGTTCTTCATTTTCAGTTCCATTGGGAGCCATTGTTATCCAACATATTGGAAGCACAGATAGACTGAGTACAAAATTGATGATTTTTGTTGAAACAGTTGATCTCTTTTTGTGTTATCTATATACTTATTTAGTGGTTAATAGATTGCCAAAAATCTGTCTTCCTATAATTTTGACCCATTGATATTACTCCCTTCTAGGGCTAAGCAGAGTTTAATGCCTCTTTAATTCAACGAATATTTATAAAGCTCCACAAACATTTATTAAGGGATACAAAGACAAAAACTGAACAAGAAACCGTGATCTTGAAGAACAGTCCAGGCAAGGGAGATGAGCCTGTGAAAAGGCACAAAGAGAAGAGATAGAATGTTATGTTGGGAACAGTTAGCATGCCAAGCTGTTTGAAGCAGTGTGTATGTGTGTGAAGATTAGTAATGTGAAAAAATATGGAAAGGTAGGCTGGTGCAAGGCAGTTATCAGCTGAGTTTGTGTTTTATCTTAGGGGCAATAAGGAGCCACTGAAGATTCTTGATTAGGGGAATGATATGGTCAAGCCTGTTCATTAGGATGATTGTTTTGATAGCTGATTGGAGGATGTTTCAGAGAGAGTAGAGATACAACCATGAGTCCACTGAGGAGCCATCAGATACAGTAATCCAGAGATGACATGTAATAAGGGCCCAAACCAGGATAGCAACTTTGCACCTGAAGAGAAGGGAACAAATGAAAGAAATGTTGTAGAGATAAAATCAAGGTGACCTGGCAATTAATTAAGTCTGAGGAGGTGAGGGAGAAATAAGAATCAAAGATGACTCTCTAGATTTGAATCTGGGTGATTAGAAGGATGATGATATCATCAACAGAAATAAAGACATTTGGAAGAGGAGTGGCTGAGGGGAAGATGGACAATCCAGCAAATGAAACTGAGGAGCAGTAAGACAGATGGTGGGCTGGGGACAAGTAGAGACCACTGTCATGAGATCTGAGGAAAGAGAATATACACTTCAAGGAACTGGTCAACTTTGCTGGTTGCAGAAACATAAGAGCTGAGGGGAGGGAAAACCACCATTAGATGTAATGGTTAGCAAATAGTTAACATACACAAACACATACACACACACACACACACACACACACACACACACACACACACACACACACACACACAAAAATAAACTTCCATGACAGCCCCTGAGATAATGTAAAAATAGCTATCCTTTCCCCCAAGTTTTCTCCAGGCTACATATCCCCACCTCTTTGTATTGATCCTCGTGTAACATGGTTTTTAGTTCTTTCACTGTCCTGATCCCTCCTGAGATATGGTCTAATGAATACAGACTACAGTGGGACTGTTACCAGCACATTAAACTTATATCAATACAACCTAAAATCACATTAATTCTTGTGGCTGCCATATCACCGGGGACTCACATTAAGTTTTCGATCAACTAAGCCCCTCAGGTCATTTTGTATCAAAGACTTCAGCCTTGCTTTGCCCTCATCTCTCATTAATCCTTTTGACATATTCAAACACTGTACAGCCCTCCTAGCTGTCAACAATTTTCCATGACCATCATTTCATTACCATTTTCCTTTTCTTTGAGATCAAGATCTCTTTGTTCTTCACCTTGAACAGGCACAGGATTCTCATCATCTTGGTTCCATACTCAAATTCTTCCAATCCCAGCAAATATCCTAATTATGCCTTTAGTTTTAGCTTATCAGCACCTAATGGACATGCAATGGGAATCACAGGGAATTCAAAATTTTTAGTTACAAAACTGAAATGATATTCTTTCAGTCTGTATTTTAGTGGTTGGGTTAGAGGAATATTTTTTTTTCTTTTTAACCTTAATTTCCAAGATATGTTCATCCTCTTTATTTTTAACTCTTTCATCTTACACCTTGGTTTGCTTTTCCTCCAGTAGGCTGTCCATTCTTGGTTCCTTTCCTATAATCGATCCCAGGTTTTTAAGCCTTTTTAGGAGAGGAAAAGACTACTGGCTGATCAGTACTATGACTATGAATGCTGAGTTTCAAGTATGACCTTCTGGAGCAGGGAAGGTAGAGGAGGGATGGAAAGAATGCAGACTAACAGCACCCTTGTTTTTGCATTAAAGGGAAGCATGATGGGACAGTGAAAGGAAAAGAGTACTTCCGGTGCAAACCACAGCATGGCATCTTTGTTCGCCCTGGGCGCCTTCTGAAAGCACCAGCTCCTGCAAAGAAATGCAGCAATGCTTCTCGACCTCAGGCAGCCTCCAGTCTCGAGAAGAGGAAAAGTGTTGTGGTCTCAGTACCATCTCCCTCTTCTTCCAAAGCAGGAGAAGCAGCACTTTGTCACTCAGGCGATGCAGCAGCCTCTACTTTTTCCAGGAAGCAGGAAAACAGAAAGTCCTGGATTAACTAAGCAGCAGTATGTTTTGATATTTGCACTTATGACACAACTCTCCCCATTTCCCCACCACCACTCTGTAGGAACCTTTATAAATTAAAAAAAAAAAAAAACTTTATTCTTGTATATTTTTAATCAGTCCTTACTGGATTTGTGCTCTTTAGAACCATGGACTTAATTCTCTAATTTTTTTTTATAAATAATATATATTATATATATATGAATATGTGTATCTATAGTTTGTCTGTCAGGAGGCAGGCAAGGGTGCACACTAAAATAGATAAAGATGATTTGTAGATAACTGAAAGGTACTGGACTCTTTGTTACAAAGCAAGTTGGGGGAAAATCTTATTTTAAACAAACAAATATTTTATTGCAGAACAAGGAGGATGCAAGTCCCTCTTTGTGGAAAAGGTTACAGTATACTGTTCTTTATAACCAAAGAACTTGTATTAGACATTTGCTGTCCTGTCTTATTTTTTCTGTAAATATACATTTAACTGCAAGTTTGGTGCCATGATTCTCTTGGTCATTGGGCACCATGCTGCCTTATCTGTCCTCTGTTAAATAAGCACACTGAAAATCTCTTTTTTTTTTTTGTCTTCCAAGTGGCCTGCCACTGTGCTGACCTGCAATTGTATTGCTTACATTGACAATGACTGAGGCTGTGAGTTTTGTATTCTATAGGCACTTGTTCCAGCCCAGCAGTTTGAATACAGAGAGCAGTATTACTGTAAGGGGAAAGCAAGGACATACCACCTTGGCTTAGGGTTCTTTGTTTTGTTTGAGGTGGAGGTTTGTGGGGTTTTGTTGTTTTTGTTTTTAAGTGACTCTGGGAAATGAGGAAGAGACAGGGTGACCAAGCAGCAAAAGTTATGGGCTGCACACGTTGCACTGGGGATGGCATGAGTTATCTGCTCAAATACAGATGATGCTGCCCTTCGTGACTGCATCTATAAATGTCTCCTACATTGGGAAACATGAAAAGACTCTGTGGATGTGTGTATGTGTGTTTTTTAAAACTGCTTTGTATATCTTTGCTGTAGTTATTTGTAAAAATGTTATGGATGGACGGCTAGAAATGTCTTGTTTCTAAAGAGAGAAACGTGTACAGTCTGTGGTATCTTTTTTTCCCTTTAGTCTGTAGCATCAGTAAATGAGTGAGATACCTGAGACCTTACTGAAAAGCTGCTGTTCTCCCTATGAATTTGTGTATAGTAATCTGATGATAGTATTTCACTATTTGCTGTAAAGAATTGTAATTTATATTCTATTTCAGTCATACTGTATTTAATTCATACAGTTTTTTTGTGTTTTAGAATACAGACTATAATTCACATTTTACAAAGATAATTGTTTGTTTTTAATAACACCAAAAGTATGTTGTGAGGACAGACTGTGGTTTAATGCACTTGGTGATAAGCATTCTCCCCTGTTACATTTCTTTTTTGTGTTATTCTTGCTACCTTTCATTGGTGCTCCAGCCCCTTTGAAGAAATTATTGGATTCCTTAAGGGAGAAAGGACTTTACCACTAGTTATAGGTGCTGATGGCAGTTTGATCAAATGTGTGTATGCTACTGAAATTTGAAAGGCAAGCAGCATTTTACCTTTTCTGTACATGAAACAGAATGGATAACAATTTCTACCAAAATTTTCATCTGAAGAACATTTTATCACGGAATTGCAGTTGAAAGTGCTTTTGGCAGCTCATAATAATCCATCTTTCCAAAGTCATAGAGAATTGTACTTAAATTTTCCTATTTAGAAATGTCTGGGAAAGAACTCCAGGAAAAATTATGTAGAGAAAATTCAGATGAGGATACATGGATGCTATAAGATTCAAAGCAAACAAAGGATCCAGTAATGAAATAAATAAACTATGTCAACGAGGGCACTATTTCAGTAGAAAACAAATCAGACAGTTTGTCCTTAACCTCTAAGCTTGTTCAAGATTTACAAAATTGCAGATCATTGATATTATCACTTGAAATGTTAGTGAGTAAACCACATGTTTCATTCTGTACTTGATTTATAAATAGAATGGTGCATATGTGTTTAATCATTTATTTCCAAACTACATCTCTCATGCTGCCTTGTATTTGTTTTCAGTTGCCTTGGTCCATGCTCGATCATAATGGTGATGAGGGGACAGTGTAGTACAAAGATTTCAAAACCTGACTCTCATTCTTCAGAACAATATGACCACTAGCATGACACTTTACCTATGGACACCTCAGTTTCCTTATCTGTAACAGGGGATGATAGTAGTACATTCACTTCCTACTTCATAAAGGGGTATTTTAAGAAAAGCACATTATAAACCATAAAACTTCTCAGAAATGTGAGTTGTGATCCAGAGTCTTTGCTTTCTATAGCACTAGTATATGATAGATTTTACAGATATATGTGAATATGTATGTGTATGTGTATATGTATATACACAAAATGGACTTGTGATTGCTTTAGTAGAGAGAACTCCTAGATAAGGAAAGCCTCTCTACCAATGCAATTGATTCCTTCTTTGCAATTTATGATCTTAGAGAGTTGTCTAGGGAACTGAGGGGTTAAGCAATATGCCTAGGGCCACATAGCCTAAATGCTTCAGTGGCTAGATTTGATGGAAGTCAGTTCTCTATCCACAATGACTCACTGCCTTTCCATCTATTCCATAGATGATTGATAGATAGATAGATAGATAGGTGGATGGATGGAAGGAAAGAGAAAGAAAGAAAAAAAGGAAAGTAAGGGGATAATGACAGATAAATGCACACATATAGACATAAATACATACATATACAAACATATTCCACATCAAATATATGAGATAATGACTCTAAGTTTTAAAACTATACCAATCAATAAGCATTTATTGAGCACCTACTGTGTCCCAGATATTGTGCTAAGTGCTACATCCAAAAAAGCCTTTTCTTATCTTTAAATACTAAATGGTGATGCCTATGCAATGCCCCCAAACTTGACCAACCAGCAGAGATGTGCTTGAAAAAGAAAATTTCCTCTCTTCTCCCTGTCCTGGACAACCAAAAAAAGAAGGGGAAAAAAAAAGGCACACTACTGGTAGAAGATGTAGAAAAGCTTTCTGGAATCAACTCTGGATCTCACTGCTAAAGTAACATTACTTCTAGGGTTTGTTTTTTTTCACGTAATGTTAGACCTGCCCTACTAGTATTTTTTTTTAAAGTGTATCTGTAATAAACACTTGAACTAGGTTTCTCTCATGTTCTAGTAAAAGACAGAATCTGCCACAAGACCTCAAGGATTATTCAGGAATTACATATGGATACAATAGCCTCCTGCTAGTGGTAGTTAAAGTGAAATGTAGAATGTGGAGAAGGGGGG
>NW_020940355.1:7526213-7586836 GCF_900497805.2 Vombatus ursinus
GACTCTAGGCAAGTCACTTAACTCCAATCACCTTTAAAAAAAAAAAAGAATGTGGAGAAGGGAAGTGGGCAAGCTGTTTAGCAGAATAATGATTGCCCAAAAGAGAAGGTAAGGTTAGAAACCAAAGAATCTGGAGGGACAAAAGGTGAACTTGGAAGAAAATAAGAGGAACTAAGGGGTAGCACAAAACCACTCGGCTGTTTTCATAAACCCGACATGCTTTAAACTAAAATATTAATTTTTTTCATACATCTAACTTTTCATTTTTATTTACAAGTTATTTTTTAACTTGAATTTTCAAAATCCTTGCCAGGATAAAAACTAACTTTTTGTAGTTTATATTCTACCAAGAAGACCAGAGAGTATCTTAATCAAATAGTGTTGCTTTCTCCATACCTTTTAATAGTAAGCATTCTGTCAGAGAGAGAGAAAAAAAAGGCCCGATTTTCACAATCAAAGCTAAAATTCAAGCCTAGGCCAGCAAGGCCTTTGCTGAGAACAGTGTTTCATTTCAAATGGAGAGAATCCTTGGCATCTGCAGACTTATCACTGATCTTGCATTTTCAATTGTTTTGAGTTTTTTTCCAAGCCTGGTTATAAGTTGCATTTATCTAATCATACTCTTATCTATTACCCCTTGCAACAAGTGATAATGCATTTCTAAGAAGTCTAGCCAGAGTTAGGACTTGAGTAGTAGTGGCAAAATAATGCTAATAGGTTTTAAACAACATTAGGGAAGGGATTGTATTTTATCTAAACTCTCTCTACTCCATACTCTCTAGAACATTCTAGGAACTTAACGAAGTTGAGTTGAATTGAAGCTAACTGAATTAAATCAAATCTGACCCTACAGTGTTAGTAACTTCATTTATATATGTAGGTTTCAGATAGTTCACCACCCAAAAAAAAATTGGCAAATTGTAGTTGGTAGTAACTCTATAACAATGATTTATATGATGTAGCTAAAAATTAAATTGCACCAGTATACCCAGCAGAGACAAATTATTTAAAATGTGATTGTGGGGGCAGCTAGGTGGCGCAGTGGATAGACCAATCCAGCCTCAGACACATAACACTCACTAGCTGTGTGACTCTGGGCAAGTCACTTAACCCCAACTGCCTCATATTAAAAAAAAAAAATGTGCTTCCATTTAGATTTCTATTCTTAAACTTTTTTTTCAAACTAGGTATACATTATATTAGAACAATGAACATTAAATGATGCTACCTCCTTAGTATTCAGGCAACTAGCTAAGTGACACAGTGGATAGAGCACCTGGCCTGGAAACAGGAAAACCTGAGTTTACATATGTCCTCAGACCCTGACAAGCCAGACCTGAATAAGTCACCTAATCTTTCTCTGTTTCATTACCTCAATTTCAAAATGGGGATGATAATAATAGTACCTACCTCTCAAGGTTGTTGTGAGAACCAAATAAGATACTATTTGCAAAATGCTTAGCACAGTGCCTGGCACAGAGTAGGCACTTAATAAGTACTTGTTCCCTTCACCCCCCACCCCTTAGTATAAGAGAAAGGAAATTTATCATACTTAAAGAAATGTAAACACACTTTAATTTACTACAGACAGAAACCCCTACCTAAATTATTAGCCTTGTAGATGAAAGTGCAAACAGAAGAAAAATCAACAGTTTTGGCTATCATTGTTTCTTGTTGTGAACATTAGTAAAAGGTAGATCTCTAGTTATGACATACATATAAATATGTGGGGAAATAAGAAAAAAGTCTAGGTCCTTGATGTTCTAAAAACAAAATTGTTTTAAATATAACTTTTTTTAGAAAAAAAAGAACAGGCAAATTAAGGGATTAAAAATGGAAGAGGTAAAATGGAAGAAAATAATAAGAGAAAATACCTAAATTGGTATTAATATATTATTAACTCAATGGAAAGAAAAACGTATTCTAGAATAGTATCAATTTCTATACCAGCAGAATAACATAAAGGTTAAAATTAGCCTCCCATCAGTGAAGACAGAATGCAATAATACTCTCTTTACTTACTAACCACTTACAGGGAATTCACAGACAGCACCACCTGGGAGAATGAAAAGTAGCTCCTCACAAAAATGATCAAAGATCCTTAATGTAGAAGGTAAGTAAATGTGTGGATACAGTGGGGAGGGGTTAACCCCCAAATCACAGAGTAGCCCTTGAATCTAAAATTGGAGAGGTAAAGATCAAAGGAAATGGAGGAAGAACATAACTAATTTTGTTGTTATTCAGTCATCTCTGACTCTTCATGACCCCATTTGGGGTTTTCTTGGCAAAGACACTGGAGTGGTTTAACTTATCGTATCACAACTACTGGCTGGCATTTAAATGGCTTTGGATATTTCCCCCACTCTTCAGTCCCTGTGAATGCTCCTTCACTAGAGTTCTTAAATGATTCTGGTCCAAAATGATTATACCTAAACCCAACCTGAATATTGACATCTTGATATGATATCAGGCAGGATCCCATATACTTTATGATATGGTCTTAATGTCATATCACATTGAATCATTAGCATCCTGTCCTCACTAAAATAGGGAAATGAGGATTTCTAGTTTTGTGAAAAGCACCTGAGAGCTGCCAAACTGGGAAAGAAAACACCCAATAGAGTTAAAAAAAAAAGAGATTGGTCAGAATTGAGATTCAGTTTCATGTACAACCCTCCTCTTCTACTATGAGTATGATAACACCTATTTTACTTAGTGTTAAGTTCAGAATTTAAAAAAAAAATAATTTAATCCCTTCCTCCTGGTTTGAAGGTAAACTGATTTCTGAGGAAATCCCTTAGTACAAGTTGGATGATGCCTCAAATCCAAGACTTGAAGGTTCAGGGCCAACACATATGGTAGGCCTGGAGATTACTGTCATCTCCTCCTCCTCCCCACCCCTCCCCTACTACAAAAAAAAATTATACCAATTCAACTTAACGGTTTACAATGTTTATCTTCAAGGCTCAGTTCTTAAAGATCCTGAGCACATCCACTTCGATCTCTACTTGCTGTATTTTGTGGTTGAGTCATTTTTCAGTCATATCTGACTCTTCGTGACTCCATTTGGATTGAGGTTTTTTGTTTTGTTTTTGGCAGAAATACTGGAGTGGTTTGCTGTTTTCCTTCTCCAGCTCATTTTACAGATGAGGGAACTGAGGCAAACAGGGTGAAGTGACTTGCCCAGGGTCACACAGCTAAGTGTCTGAGGCCAGATTTGAACTTGAGAAGATGAGTCTTCCCCACTCCAGGCCCAGTGCTCTATCCACTGCATGACCTAGCTGTGGGCTTACTGAATGGCCACAGCTTAATCACTAATCTCCAGCAGCAATATGGAAGGCCTCTCTTTAAATGGCCACTCTTGTCAGAGGTAGTGCCAGAAGCATGAAGGCCACCCAGGCTCACCTTCCTCTGCATCTAACAAATATACCGGGAGTTTATTTCAGATGAAAAGTTTTTAAGTTCAGTCACAGTTGCTGGGACACCTCAGATAGGAAAAATTCCCAATAGCTACCCTTACTTTGATATCTGTCTCTGGATAAACTCTGCCTTCTTTCTGGTTGTGACAAAATTCGCTTTACTGGAAACATTCTGCAAAAACCAGATTACAGATGCCATTACAGATGGCATCAGGAAGAAGAGTTGGGGGAAGATGCTGACCTTTTCTTAAAACTTCATCAGCTTGGATCCTCCTCTCCGTGATTCCCATAGAGGCAAAGACTATCTCTGTCCTCTGACATCCTTTCCTTTGCTGCATGCTTGCTCCATTCTCCCTGTTGAGGTTTAGGGGTTAGAGTGCTGGGACCCCAAAATCTTGCCCAAAAGAATTCGACCCAAGCCTTCTTTCAGCCAAAGACAAGGCTTATTAAAACATGCATCCTATTGGGCAGACTCTTAAGGAATCTGAGCATTGGCTAGATTTTAAGAATCTGAGCACCTTCCTGTAGACAAGATGGACCTTATATACAGAAAGACTATGGGAGGGATCTAGGAGTGGCCAAGTAGTCAGTGGCGACTATGAGGTAATAGAAAGCCAAGGACCTGGACCACGTGGCCAAGGGAGAATGGAGTCTAGCTAGGATTAAGGGTGGGAAGTGGCCAGGGGCCATAGGGAGGTAAGACAATGGTAACAGAGAATTGGGAGGTTGGGTGTAGCCACAATGTAAGGCCCAGTTGATGGGATTATAGCTTCATGCAAACACCAGAGATTTGGCCTTGTGGGAAAGTCCAGGGTTTTTCCTTTCTGGGGTCCAGATCCCAATCCCATCATCTCTAATGCAGACTCTCAGATTCTTTTCTTCCCCTGTCCTGAAATACTTTCTCCCTTTTATACAAAGCACTTAAGGTATGACCCAGTATCTTGCACAAGGACTTTGAAATGGTCCTGTTCAGTTATTATTGTTTGATTTAATTTTTTAAAAAATTATTTGCCCTTAGTCTAAGCATCACAGCCAAATGAGGTGGTGTATGAAGAAAAAACTTCATTTCAGTGGAATGCTCCAGCGATCAGTGCTTGGCCCTATGCTGTTTAGCATTTATCGATGACTTGAATAAAAACAGAAATGTTACATTTATCAAATTTGCAGAAGACATGAATATGGGAGGGATAGCTAACACAGTAATGGATGGTAGAGGTGGGACCTGAAGGATTTTGACATCCCTGAATATTGGGCAGAATCAAATAAAGTGCATTTTAATAGCTATAAATCTCATACATGGGTTTTAAAAAAGAAAAAATCAGCTTCACAAGAATAGAATGGGGAATGCCTGGTTAAATAGTGGTCTGAAAAAGATCTAGGATTGTGACCCTCACCAAGTCCCTTAACCTTCAGTATCACAGTAATTCTCTAAGATTATATATTACTGAGCAGCTGTTAGTCTGCACTGGTAGAGGGATTTTCCTTAATTGGAACTCCCTACATCAATGACATTGTAAGTTTAGTTTAAATTTAAAAAAAAAAAGAGGTAGGGGATTCCATGATTCATGCATTCAATAGGAGTCAAAGATAAAATATATCAGTTAAAAAAATTCATGTCATCTTGGTCTACATTAACAGAGGCATAGCTTCCAGGAAGAGAGGAGATAGTAATTCATGCATGTAATCTGCTTAAAAATCCCTCTCCTTCATGCTGTCTTCAAAAAGAGATGAGTTGTTGGCCTACCTGCCAAAAATGTCACCTTTACCTTACACACACATACACATACCCTATTTTATAAGGATTTTTTGCAATATTTTCACTTTAAGGTTGATATTCTTTATTTTATTTAAATTTTACCCATAAAGAAATATGTAGGATAGAAGTAGAAATATATGAAAATAGAAATAGTATGTGTTGCCCCAGGATCTCTAACTTTCTACTGATGAACTTGTACAATGTCATCAGGAATATGTCTACTCAGCTCTCTTATTATAGCTCTTAGAACTTATGATGGAGGTTAACATAGAAGTCTGAAGAACACTCATTTCCAAGAGAAAACCATTCAGTACAGTGCAAGTGTTTGTGGGTATAGGATGTTTGTAATATGGTAGTTCACAAGTCAGGAAGTACCTGGACTTCATAGATACCAAGACCCCCAAGGAAAATACAGTTCATCAGTTCACAAGCAAGCAACACAAGTAGAAGGGATGATAGGCCCAGAGCTGGAAGGGTCTTCAGGGACCACTTAGTCTAACATCCCTATTTCCTGGTGAGGAGACTGAGTTCCAGGGAGATTAAGGCACTCTAACTCACACAGAGTATGAAGGGTGGGATTTGAACTCATCCCCATCCTCCAGAGGTAGTGTTCTTTCCACTTTAGTACAATGCATCTCCACTATTTCTTGCTACCTGGGCCATTTCCTAGACAAGGCTATCCCTAAGTTAGTATAGTGTCTAATTTTCTCTCAACCAGTAAGAAAGCTGTTCAGTAGTATAAAAACATATTTGAGAGTAAGAAATTCTTGACTTATTTCTAACTCTTGGTTTTGACAGTCATTTTCATTTTCAGTCTTTTGTTAATTCCCCAAAGGGGGGCCTTCTCTAGTCGTCCCGATCTATATCTTGTCACTGGACTCAGATAGAATGAGGCTAGTGACTTTGCATAGCCCTGCCTCACTTAAATTCAATTCTCCTGTACATTATGACATCACCTTCCTGATATCATGGCATGGTCCTCCTCAAGAACAAAGGACAAACAACAACAAGTCCCCAAAAGAACAGTTATCCACCTGTGAATCACAGAACAATTTTGAGAGTTAGTTTCTATTTGCACAAGGCTTTGTAGACAACCATGGTATCTAAATACCCCCTTATCCACTTTGGAAAAATAAAAAATTAAAGCCAATCCAGAGGTAATTGAATTGACTTGCCTTTTGTGCAATTGATTTTTTTAATTAATTAATTTTGATTTATCAATAATCACTTTTGAGTTTTTTGAGTTTAAAATTTTTCTCCCCCGTCCTCTCCACCACCCTCCCCAAGATGGCACACAATCTGATATAGGCTACACATTTACATTCATATTAAACATATTTTCACATTAGTTATGTTTTAAGTAAAAATTAGAACCAATAGGAGGAACCACCAGAAAGAGGAAACAAAACTCAACAGAAGAGGAAGAAAAATAGCAATTCTAATTCCATAGTTCTTTCTTTGGATGTGGATAGCATTTTCCATTATGAGGCCTTTGGAGATGTCTTAGATCCCTGTATTGCTGGGAAGGGTTAAGTTTATCAATATTAGTCATTGCACAACATGGCTATTATTGTGTACAACAGTTCTGCTCACTTCACTCAGCATCAGACCATATGTCTTTCCAGGTTTTTCTGAAGTCAGCCTATTCATCATTTCTTATAGCACAATAGTATTCCATCACATTCATATACCACAACTTGCTCAGCCATTCCCCAATTGATGGGCATCCTCTCAATTTCCAATTCTTTGCCACCACAAAAAGAGCTGCTATGAATATTTTTGTACATGTGGGTCCTTTTCCCATTTGTATGATCTCTTTGGGATATAGCCCTAGAAGTGCTATTGCCAGGTCAAAGGGTATGCACATTTTTATAGCCTTTTGGACATAGTTCCAAATTGCTCTCCAAAATGGTTGGATCATTTCACAACTCCACCAACAATGCATTAGCGTTCCAATTTTCCCACATCTTCTCCAACATTTATCATTTTCCTGTTTTGTCATGTTGGCCAATCTGATAGGTGTGATGTGGTACCTCAGAGTTGTTTTGATTTGTGCAATCGATTTAATGGTAAGTCAAGTTTTGAAAGCAAAGATATGGTTCCAAATGTAGTGCTATTATTTAAGTGTTGAGCGTGCATCTTAGAAAAAGAAGAAAAGTGGGCCAAAATATTTGTCTCTAAATAGAGTCTGAACTTGGAATAATGGGTTGAATGCGAACTTGCTCTCATTTAATAAAAATGAAAGTACACTGGAACCCGCTTAGGGTATAACTATCCGTTCTTTATGCCCATTAGATAAGGGTGGAGATGGGGACTGGGCCTGTGGTTTCATCCACATAGGGAACTTCTGGGTGAAGAAACTCTCTCTACCAATACAAGTCTACACTTTCTCTGCAATTTTCAGTCTCACAGAACCATCTAGAGTGTTGAAAGACTAAGTGACTGGCCCAGTTGGGTCACACAGCAGTATGTGTCTGAGTTGGGACTTAGACAAAGGCTTTCTTAGCTTTGAGGTTGGTTGTCTATAAACTGCACTTGTATCTCCTCCTCTCTCTTCCCTTTTCTTTCCTTTGTATTCCATGCTGTGCTATCCATTCTGATGATTCCATAATTGTACCTGACACCCTGTTGAATTATATGTTCAAGACTAGCTGAACTTCTGTAAAAATCAATAATCCCTCTAGTCGGCAGCTCCTTTCATAAAGCCTTGGCAAATGAAATTATGTCAGTGGGTCCATTACAAATCACAGATGCTGCTTCTTTCAAAATCATGAGTCAGCTCAGGATGCTTTGCCTCCTACCTTTGAAAGATTCATGAATTTGCAATAATCCAAAAAAGTAGCTCTCACCGAGCAAAAGTCAGTAATAAAAAGCTAGATTATTTGATGCTTAGATTTAGGGGGGAGGGGTGGGAATCTTAAAAAAAAAAAAACCATTTGGTATCACCCTCATTTCCAAATATACCTCTCCCACCTCCTCCCCTCTCCAGAGCCCTCCCTTGAAACAAAGAATAAAAAGGAAGATGGAGTTTTTCAGCAAAATGAACCAGCACATCAATTGAGTCTAATGGTATAATATCCCATCTCTACACAGAAAAGTCACTGCAAAATCTCAACCAATTCTTAGCAGAGATCAAGAAGAATAAATTGTCAGGCAGCTAGGTGACACAGTGGATACAGCACCGACCCTGGAGTTAGGAGGACTTGAGTTCAAATCTGGCCTCAGACACTTGACACTTATTAGCTGTGTGACCCTGGGCAAGTCACTTAACCCCATTGCTTAGCCAAAAAAAGAAAAATAAATTGTCATGGTCTCATAGCATATCTACAATGAATATATACCTATTGGTCAGCACTATTACCCCTTAAAGCATCTGCAAACACTATAAAGCCCATGGTAAGAACAGAACTGGGGTCTTGGCTTAAAAGAAATATTTTGATGGTGGTTGTCCTTCGTTCTCGAGGTGGACCAAAATGACATCACCGTGCTAGAGTCAAGTTTCAGTGTGTCCGAACGTGGCTGATCAGACCAATACGAGCTCAGAATGCTCTGCCACAGCCTGGGCACAAATAGTCCCTGTGAACATTCGGGGTAATTTCTCTAAAGTTGTGCATCCTGTGTTTCCTTAGAGCTGTTTCAATTCTGCTTTACTTATAGAGGATAGCACCTTCTCTGATGTGGGCAGTCCTGTGCCAGTGTCTCCCATGTCACACAATCAATTCCAAAGTTCTTAAGAGAGATCTTGAGAGTGTCCTTGTATTGCTGCTGCTGCTTTTTTCTTTTCTTTTTTTTTTTTTTTTTTAGGCAATTGGGATTAAGGGACTTGCCGAGGGTCATACAGCTGGTAAGTGTCAAGTGTTTGGTCTAAGGCCAGATTTGAACTCAGGTCCTCCTGACTTCAGGGCCGGTGCTCTATCCACTGCGCCACCTAGATGCCTCTGTATTGCTTCTTCTGACCACCATGTGAATGCTTGCCCTGTGTGAGTTCTCCATAAAATAGTCCTTTTGGCAAGTGTACATTTTGCATTCGAACAACCTGGCCAGCCCACTGGAGTTGCACAGAGTTTGAATGCTTGGCAGTTTAGTTTGGAAAGGACCTCAGTGTCTGGTATCTTATCATGCCAGGTGATCTTCAGAATCTTCCTAAGACAATTCAAATGGAAATGATTCCTTTTCCTGGTATGGCACTGGTATATTGTCCACGTTTCACAGGCATATAACAATGAGATCAGCACAACGTCTCTGTAAACCTTCAGTTTGGTAGTCAGTTTAATACCTCTTCTCTCACACACTTTCCTTGGGAGCCTCCCAAATATTGAGTTAGCTCTGGCAATGCTCACGTCATCATTATCAATGTGTATATTCCTGGAAAGTACACTACTAACTGCATTTCAATATAATTGGTTTCCTTTGTAACTATATTTATTTTATTTTATGTTTTTAAAAACATTATTCTGAGAAGGGGTCTATAGGCTTGACCAATCTGCCAGAGCAGTCCATGACACAAAAAGATTAAGAACTTCATTCTTAGTTGCTTATTTGTTCTTAGGTGCTACGGAATGTGAAGTATTTTATGTTCCAAGGAAACATTACAGTGGTTTAGAATGGAAAAATAAATAGTAATGGACTTGATATGAGAAAATGAGACAGACAAAATGGGATTACTTATTATGGGAATGTCCTGAGTGATGAGTTTGTCTTGTAACTTCATTGTCAGGCTAGCACAGAATAGGGGAGAAAGTACCATGCAGCACGTAAGAACATGTGAAGTATCCCTCTGGTCTTTTATGACATTGAAAGATTGATGTAGAACTTCAGACATGAAACTGGTCCTTTGCCACATAGCAGGTACTCAGTGTCAGTACCAGAAAAGTAAAGGAAAAGAAGATAGATAAAAGAAAAAGAATGTGCCTTTAAGGTATACCTAAGGCTGTTAAGATATAAACCTAAATACTAACTTTTGCAAAGAAGTGTCAGGGACATGTAAAGTTGGTAACTGATAAGAGTGATTGGTATGAAAGTCTACCAAAGAACACCTGTGTCCAACGAGAACCATCTAACAGCTGAGACTAGGGGAAAGACGAAGCCTTATATTCATGGTACAGTTTGACATCCTTCCACTGATGATGAGAATATCTTAACCCCAAACCAATGCCCCAGAACTATGGGCCTAGGACCCCCAAGGGTCGTTTTTGATTCATATTGAGTTTGTAATCCACTAAAATGGCAGTTAATTATTTATTTTTTGCTAGGCAGTGGGGTTAAGTGCCTTTCCCAAGGTCACATAACTAGTAAGTATCAAGTATCTGAGGCCAGATTTGAACTTAGGTCCTCCTGACTCCAGGGCCAGTGCTCTATCCATTATGCCACCTAGCTGCCCCATATGGCAGTTATTTTAAAAGGAAATGCTGACTAGCCATGCCTCCTCAATCTTGTACTTATTAAGTTGCTTTTCTTTAATGTAAGTGTAGGTAAAAGTGACAAAGCTGCCACGTAGCACCTGTTCCCTTTGTGATACCCCGGTATGGATCTCAGGATTGTTCAGTCATTCAGTTGTGTCTAACTCTTTGTGAACCCATGGACTTTCTCCATAGGGTTCTCTTGGCAAAGATCCTGGAGTGGTTTGCCATTTCCTTCTCCAGTGTGTCTCTACTTTACACATGAGGAACTGAGGGAAAGAGGGGTTAAGTGATTTGTCCAGGATCATACAGGTAGTAAGGGTCTGGGACCAGATTTGAACTCTGATCTTCCTATCTTGAGGCCTGGTGCTCTATCCACTGTACCACCTAGCTGCCTGGGTCTTAGGGTACCCTAAGAGAGATCTCGGATTTCATCTTGCACTGGTGCACATTGTATTCCTGGGTGCTGGAGCACCCACGGTGACATGCCCCTGGCCTGACCCTGTCTCCAGCATCTGTAGACCTCTCTGTCTGTCTCTCTACGTCAGCCTGGGCTAGGCAAATGATGCACTGTAACATTTTCTGTATTTCTCCATCAGGATTCAGTCTGGTGCATTTTCTATGTCTGTTTGAAGGAGTGTTGTGGAGAGGACCTCATCTGCTTTCTGTCATTCAGCCATCAGGGCTGCATCATCAGAGTTCCTTTACTTCATTCAGTCTTGATCTAACCCTGGAACCCTACTAGTGAGTCAACCAGAGTCTTAGAGAACTTGAGTGGGTTTGAAGGCAGGATTAGTTCATTGAAGGGCTGTATCATATCAGTTATGCTATTAATAAAAACTCATATAGAACTTTTTTTATAAAGCAATTTTTCCAAAACAGCCCTGTGAGATCGTAGGATCACAGAGTACAGAAGTATGTTGGTAAATGTTTAAAAACTAGCACTCTGGAGGTGCTGAGGCGGGGAGATGTAAACACAACACTTTTAAATTTGATCTGCATTATTAACATTTTCTCTATCCCACTTTAATCCTGGAGAATCAGCAGAACGATAAATCAAGCCTTGATGAATAGTTTGCTGATTTCTGAAGTGTAAATGCTTACACTAAAAATTGAACAGTGTATGTGCTGGCTCCAACACACCCCTGCATGTTAGAGACCATATAGTTCAACCTGCTTATTTTTATAGATGAGGAAAATGAGGCTTTGGAGTTTCAGTGATTTGCCCATGACAACACAGCTAATAAATATAAGAGTCAGGTTTTTAACCAATATTTTCTGACTTTAACTTAGAACCATATTCCTTAGTTTTCTCCTTGGTCTCTTACCACTAAGATTTCAGATGTTTCAGTGATTCTGGAACCCAACTATATCCTTTCATTCCATTCTTAATTCTTCCTAAATTTAGGACATTTTACCCCTCTGAAAACTAGTCAATAAGCATTTATTAAGGGGCAGCTAGGTGGCACAGTGGATAGAGCTCTGGAGTCAGGAGGACCTGAGTTCAAATCCAATCTCAGACACTTGACACTTACTAGCTGTGACCCTGGGCAAGTCACTTAACCCCAGTGCCTAGCCCCCCCCCCCAAATAAGCCTTTATTAAGCACCTACTATGTGCCAGGCACTGTGCTAAATGCTGGGGATACAAAAATGGGGTGGGAAAGGGTAAGGAATAAGCATTTATACAGCGCCTACTGTATGTCATACTGTGCTAAATAATTTACAAATATTCTTTCATTTGATCCTCACAACAACACTGTGAGGTAGGTGGCGTTATTATTCCCATTTTACCATTGAGAAAACTGGGGCAAAAACCAGAGATTAAATGACTTGCCCAGGGTCTAATAAGTATCTGAGGCCAGATTTGAACTCAGATCTTACAGACTCCAGGCCTAGCTCTTGTCCACTGCATCACCCAGCTATCTCTATCAACAATTGTGTCCAAACAAGATATATACAGGATAAACTGGACAAAATCAATAGAGGGAAGGTACTTGAATTAAGGGTGATTTGGAGAGGCTTTTTGTAGAAAGTAGGATTTTAGCTGGGACTCTTTCATGTTAGAACATTTATTCATAAGTAATAAAGATCAGACCACTCACTTAGTAAAGAATCATCACACTAAATTTCCTACCTGCCACACTCAATATACTGCTTTGTGGTATCTTAAACAAGTAGTTCTAACCTGCTTGGTTGCAGAGATATAATAGTACTGTTTTTTGTTAAGTTTACCTAATTAAAACAATCATTAAAATGGAAAACATATGTTGAGAGCCATCTGTCCAACACACAACGTTTTCTCATAGAAGAGAATTTCTTTGGAAAACAGCAATTTGTTTGAAAGGGGGGCCAGGGAGGAATGAATTAATTTTTCTATAGTCACTATCCTCCGAAGGATGCTTTTAGGTATCAATTTGTATATAAAACTTTCCCCTTCTCTTCATCAGCTCCTACTCTGAAATAATCCTTCAGGAAAAATACTGTCTTGACCGAGTCTGCATAAACCATGATTAAAGTGACAATTCAGTATTCTACCTCAGACCTTGACTCTAATAGTAGGAACAGATGGTCTTAGGCAAATATCACATGTTTAAATAGAAGACCTGCATAGGTGTGGGAAAGGTAAAATAAAAGTAATTCCAACACACTGTATTTGAATGTAATCTACATTCTGTAGAAACATTACCCAGCTATAATAAATGCATCCACTTTACAGGTTTTAGAGGAAAAAAAATGACTTAATGATGACAGCCTCTGCAGATGAAAAATGCCATGCAAACATTACCTAGTAACAGTGAGCATCTGTTTTACTTCCAATGGATTATTTATTCTTCTGTTCATTATTTATTATGCTAGTAAGCAATACTCATGTAGCTTGTTTCATCCAACGCATTAGCTTTTCTTTCCTTCTTTTATTTCAGCTCTTTTGAATCCTAGATACCGTGGAGGTAGGTGAGCTGAGGAGACAGAACAATGGAATGTGGATACAGGAACGGTGAGTTCTGTGTCTGGCATTGAACAACTGATAGAATTCTGGTTGGGATCTTTCCTGGGGTTTTTAGATATTGGTTGGAATTTTCTGTTTCCCTACTTGCATATCACTTGGCCTTCCTCATTTCCTCTCATACCATCCCTTTTCAAATTCTTGCCTCCCTCTTTTCTCTAATTTCTGATTTGGCTATGTCTAAATCTATAAAGCAGGTCTCCAGGTGCTTAAGAAATTTCACTAATGAACAAATAAATAATCTCATTTTGATACAAATGAACTCTGATATGAAACTAGTCACTTTTTCCTTTACTTCAGCTGTGAAGCTGCAATAAAATGTCAACCTAGTTCACAAAGTTGTAAGAAACAACTGCATTATTTTGTTCTAATACCAGAGTTCAATGCAGTTAAAAGGCACTGTCTAAAAAGTGAGTGACTTTGCTATGAGAAACAAAAATTATTTTGATCTAGGAAAATCATGGCAGTTTGGGTGTCTAAGGAAGCATAATTGTAAAGGATGTCCATCTTTTTATTTAAAGTAGGTTGGATAACTGAAGACAAAGTGAGCAGCCCAGATGGAGTCTATTTGTAATGACAATACAAAACAGTGAACTTTCTTTTTTTGTGGTCCAGTTATTTACTCACAGGGCTCCTTTGGAAGGTTTTCACTTATCACTGTTGTTGCTACGAGTCGTTATTGAGTATGATGGAGTTAAGGTATTATTCTAGGCTCCTAGCAAGAATGAAGCTAAAATCTGTCACTGGCTCTGGCTACTGCTGTTTAGCTGAAAAATACTAAGCAGCAACTTCTTGTAGGAGTGTTCAGGAGTTATTGTGATGATTCACAGAAGAGTAACACCTATAAATGACCTTACAGAAGAGGTTGTTACTAGTTTAAAGAACCTGGCCTTTTATTCATAGCTTTGGTTTAAATTAAGATTGAGAGGAAGCTATTCATTACTTTGAGCTATTGTTAAGATGGTCCTTCATTCATAATTTTTAAAAATGATCTGCCTCATTAAGGTAGTTGAACTTATTCTAGGAGGGTACATATGTATATATGGTAGTCTCCTTAAGCAGTTTTCATCATTGCATGTTAATTTCCCAGTCAGTGTTTAAGTCTACAAAGTTAATTTTTTTGAATCCTATGCATACATTTTTGTTTGGTGATATTTTAATGTTGTATTTTACTACTACATGGTTTAATTTGCTCACATCTACTGGTAATCAACCTATCCAGATCATCTCAATAGATGATGAGAAGATTTCTTTCTATCACATCTCTGATCTCTCATAGACATTTCTATTCATGAAACAAACAAAAATAAAAAAGGCTCAAAATCAGAACACTGAATTAAGATCCAAGATTTTTGGCTAAAAAAGGTAGATGTTAACCAACTACATTATAATGCTAGTAGTTTTGTTCAGTCAATTTAAAATGGATGAGCTACATCTAAAATTTCATTCCAGGAAACATATTCAAACTCTTCAGCATTCAAATTTGATAGCATTCAGCTATCAAATCTCTGAACAGAACTGCCAATGAAATAAAATGAAATTTGTTTTATCTTCTCTCCCCCGCTAACTTTTTGGAGATTTAAAAATGGCCCCAGAATCAAGAAGAGCACAAGTCAGGATCATTAATTTTTTACTCAGCCCTTAGGCAACTGATTGGTGATCATGGAATGAATATCTAGCAAAGATCTCAAGGCTGTCTCTGGCCTAGAATTTGTTACCTCATCTTGACACTAAAGTTTACATGAGTAAACATGATTGTTTGGCTTGGGAGGAGGAGACATGGAAGTGAGTCTTCTTTAATGGAGAGCTGCATAATTATGACTCAACTTTCTGGTATCCCAGCTACAATAAAGAGCTTAAACTATCCTGATAAAAGTGCTTTGGTAACTCTTAACTTGCTTTAAGCAAGTCTCTAACTCATTGGTTAAATGCATTCTTTTCAAAGTACTTTTCAGAGAAAATGCCTCCTACCACAAATCCCTCTCCAAGTTTTGGTTGTTTCATATGATTAATTTATTTAATTTTTGCTACAGCTTACAAAACTAGGAACTGCTATTATATTCATTTTATACATGAGGAAACTTCAGGCTTTGTGTAAAGGAGAAATCCCAGATCCCTTAACTCCTTGATAAATGCTATATACTTAATAATATCATCCCTTCTTATGTTTCCTCATAGTACTTCCCTGTCTTTGTCAAAGTTTTTGTTAGAGTACCTGCAGCAGATAAATTATGTTGGTTCCAATATTGCAAATTTTCTTTATGCACGGATTCACTGGACTATGGGATTCTACCTGACCCATGCTCACCTTTTCTCTATCATCTCAAAAGATGACTTGTAGGGGGGGCAGCTAGGTGGCTCAATGGATAGAGCACTGGCCCTGGAGTCAGGAGGACCTGAGTTCAAATGCAGCCTCAGACCAAACAGTTGACACTTATTAGCTGTGTGACCCTGGGCAAGTCACTTAACCCCAACTGCCTAAAAACACACACACACACACACAAAGATGACTTGTTATAAGACGGATGGCATATTATAAATTAGTTACAAAATAAACCAATATTTCTTTAAAGCAATTATTCTAAACTATTTAGTTGTATTTTTAAAACACTTCTGGCTCCAAGGGTCATTTCCTAACTTTTTAGGAGGGTAGTATGTGTCCTAAGCCCAATTCATTAATAATTACAATGCCTAATTTGTTAAAAAGTGAGATGCTTAGTTATTTTAAGCACAGGTATATTCTAAATAATTTTAAAACAGTACTCCCCCCATATATGGTCAACTTTGCAAAACATTATTTAGAATGTCTGTGTATTTATATATAAGTGAATCTAGTCTTCTAATTTAAAGTCTAGAAGAATCAATGAAAAAATCAATGAAACAAGAATGGGAAATCCAAGTCTGGTAGAGAAGAAAAAATTGCAACACAGGAAAGGAACTTTAGTGTCTGCATATGTAAGTGCTTGGAGTATATTTTATAGAAACTTGTGAATTAGAAGTACAACTGAGATACCAAATGTAAAGTTTGAGGGAATTGAGGAGGAAAGCAAATAGTAATGCTTACCACCTCCCATTGCAAATGCTTGAATGGAGGGTGAACTTTTTGTGTAGTCAAATTAGGCTTTGTAAACACTGTGGTATTTAATAACTACTGTGAAAATCCCACCTCAAAATACTACAGATACCCCACAGATACTAAAAAGTCTGTTAGTTATATCTCAGAATTTTCATGTATTCATATTCCTTTTTAAAAAGCTTTATCTTTTTTTCTTCAGCTTCATTTCCCAACATATCACTCACTCCTCTGTTCCTTAGCAAGTCATCTTTTATAATGAATTTTCTTAAAAAATCAAGTATTTTATTGTGTTTACTATGTCAGGAAATATGCTAGATGATGGGGAAAAACTAAAGGCAAAAAGTGCCCCTATCTTCCAGAAGTTTACATTCTAATTGAGGCCTCTACGGGTAAATAAGTAGTACATAAAAGATACATACAGACTAGATGGAAGATAACCTTACAGGGTAAGGTTGTATGGTCCAGATCAAGCAAGAAATATAATGAGAAATGGCTGGGGCTTTTCGTAAGGCAATCTAGGTGAGGAAGCCACCAATCAGAAGAGGAGGGTCTTAGGGTAGAGGTTTCTCCTGAGTGGAAAGCTGACTAATAAGTGAAGAAATCTGGGAAATGGGTTAAGCCTGCACTATAGAAATCTTAAGGTTTGAAGATGCACCCTTAGAGATGATGTCTACTTGGAAAACCAAGGTCTGATTCAGGATGTAAAGAACATCCGCCATGAAAAACCCTATAATATTCAAAGAAAGGGTACTTTCTTTGGTTAACAAATGGACATTCCATCTTTAACTTCTCTTTGCTAAGAGTTCTTTTTCAATTATAGTTAAAATTGAATAATAGAATTTTCAAAAGGCATCTAGTTACTATCCCAATCACTTTAGAAGAGGATCAGAACTCCTTCATTAGCTAAGAATTTTTTAACACTGCCTCAAGTAGTCTCCCTGTTCTTACTTCAGTTTTGTCCCTCCAGAAACACATAATAAAGCATCAATGACTTATACTTTTAAAACACCACTGTGAAATCCTCATGAAGAAATATAAATTCCCCCCCCTCAAAAAAAACCAAACCAAAATCCAAACCAAACCAGTGGAAATGGATAACCTGAGTCATCTCCAGAATGTTCGTCTCTTTCCTCTAATTATTAGAATGAAGATGACAGTAAAGAGGTCAAATCAGTCAATACTTATTAAAGAAATTAATTCAGGCCATTCTCTGAAAGGTCAAATACTGACACTGAAGCTTAAATGCTTTAGCCACATAATGGAAAGATGGAACTCATTGGAAAAGACCCCGATGCTGGAAAAGATTGAAGACAAAAGGAAAAGGGGACAGCAGAGGATGAGATAGATAGATAGTATCATGGATACAATGATCATGAACTTGGACAGACTAAGAGAGACAGTGGAGGATAAAAGAGCCTGGCATGCTGTGGTCCATGGGGTCACAAAGAGATGGACATGACTGAAAGAATGGACAAAAGCAGGAGGATATCAATGCTCCAATGAAGAAGTTGTACAATGAAGATCTTTACTGAGAATCTATCTGAATCATTAATTTATAGAGCTTTTTGTCTGGTTAAATGCTGGAAAACACACATATGTATATGTGTTAGAACACATGCATAGACATAATTTGTATACATTTTTCCAGAATTTCTTCTGAGAATTTTCACTGGTTTCAATGTGGGGGGAAGGGGAACACTGTAGCAGAATCACAGAATTTCACACTTGGAAAGGATCTTATCAACTATTTAATCCAACTCAGACCAGAAAATTAATCCCCAACATAACATATCCAAGAAATGATTACTTAGCTATTGTGTGAAGTCTTTGAATGAAGGGGAACCTGCTACCTCCTGAGGCAGCTCATTCCAATTTTTAGATAATTCTAATTTTCAGAAAATTTTTCCTGACATCAAATCTATATTCATCTCTTTGCAAGGTCTGCCATTGCACCTAGTCCTGATGATATGGGGCAAACAAAAGAAATCTAGTTCTTCTTCCACAGTATTTCAAGACAGCTGTTGAGTCTCCCTATCTTCCCTTCTCAAGGATAAATATGCTAAATTCCTCCAGTCTATCCTCATGTGACATAAACATGTGATTCTACCATTCTGGTTGTCCTTTCCTGGATATTCTCAAGCTTAGCAGTGTCATTCCTAAGATACAGTATCTAGAACTGTATGCAATGTTCCAGATGTCTGACTAGGACAGCTTCTACTATCAACCTTCATTAGACTGTATTTGGGGCACTGGGTCCTGGGCTGGGCATCACATTTTAGGAAGCACACTGATTATCCCAGTTCTTTCAGTATCCACTTAAGACCTTAGAATACTTTCTCATCTGTATACCAGAGCAGAATTTCGGTATTCAGAGTGAGACCAAATTAGTTTAGAAATGTTATGAAAAATACAGTTAAATCAAACTTGTTTGACTTCTTCCATTTGTTGCAATCAAAATTTTGTCTTGCATTTTGAGCATGTAACATTTAAAGCTCATATGGGATAAAAACTGATGACCATTCCATCTGAGTTAGCCTAAATTCACCTTAGTAACCTTTTAGATAAGAGTTTGCTAGGGTATTCAATAGGGTAAGAAAGATTTCATAGAGAAAGTTTAACAAACTTCAGAAGATTTTTTAGAAACATCTTCAGATATACTTTAAAACAATTTAGAAACATTATTTAAATACCTTATTTTAATTACACATTAACCGTATTTAAGTTGGGTCAATATGATTGCTACTTAATTTGCCTACATGATTTGTGAGGCAACGTGTTATAATGTAGTGGTCCTCAAACTTTGTGGTCTCAGGACCCCTTCAAACTCTTAAAAATTATTGAGGACTTCCCAAAGAACTTTTGTTTATGTGGGTTGTGTCTACCAGTATTTTCTGTATTAAGTTAAAACATTAAAATTATGAAAATACTTATGGCCACATAGATCCTATAAAAGGGTCTTGAGGATCCCCAGGGATCACTGGACTACACTTTGAGAATTGTTCTCACTAGGGGGCAGCTAGGAGTCAAGAGGACCTGAATTCAAATCCAGCCTCAGACACTTGACATTTCTAGCTGTGTGACCCTAGGCAAGTCACTTAACCCCTATTGCCTAAGGGGGGAGGGGAGGGAGAAAGAAAGAACTGTTGTCACTAGACTTTTAATTAAATATGATCCTGAGTAACCTGTCTGTATATCAGTTTCTTCATTTGTAAAATGAAATGGGTGGGATCTATGGCTTCTGTAGCTCCTTCTACTTCTAAATCTTTGAACCTATGTTTCGAAGTAATTATTGTAAGTGTGTGTTAGGACAATTGTGCTGATCCTTCCAGAAAGAAATTTGGAAGTATGTTTAAAAGTGTCTAAATGTAAACATCCAGAAGATCAAAGTTTTTTTTTGGGGGGGGGAGGTCTCATATATACCAAAATATTCATGGTATCACTTTTTTATAGCAAAGAACCAGAAATCAACTAGATGCCCAACAATTAAGGAACTGCTAAAGGAATGAGAACACATGAATAAAATGGAATATTTTACTGAGCCATAAGAAACAATGACTGAAGAGAAGCATGGGAAGATTTATCAGAACTGATGTACAGGAAAGAAAACAGAGCCAGTATAACAAGATTCACAATTACTACAATTTAAATAGAAATAAAACTTGAAACCAAGCTATGTAATTATGACAAAGCTTGAACCCAGAGAAGAAATGAGAAAAAGTACCACCCTTTCTTTACAGAGGTGAAGAACTATGAGTGTTTAGCATATCTTCTCACACTAAGTTTTTAGTTTTGTTGCACTATTTCTTTCTGTTATATTGTTAGACAAGAGAAGGTTAACAAATATCTAAATGTGAACAAAGGATGTCAATAAGAATTTTTAAAAACTACGTTTCACTAACAAAATAACAGTAGTTGAAATTTCTAAAGCACGAGATTTAATTTTTTTAAATTTATTTTTCCCCAGTTACATGAAAAAATAATTTTTAACATGTTTATAAAACTTTGAGTTCCAAATTCTCTCCTTTGCTCTCTCCCTACCCCCCCATCCCCATTGAGAAGGCAAGCAATTTCATATACGTTATACATGTGTAGTTATGCAAAACATATCCATAATAGTCATGTTGTGAAAGAAAACATAGAGAAAAAAAACTCAAGAAAAATAAAGTTAAAAAAAATATGCTTCAATCTGTATTCAGACACCATCACTTCTTTCTCTGGGGATGGATGGCATGTCTTGGATTGTTGTACCACAATGAGATTTTAAAAGCTGTTTATAGGGGCAGCTAGGTGGCGCAGTGGATACAGCACTGGCCCTGAAGTCAGGAGGACCTGAGTTCAAATGTGACCTCAGACCAAGCACTTGACACGTACTAGCTGTGTGACCTTGGGCAAGTCACTTAACTCGGATTGCCTCACAAAAAAAAAAAAAGCTATTTATAAATATAGAATAGTCTCTGGGTTCACTCTTCCAATCCCCCACTAACAGTGGCAGGTTGAATCCCAAGAAGGTAACTAGTTGCTTCTCCTTTTAGGGGGTTTTAGGGGTAACTCTGAGGAATTTAAGGTTTCTCTTGTACTGCTACTTATGAAGGTCAACTAGCATGCTCTCTCATTAACAGTTCATATCAATTAGCTAATCATATTTCCTTCAGCTTTTACAAACAGACGTTTACTAAAGTAGCTTGGTAAGAATAGTTGGTATAACTCTCCCCCCAAACCAGGGGTACACTCTCCCACAAGTACATAGCGTCCAAGGCAAAGTGGGCTGAAGCTTAGAGAGCATATGTAGCAAAGGAATAAAACACAGCTCCCATCATTCAGTCAACAAGCATTAATTAAGTTCTTACTATGTGTCATGTACTGTGGCTACACTGGGAATACAAATAGAAATATAGTCCATACTCTTGAGCTTACATTCTAATGGGACAAGACAACACATATAGGAAACCGAAAGGGAAGAGGGTGGCAAAAGTACCAGGGGCTAGGACCATAGCTGCTAGGCCATGCTAAAGAGTCCAGGGTGTAGCCTGGTGAGAAATGAGACACAGCTAGCCAGAGGCCCTCCTTGAATGGAGGTTCTGGAAGTAGCCATTCAATAAAAGGGTGAGGACACAAAGACAATGGTACTCTCAATGTGTCAATTCTGGTGCTGGATTGAGGCTTCAAGATGAAGGGCTAGGGCATTGTAGGGGAACTCCTGGTTGTTGGAAGTCCTTTTCTCCCATTGTGGGGTCCTTGTGAGATTCTCTTTAGGTATAGTATACTTATTTGCTGGGCTCCTTATAGAGTAATGAAGCTGCTTTTCTTCAGGTTTTCTAGTTTGTCCTTGGCTCCCAACACAGATGAATCTGGGGACATTGCTAGGATATCCATAAAAAATCTTGCATTTTTCAAAGTTCACTAGGTCATCCTGTGACCAATTGTGAAAGGTAGGGTTGACTGAAATTCCAGTTTCAAATTTGCTTGGTATTTTATCTAAACCCACAGGGTATGCTTGAGTCTCTTCAACTAATTCCAGCACACTTCCTGTGTAGCATCACTTCATTTAATCCAATGGCTTTCACTCCTTCCAAATTAAGTACTTTTCCATACCTAGTCTATGCCTTTGATTTTTGATTGAGGAGAGGTATTTTTGATAAAAGGTCAACTTTTTGAAATTTTTGAAAAAATCAACTCCCATTCTAAACTATACGTATGCTCATTTTAGCTTCCCAATAAACTACATCAAATAGGTATTACTATCCACATTTTACTAGATGAGAATTGGTAGTTTAGGGAGGTTAAATGATTTGCTCAAAGTCATACAACTATTAGGTATAAGTCAGGTCTTCCTGATTCAAGGTCTAGCACTCTTTCTCACTATGCCTACCTTTGTTTCCTTGAGTTATCATGTTACATTTTTCATTTGCATGCTTTATTTCAGTTCTTTTTAAAGACAACTTATTATTCATGTGTTCTGCACCATAATTTCCCTCAGTGTCTCTTCCCAGTCTCCTCTCTGAGAGCCATCCCATATAACAAATAGTATTTTTTTTTTTTGCGAGGCAATGAGGTGAAGTGACTTGCCCAGGGTCACACAGCTAGTAAGTGTCAAGTGTCTGAGGTCAAATTTGAACTCAGGTCTTCCTAAATCCAGGGCTGAAAATATAGTATTTTTAAAGACAAAAAGAAAAATAGAAAAATAGAAAAAATGATTGATCAATACATCAAAAAAGTCTGCAAATATGTACCATATATAACACTTGTGAATGTCCCACCTCCGCAAAGGAGTACAACTATCTTCTTTTATCTCTTCTTTTGAGCCATGTTTATTCTTTATAACTTTGCAACACTGATTTTTGATTTCTTTTGGTGATTGTCCTTTCTACTTACATTGTGTAGAATTGTGTATGTTGTTTTCTTGGTTCTGCTTACTTTATTCTTCATCACTTCATATAGCTCTTTCCGTGCTTCTCTGTACTTATTACATCTTACAGCATTGTGATACTCCATTACATTCAGGCACCACAGTTCGTACAGCCATTCCCTAAACAATGTGCATTTACTTTGTTTCTAATCCTTTTTTTTTAGTCATAAAAAGTGCTGGATAAATGTTTTGGTGTATATAGGGGCTTTTTTATCAGTGGCCATCTTGAAGTATAAGCCTAGTAAAAGAATCTCTGACTCAAAAGATATGGACATTTTAGTCACTTTATTTACACAATTTCAAATTGCTTTCCAAAATGTTTATACCAATTCACAAAAATATACTAGTGTGCCTATCTTCCCATAATCCCTCCAACATCAACTATTGCCATCTTTTGGCATCTTTGTCAATTTGCTGGGTGTGAGGTTGAAACCTCAGGGTTGTTTCTCTTTTCAGTGATTTGGAGCATTCTTTCACATAACTGTTAATAATTTGCAATTCTTTTCTGTATTCCATGTCTATTGATTATATTATAGGTCAGGAGTCAGGAAACTATGGCCACAAGCCAAACCTAGCTTACTGCCTCTTTCTGTACAGCTTGTGAGTTAAGAATAGTTTTTACATTTTAAAATTAAGATGTATTGGAACACAGCCATACTCATTTGTTGACAAATTGTCTGTGGCTGCTTTCATTGTACAACTGCAGAACTGAGCAGTTAGAAAAGAGATGATGGTGCTTTCACTGCTTAGCGTACTACAAATTGCAGTGACAATTACTATATAACAGTGTTTCAAGTACTATGCATATCATTGTATGATGACTGCCCTCAACCACTATTATTGAACACTGAATGGCTTTGGAAATTAGCTTTTGCTGCAGACTTTATAAAGCTTATTAATGAATTTAACCTAAAATTACAAGGCAAAATAGAGCTTGCAGGTGAAACTTATATTGTTGTAAAGTCAATTTAATGACAATTTATATTGTTTGAATCACAAGTAATGTCAAGTTTTTATATACTTACTGTGCTCCCAAAACTTAAAACAAGAAGTGAGAACTCTATTCCCACACAAGTTGGCAGCAGTTATATTTTCCCTAGCTCAGACTACAGTTCTAGCAGTGTTTTTCAGACTTCAATGCAATTGCAAAAGAAATTTCCATATTTTAAAATCCATTTAACTGAGCAATTGAGGAGCTTCCATCTAACCTTCAATTGAAGTGATTATTCTGTAATGTAATGACATAATAAAATTCTATGTCTAATAAAGAATCTAATAAAATTCTATAAATACCTTCCAAGTGATGAATATACTCAATCAAAATCATATGCTTGTGGATTAATATCAGTGTTCAGTATGGAAAGACATTTTCAAGATGAAATAAATAAAATTTGATTGTGAATCAGCATTAACAGATGAACATTTGCAATTAATTTTGATGATAGGGAACACTGAACTCCAATTAAACTAAATGTTATCTCCTCTCACCCCCCCAAAAAAGGAATTCCATTCTTCTCATTAGTAGAGGCATATTACAAAAAAACTGTACTCAATTTTTATTACTCATGTTCAAAACTGAACTCATCTTTTTTCCTAAACTCCCCCCACCTCCAACCTTCCCTATTAATATAGAGAACAACATCATCCTCCCAGGCCTTCAGATTTGCAACTTAGATGTCATCCACAACTCTTTACTATCTCCCACCCTCCATATCCAATCTGTTGCCAAGGCCTGTCAATTTTTCCTTTGTAACATCTCTCTAATGAGCTCCCTTCTCTCCTCTGGCACTGTCACCATTCTAGTGAAGGCCCTCATCACCTCATACCTGGACTCCTGCAATAGTCTATTGGTGGGTCTACCTGCCTCAAGTCTTTCCCCACTCCAATCCATTCTTTAACCTCCAAAGTGATTTTCCTAAAGCACAGATCCATCCATATCACTCCTCTCCACCCCACCCCTAATAATCTTCAATAGTTCCTTATCACCTCCAGGATCAAATACTAAATACTTTGTTTGGCATTCAAAGTCCTTCATAACCTAGTTCCCTATATGTACTCTTCCATCCGGTGACACTGGCCCCCTTGCTGTTCCACAAACAAGACACTTCATCTCTTGGCTGTGGGCATTTTCCCTCTCCTCCATGCCTGGAATGCTCTCCCTCCTCATTTCTGTCTTCTGTTTTCCCTGACTTTCTTTAGTTCCCATCTAAAATCCCATCTTCTACATGAAGCTCTTCTCAATCTTTCTTAATTCTAGTGCCTTCCCTCCGTAGAACATCCAGTGTACAGTTTGCTAGTATTTGTTATTGTCCCCATTAGAAGGTGAGCTCCCTGAGGGCAGGAACTCTTTTGTCTCCTTATATCCCTAGGGCTTAGCACTGTGCCTGGCTTGTAGCAGGAGCTTAATAAGTGTTTATTGGTTATTATATTTTGAATTTCATCAAAAGAATTTATGGAAATTAGTTTTCTTTCTGATTATATAAGGATCTATATAATATCCTCAATTTTACCTATTGGCCCACAAAGCCCAAAATATTTACTATGTGGCCTTTTATAGGACAAAATTTGCTGATTCCTGTAACAGGTTAGAGACAGTCCCTGACATTAAAAAAAAAAAAAGAAAAACATGATATCACATGCCTTATACATGGCAGCCTCATTGGAGGATCCCTTTCTGTTACCACATGAGTAGTTCATACCCCATCTTAGCTTGCACTATATACTAAGGGATCCTATGTAAGGTATTTTGGGGCTGAATCTTCCCAATATCTAACTACTTGAATCTTTTTTCACTAGGGGGTGGGGATAATTTCCCAAGGACTGAAGTTCTGAGTTGGAACTCCTAATATTTTTCCATAGAAACAATGTTACAGACTGTGGTCAAATTCCCAGACCAGTCCACAAAAGACCATTTAGCTGACAATGTAACTGGATACTATTTAAGTAATACACTTACAATTCCATTTCCTTCCACTGTCATGTGATTTTGATACAAAATAGAAATAGAACATCTGCCTGAAAATCATTAATTATGCTGCATTATACTCTGAGTTAAATAAATGGATTTCCCTTCAGTTATAAATTAAATGAATTTCATCCAAAATGAAGATAAATTTTCATAGAAAGACAGAAGATAGTATTTATCATTAAGGATAATTTTTCATAACAAAAATTCTCACTACAGGGAGTCCCCAACTTGCAAACAGATTGTGTTCCAAAATTCTGTAAATCAGCTGTTTGGTGCTAAGAATTCAGTACCAGATTAGCACACAAAAACCTATTTGAATCATAATGTTGCAGGTATTATTTCATAGAAAGTTGTTTTCTTCCTCTATCCCACAAATTTTACCTCTTTGCTTTTGTCTTTACTAATATTGAGAAAGAAAAAACAAGGGCTTAAAGATATTACCTCTCCCCAGTATTTCTTTTTTTGCATAACTTTAAGAAATGGTATTAATAAAGGAAATTCAATGATTCAGGAAGTAATTTCTCTGAGATTTTCAAATCACAACATTCCTTCCTTCACTTAAAAATTTTTGCATTACTCTGCTTAAAAAAAATAATCTTTGTATAACCTCAGCCATGTTACTTTCCCTTCCTTCCCGAAAAATGGTAAAAAAAAAAAAAAAATTGCTACTTCAAAAACTGGATTTCTCCTCACATTTCAAGAATTAAGTAAATTTGCTTTACAAAATACTTAATGCCTAAACTAATGCTTAATTGCCTAACATTTAAGATATTTAGAGTAGGAGTTTTATTTTTGTGATAAAAAGAGGATTCCTACGCCCGCTAGAGTACCAAAGGAATCCAAAACACGCCCCCCAACAAATAAACAAACAAACCCCACTTCCGGTCTCATCCACCCCCTTCATTTCATAAATGAGGCCAAAATAGGGAAGGTTACCAGACTAATGGATATCACAGGCCGACTCTGGACGGCAGACCTAGGGGCCGCTTCCTTCCACCGCCCATCAGCCACATGCCCAGAAGTGGGGAGGCCCCAGGCGGTAACGTGTCGGGGAAGTCCACGCCTTTGTTCCCCAGGGGGCAAAAAGAGTAAAAGGGAGAGTCTGGGAGGGAGGACCCCGCTCTAAGTTAAAAGCACGTGCGCGCTTCCACTGAATCCGAGCCACATGGAGAACACATAGGAAGGTGGCGCCTTATTTTGTCCCAATAAGCCCAGCCTCCCTCCCTCCCCCCGCTTCCAAACTCGGCGTTTCTCTGCGAACTCTGTTTCCCGTCAGCCCTGCGCCGGGCGCGGGCTTGTTCAACCATCTTTCCCTTCTCCTCATTCACCCCGCCCCTCGGGTTTGGGCGCTGATCGATGATGCGTCGTGCCCGGCGCGGGAGAGTGACGCCACCTTGGCTCGCGACGGCGGCGGTCGCTGCAGCAGCAATAGGAGCAAAAGCGGCAGCGGCGGCAGCGGCAGCGACGACGGCGGCTGAGAAGACTACGACGACGGCGGCAGCAGCGGCGGGGAGGGCGCCAGGCGTGGGGGGGGGGGCGGGCGGGAGGCGCAGGCAACTGCGGCTAAAGCGGCGGAAACAGCGGAAGGATCACCTCCCGGCGGTCGCGTTAGGCCCTAGCGGCGCCGGGATTGCGCGAGACTAGGGCGCCCGCGCGCGCGCCCACTTCCCCCCCCGGAGATCTCCATAGAGACCGTGACACGCACAGAGGCGGGTGCCCGCAGGCGGGCGGGCAGGCGGGCGGGCTGCGGGGCCCGGAGCAGGCGCCGCCACCCCTTCTCCTCCTCCTCCTCCTCCTCCTCCTCCTCCTTCTCCTTCTCCTCCTCCTTCCCCCCTTCTCTTCCTCCTCTTCCTCCTCCTCCTCCCTCTCCCCTCCCTTCTCTTCCTCCCTTCTCTTCCTCCCTCCTCCTCCCGCGCGCACCCTCTCTCTCTACCCCGTCGCCGGCCGGGCCTCGCGCTACCTCTGGTGCCCGTGCCCCGGCGAGCAGGCCGGGCGGGCTCTTGGGCCGGGGCCGGGGGGTGGGGGGGCCGCTGAGGCCGCCGCTGCCGCCGCCTCTCCCGCCCCTCCCCGCCCTCCCTTCCTCCCTTCCCCGCCCCGGAGCGGGAAGAGGCCGAGGCTCCGCCATGGCCTCGGGAGCTGGAGGAGGGGGCGGCGGCGGCAAGATCCGGACGCGGCGCTGCCACCAGGGCCCGACCAAGCCCTACCCGCGGGGACGGCAGCAGCAGCAGGTAAGGAAAGGGTTCGGGGAGGCCCGGCATGGGCCGCCGAGCGGCCGCGGCCTAGCTGAGCCGGGGCTGGGGCGAGGGGCCGCCGACCCAGACCCGACACCCACTTTGAGCGCCCCTAGTCTTGTCCAGCCACCACACAAACCACTGGTTGCCCCGTCACCCCGGACCCACGCACTGTCCTTACCAACGCCATCCCCGCAGCATTCTTCCTCCACTCCTCCTCACCACACAGTGTTCACCTTCTCTCACACACGTCCACACGTGCCATGACCACCCTGGCATCCACGCATGCCACCCAACACACAGCCCATTGTGTCCCCCCCTTCCCCACCCCCCCATTGTGCTCTAGGCTTTCTGTCTTCCACTTCAGGTACTCCCACTGTTACCCACCTCTTCCCCAGGACATTTCTGCCTTCCCCAACACCCCCTCCCCCCATGCTCCCTCTTCAGGACATTTCTGTCTTGGTCAACATACACTGTCCCACTGTGCCCTCATTCCCTAAAACACTTATGTCTTCCCCCAATAGACTCCCCCCCCCCCCCCCCCAATACACCCTCCCCACTGTGCGCCTTTCTTCTCCAGGACATTACTGTCTTTCTCTGCTTTCACCCACCACTGGCCCCTCATCTTCCCCAACACACTTTTGTCTTCCCCAATATGCATAACATCCCCACCAACTGTGCTCCTCCTTTTTTTCTAATACCCCACACTATGTCCCCCTCTTCTCCTGGACACTTTTCTCTTCCCCAGCACACCACCCTACTGTGCCCCCCTCTTCCCCAGTACACTTCTGTTTTCCGCAACACACCCCCCCACTATGTCCTTTCTTCCCCAGGACACTTCTGTATTCCCCAACACACACCACACCTCTGCCCTCATCTTCCCCACTCCCCCCAACATATATAAAGCACCCCATCACAACACATTGTGTCCCCAGCACACATCTGTCTTCCCCAAGATACATACACACATACCTGACTTCACCCAGCATACCCCTGCGCGCGTGCACACACACTTTCTCTCTCTCACACTCACTTTACACTCACTCATGTTCCCTTACACAGGCTAGTTAACTCATTCCTTACACAATACATCTCTGCCCCACACCCATTTCCCCATACACACGTCTTCCTTTACACATGCACACCCACCTCTTCTACCTCACACGTGCCTCTTCCCTTACACACCCACCTACATCTACTTCTACATAAATGCACATCTTCCCTCACATGTGCACATCCCTGTATAAATGGGGCATGTATGGCAACCTCTGGAGCCAGGGGTGGGGTGAGCTCAGCAGGCTACTGATGAAATGTACATGTGTTAGGGCTACTGCCAGTCACACTGTCTCCTGATATGTACCTTGGTCTGGGGTGTTCTGATGGAATTAGTTAATGGTCGTTTGTATTTCCAGACCTTGCTTCCTTTTGGGGGCTGCAGGGATGAGGAAAAAAGAGTGTGTGGGGGAGGGAATGGATATTAGGGTGAAATGGGAAGTTTTCTCAAGCTCATTATGTCTTGTCCTCCTGGGATAGAAAGGCAAGTGGAGGAAAGGACTGAATAAATTTGGTGGGAGGATGGCCGGCTTTCTAGCCCCACATCCCTTGGGAGTGATGGTTTTGTTTCAGGTGTTTGTTTTTGTTGTGTTTCTGTCCTCATTCTTTTAAAAGTTCAGCTTAGATCTCACAAGAACCCTGGTCCACGTGGGTTACCTTCTGGGGGAAGGGTTATAGTCACACTGGCAGTGGGTGCATTTTGAAAATCCCTCTTTTTATATGTGTCCTGTATGGGTTGGCCTTTCCTCTGCCTTTACTTTTTTTGGAGATTGAACTTGGCAGTTTTCCAAAGGTGATCAGGGCATGTGGTTTTGATTTCCAGTATTCAGATTTTCATTTTGTTGGGGAATATTCTAGAAGCTTAGGTACTTGGCCATTTTTTGTGGAGGTGTTAGAGGACAAATAATATAACCATTACATATATTTATAGTTGCCAGTATTAGGCAACCTTTTTAAAAGAAAATATTAAGGTAGCTAAGCTATCTTAGAAATGACAGCTAGTTGATCCATAAAAAGTTATAATATAAAATTCTTTTTTTTTTCTTGAGAGGAAGTTAATTAACTTGGTTTAGTAAGTAATTTACTATTTAATATACTGGTGAGTTTTAAAGGACTTTTGGTATCAATACCTACTGTTGAAATGATCAGATCATTGTTTTAGATTGCCTTATTCTAGATAATAAAAATAAATGTATTTATATGTATTGCTTTAAAGTTTTCAAAGAAATTTATGTACATTATTTACTTTGATTCTCTTAATAACCCTGTGAGGATAGTACTGGAAGGTGGTACAGTAGATTTTACCCTTTTTACGAGAGAAGGAAACTGAGATTCAGAGGTTGTGATTTGCTGGACTCCAACTAAGTCCAGTACTATATACTATCCTACTTCTCAAATGATTTGCAATATTAAACTTATGTTTAACAGCATTTCTTATAACTGGAAAAGCTACAGATTATTTTCTTTAGCACAGGTTTGTAGAAACCATAAATTTGGGAGTATTACCAATTAGAATTTGTATTTCTGATTTGCTTCTTTCTAGTTGAATATTCACAGGTCTTCTTACCTCTAGTTTTTTCCCCTTAGGCATTTACAGAAAATGCTTGATTGCCAAATATCTTTAGGAAGATCAATATGCTTCGTCAGGGAGTCTGAATTTTAATCCCCACTAAGAGGCCTCTAACTCAACAGTTTGAGCATAGACAAATCACTGAAATTGAGCATTAGTCTCCTATAAACTAGGGAGAGGAATACTTAGGTTGAGTTTTGATCAGGATTGTTGTGTGGACAAAATAAAACTGTGGTACTGAGAAAGATGCTACATAGATGAACAAGATATTTATTCATTAATCTGTATTAGTATTAATCAGACTGTTTTAGGGGAGAAATGACACTACTGTAGAGTATCAATCTCAAATAGAAATGGAGACCACTAACCTGTTCAGGGAAAACTGAGGGTTAAATCCTGACCAAGAAAACCAAATGTGTTTATAGGGGTGGTGTTGTTGTTGGTTTGTTTTTTTTTTTTTTAAATTAAAACATCAACATAACAAAATCAAATAGGAATTGCATTTTAATTTGAGTATTCTGGGTCTTGTGTTTGACACCTCTGCTGTACAACACCAAAGGCAAAGATTTTTTTATTGGTAAATTTTGTCTTAAAATCAACAAAGCCAAACACGTTTATAATATCCCAGAATAGTTAAGTAAAACAACACACAGATGTGATTGTATAATGTCATTGTTCACTTTTGTTACCATTTGTTAAGAAAAGAAGGCTGTGTTCTTTTATTCTGACAAGGTAGTACCAACCTACATACAATGTTTTGTTGCTCTTCAGTGGTTGTAGTCAGTGAGTATATTGATTCTTTTGGTTTTATTTTGTTTTGTATCAACTCATATGTCTTTGAATTTGTCAAGATGATATTCTAATATATCCATATACCACAATTTATTTGGCCAGTCCCCAGTTGTTGAGCAGGTTTCCAACTTTTGTTATCAATAATGCTGCTGTTAATATTTTAATCTAGACAAAACATCATTTCTTCCTTTCATTAATCTAACCTTAAGATAATACTAATGGGATTGCTGAGTCAAAAACCTTATTTTAAGGACATTTCAATGAAAATCATAGTTCATGGGATTTCAGCACTATAACAAATATGTATGTACAAAACTGCCTTAGGCCAGATCAATTTAGAAAGTATATAGCCTTTTGGAAGAATTATAGATTATAGGTTTAGAGCTGGAAGGTTCAATTAGAGGCCATCCAGTCCAAACCCTCATTTTACGGAGGAGGAAACAGGTCTAGAGTAATTTTGTGACTTGTTAAAGGTCATATAGTCAGTGTATAGGCACATAGACCGGGATTCCAACCCAGGTTCTATGATACCATATCTAATACTGTTTCTGCTGTACCAGACTACCTAATTTTGAAATCAGTTTTGACTGAAAAATTAGTTCTGTCCAATGGAAAGGCATATAGATGTGTGTATATACATATATACCTAAATGAGTTGCTAGAGGAAATGTTCCATGTCCCCTCTTCCTTCCCCCTCCCGTCCTTTTTTTGAATATAGTTAGAGGTAATCTCGGTATATGGAATCAAGACCTGGGTTCACATCCTACAGAAGCCATTTAACCCTGTGATAGTGACTCAAGTTATTTAACTGAGTGATTTCTTTCTTATGTTTTCATTTATAAAATGTTAATTTGTCTGCCTGCCTTTTAAAAGTTGCTTGAGACAATGTATATATAAAAGTTTTCTAAACAGAGAAGAAAACATATGGTTGCTTAGTATTAAAATTTGGAGGTCCCGAACTTGAAATTCATGGAGTACAGAAAATGAACAATGAAGAGGTTAAAGTTTCCCTTTCCCTTTTAGATTACTTGGTACTAAGTGGTAAGTATTACTTCAGATAGATGCTGAATAGTGATTGAAGAAAGGTCATGGGTGTATTGAATGAGCATTTCAGCTTTTAAATGTCAGTTTTACCTTAAATTTAGAATACCTGAAGATTATTCTGTAGCTTCTTTCTTTGGTCCTTGTTGAGATTTTTCAGATGTGTGAACTACCTGCACTGTCCTTTTGGGGCAGGCAACTGTGAATGTGTGGCAGCTGATGCTGAGTCATCATGAATAACAAGATGCTTCATGACATGGCATGATTTGTGGAATTTTTTACTCAGTGATGAAATCTAGTTAGGAGTTTGGGGGTTTCTAGGCAGATGTGGGAAGTTTAGTGTGTTGAGGGGTTGTGGTGATGGGATGTCCAGTGAATTCAGTCCAGTAAAAGGGTACTTGTTACTTTTTTTCAATTGACCTATTAGTTTATCCTAGTGAATTTCATTTTTATGTTCAGTACACAGCCCAACTACTATAGAGAATGATGAATGTTTTTAATGTGATTGTTATAATTTAAACCATGTGAGAACTCTAGCCTGTTGCCTAGTCCTACATATAGACTTTTTTCTGTTTGGTGTTTTTTCCACTGCATTTATATTATTGTTGTTGTTGTTGTTGTTATTATAATATCTTTTATTAAATTGAAATTCCCAAGGACTGTTTTGGTCCATTCATGAGCTGGACAAAGTAACTCACATTTTAGAAGCAGAGTTGCACAGTGGCTTGGGTGCAAATTGGTGGATACTTTGTCTACTTTTAGGTTTGGTCACTTCCGCTTAAAAGGTGGTGGTGGTGTTTTTGTTTTGTTTCATTTTTTTTTCTCCAACCTTCTTGTGATTCTTTTCCATTTTTTCCCAAAGTCCTTTTGATACAAACTACCAGGCCCCAGAGGGTCCAAACTCAGAACAGTTATCTCTGGATGCCAGGGTACCAACTATTTAATGATAGTTCCAGTATATCTGTGATCTCATTGATATTGTTGCTCTATTGATAAAGAGCTCAGCCCAATCATGCCCGGCCATTCTGTATCATTCTTGAATAAATCCTCCCATAAATTCCTTTTAGGGTCGGGAGGAATATATTCTTTGAGTTCTTTTGACATTACGTGGATGCCCATGGAACATTCCTGCTATTCATAAAAACCATCCAGGGGTTTTCTATCTCTTAACCTATTGCTATTTAAAGACTGATGTAAATAATGAAATTAAAGTATAGCAATACTAGAGCCTGTAAGGAAAATGGAGGAGGACCCTATTACGTGGTGGCAGAAGCGTGAAATTTGAGTTATTGCCCTTCCAATGGTGTGTTTCAAAGATCTCATACTACTGCTATTGGGACATCTTGTTCTGGAAGGCCTTCTCCTAATTTGTGATTCTAGGATCTCACATATCTCACTAAAAAAGACAAGCAGTTAAGATGGCAGAATTTCCAAGGGGGGTGGTGGATTGCTATTATTCTTATGATGTCTTGTATATCAAAAATTGGTATATCCTCTATAAATAATATTCCTAGTAGATAAATATTATTTTTGAACCTCCTTCTCCAAAGTGAAAAGTTATATTGTTTTATGAAGGCAATATGTGAGGATTGGGAAAACCAAAAGTTTTCATTTCTTACTAAGTAATAGAGACAACTCACCATTCTTCTCAGTGAAATAATATCTTAAATTTGTCTTCTCTGGTTTCCTTTTTCTTGGATACTAGTGGTTCCTTGGGCAGAAATTGGTTTGTTTTTATTTTTTGCACTTACCACCATGCCTTATGAATAGGTGTCCAATAATTGATTGTTGCATTGGTGTCAGTGGTTACTGATGGATAAATTAGAAGAGGTTGACATGAAATTGAACTGTTTCTTAGCATTTAAAGTACCCTGGCCAGATTTGGCTTCCTTTAAAAAAAAAAAAAAAAGATGCTGTAATGAGCAGATGAGATTTTTGGATTATTTTCTAAATATTCCTTGAAGTTGTGTGTTCTGATTTGTTTCTCTTAAAGCAGTGGTTGTGTTGGAATTTTAAAGAGAAGGATTCCAGAGCAACTCTCCCATTTGGCAAATACTGTTCTGAAAGGTTTGGAGTTCATAAATATTATACATCCTTCTTTAGCCTACTGTACTCCCTTATCCAAGCTAGAAAGACCAGGTTATAATCGAGTGTGTCTGTTGTCAGAATACTAACCTACCTAATTTTGGAAAGCTCACCATGAACTTTAAAATGATTATTGATTTTTTTTGCAGAGGGACTACAGCAACTCCTCGATATCTGCTTATGGGAAGGTTGCAGTGAAGGACTCACTGATGAAATTATAGATCCTTCAAGTTTATATTAGCGTATGCATGCAACATCGGGGTGAAACTCTAAAACATTTAAGTATTAGTGGTTAATTTTGAACAAAAATAATAATACAAATAGCATTCTTAAAATGAACATGGCTATTTGGAATATGGATGCTTAAAAATTAGAAATGCTTTCCTGGTTAGAGTGATGTGGAGAATTGTGATTATTTAGTGTTTTAGAACTTATTTTTAAAGTCTTAGATACTTTAAGGTTTACCATTTGAGTATATATAAATGTAGATGTTGAGAAAATACTCAAATTCTAGTTTCTTAGCCTTCTTTCTTTTTTGTAAGTATGTATCTTTGTGGTAGATGTGAGTGAAGACAGGCTGTAGGGGAAGAAAAGGATGTGATTCAAAATTCTTGGCATAAGGAGACCTTCAAAAAGCTAACCTGGGTGAAGAGTAGGGGAGATTTATTTGAAGTTTAGAAGGTAATGAGAAAAGAAGACTTAGAAAGAACTGTGAGGAAACAAAGGGAGCAGGTAGCGTCTACAGGCTTGGAGAACAAAGGCAGTAAGCTGAGTAGAAAGAAATTAGAGCAGCATTGAAGTCCAGGGCATAGTGCCCCAACACCGTAAGATGAAGCTAGTATTTGATATGACAGATTGGCTGAATAGATGAAATTATTTGGAAAAAAGTTGTGTGTGCCAAAAAAATAATGGTGCCATTTAGTGTAGATTAAATCAAAGAAAAGGAACATGAGGGTTTTCTTAAATAGGAGGAAGCCAAGTGGAGAGAACTGATGATGGACAGAGTAAGCTTTGTATTTAAATATTGGAGAAATTGAGAAATAGTATCAATTACACCAAGGTTGTAAATTGGGAAACAATTCACAGGAAACTGTTATTTCTCATTTCTTATTACATTTAAAGTTGATATTAGTCTTAGATGTGTAGATAAAGTAGGAACAAAGTAGAACATAGTATATTAGGGAGTTTCTGTTTCACTCTTTTAAAATTGTTCTTAGTTAATTTTTAAATTCCTTTTTAAAAATTTGTTTTTTTATTTTTCAAGTAATAAGTATTTTTTCATTAATTTGTCCCTCCTGCTGCTTCCCTACCACTCCCACCCAAGCAATTTAAAACAAAAAATATCTCAAATACATCCCTCAACACATCTACGTAGTCCATCAAAACATATTCCCACATTAACTGTCTGAAAATGTCTTTCTGCATTTAAAATCTATCACCTTAGTTCATTTAAATGTGAAGTTCTTGCATTATATATGAAAGTTAAATGACTTTATTTGAGATAGTTACCAATTCTTTTTCAACACCAAGAAGAGGAGCTGAATAGTGGCATTGTAGTGGAAATATTCCATTCCTAGAATATATGCTAGTGAATATTTTAAAAGTTAAGATATTCAAATTTTACCAAAAATGTAGTTTTCACTGATCTCTAAGATGTTCATAAACATCTGAAACCCCTTTTGACTACTTAGGTGTGCTTTGTAAATCACTAGAATATAAATAGTTGTTAAAATGTTTCATATAGTGAAGCAACAAAGACAATTTAAGAAATGAAAAAAATTTCAGTGCTATTGTGTTTCATGTTAGAGTTACCTAGTAAATCTTGTTAAAGAAATGTAAATTATCTATCCTATTTTAGAGATAGATTTATCCATTGGTGATCATGTCTAATTCCTTATGGTATCATCTTTCTTTGATACTCTCTAAGTACTTTGTCACTGTATTATGCAGTTGTTTTTATTTTATAATTTATAATGTAGTAATTTTTATCTCTAGCTTATCTCTCTTACTAGATTTTAAACTCCCTGAGGACACCATTTATATTTTGTTCATGTGTGTATCCCTGACACGAAACTCTATGACTTGATTTTAGTAGGTACTTAAAACTTACTTGTTGAAATGAAATTGTTTCAGACTGGTATGCAGCAGAAAACAGTTGAATTTGGAATGAGACTATCTGAACTTGAGTTTCAAGTTTAGACATTTCCTAGTTGTATGATAATTCGCATAATGCTTTGCACATATATTAATATATCACTGGGTTTTTATAAGGAAAGCATTTGTAAATCTAAAAGCACTATATAAATGTGAACCATATGTTAATCAACAGTCAATCCGTAAGCATTTGTTAATTAATTTTTCTCTCTTCCTCCATACAGACACACATGTCAGGCATTTTGCTATCAGGGGATGGATACAAAGATATTAATATGTTATTTTAATCTAGGTTATGGATTGGGGGTGTTTTTAATTTTTAACACTAATAATAACTGGCATTAAGTTTGTAAAGTACTTTACATACAATCTCCTTTGAACAAAAGTTTTGTGAGGCAGGTACAGTGGATGATATTCTCATTTTATAAATGAGTAAATTGAGGCTTAAGTTAAGAGACTTGCCTTATAGCTGCATGGTTGAAAATTTTTGGGAGCCAGATTTGAACTGAGGTTTTCCTGATTTCAGATTTATCCCTGTAGCCACTGTACTATATAATAATGATAATCTGGGCTTAAAGTCTTGAAATTTTAAATCACTCAGGTAGAGTTTTATAAAGCTAATAGTTCCTTGTGGTCCCCAACACACTTACTTGAATCCCCCCATAGACTAAAGCTAGTGAGTATTCAGTAATAAACATTTGTTGGTGTTTATTTCCGACTGAGTGATTTTTAGCTTTTTGAAGGAAAACAGCCCATCACTTGAACCAACTGAATTTTTGAACTTTTAAAAACTTTAATTCCTAATTAGGATCATAGTATCATTACATAATATGGACTTTCTTTAATAACTGTATTACATATTTTAAATAATATTTAATTTTTTCCCAGTTAAATATAAAACAATTTTTACATTCATTTAAAAAAATTTTTGAGTTTCAAATTTTTTCCCTTTGCTCATCTTTCCCTGAAACAGCAAGCAATTTTGTATGGGTTGTACATGTGCAATCATGCAAAACATATTTCCAAATAGTTATGTTGTGAAAGGAATACAGACCAAAAAACAAACAAAACCTAAACCTCTCCAAAACACGATGAAAATAAAGTTAAAAATAGTATGCTTCCATTTGCATTCAGACTCCACGAGTTCTTTCTCTGGATGTGGATGGCATTTTTCATCATGAGTCCTTTGGAATTGTCTCAAATCATTGTATTGTTGAGAATAGCTAAGTCATTCATTGTTTATCATTGTAGAGTATCACTGTTATTGTACACAAATGTTCTGGTTCTGCTTACCTCACTTTGCATCAGTTCATGTAAGTCTTTCTGTGTTGTTTGTTTGCTTGTTTTTTTAAATCAATCTCCTCATCATTTCTTATATAGCACAAATAGTATTCCATCACAATCATATACCGTAACTTGTACAGCCATTCCCCAATTGATGGGCATCCTTTCAATTCCCAATTCTTTTAAACCACAAAAAAGAGCTGCTGTAAATATTTTTACACAAATAGGTCCCCCCCCTCTCTCTTTCTCTCTTGTTTGCTCATAAATTCTTCCCTTCTCCACAGATCTGATATGTAAACTATTCCTTGCTCTCCTAATTTGTTTATGGTATTACCCTTTATGTAAAATTAATGCACCCATTTTCACTTGGTCTTGGTATACAGTGTAAGATGTTGGTCTGTTACTAGTTTCTGTCATACTGTTTTCCAGTTTTCCCAGCAGTTTTTGTGAAATACTGAATTCTTGTCCCCTTAGGTCTTTGGGTTTATCAAACAATAGACTAATCTACTACTCTTATTTCTTAGACAGTACTAGATTGTTTTGATGATTACTGCTTTATAGTACAATTTGAGATCAGATGGCTAGGCCACCTTTTTTTTTTCCTCATGAATTCCCTTGATATTCTTGAACTTTTGTTCTTCCAGATTAATTTTGTTAATTTTTTTTCTGGCTCTATAAAATAATTTTTGGTAGTTTGATTGGTATGGCACTGAAAAAGTAAATTATTTTAGGTAGAATTGTCATTTTTATTGCATTAGCTAGGCCTACTCATGAGCAAGCAATATTTTTCCAGTTGTTTAGATCTGACTTTGTTTGAAAAGTGTTTTGTAATTGTGTTCATATAGTTCCTGGGTTTGTCTTGGCAGGTAGACTCTCAAGTATTTTATATTGTCCACAGTTATTTTAAATGAAATTTCTCTTTTTGTCTCTTGCTCCTGGACTTTGTTGGTAATATAGAGAAATACTGGTGTTTTATGTGGGTTCATTTTATGTTCTGCAACTTTGCTAAAGTTGTTAATTATTTTAACTAGTTTTTTAGTTGATTGTCTAGGATTCTTTAAGTATACCATCATGTCATTGGCAAAAAGTGATAGTTTTATTTCCTTGTTACCTATTCTAATTCCTTCCATTTCTTTTTCTTCCATTATTGCTATATCTAACATTTCTAGTGCGGTATTGAATAATAGTGGGGATAATAGGTATCCTTGTTTTACACCCTGATCTTATTGGGAAGGCTTCTAGCTTATCAAACCCAACATTACTTTTTTTTTTTTTTTTTTAAGGCTAATGCCATGGCAAGCTTTTCATTACATTTCATTCTTTCTTTTTTTTAAATTAATTTATTTTGATTTATCAACAATCACTTCCTTAACCTTTTGAGTTTTAAATTTTTCTCCCCGTCCTTTCCCACCTCACTTCCCAGGATGGCCGCAATCTGATATAGGCTATACGTATACATTGCTATTAAACATATTTTCACATTAGTCATGTTGTGAGAAAGAATTAGAACCAATAGACGGAACCACAAAGAAAGGAATGAAAACAAAACAGAAGAAAAAAAGAGAGCAAATAGTATGCTTCAATCTGCATTCCAACCCCATAGTTCTTTCTTTGGATGTAGATAGCATTTTCCATCATGAGACTTTTGGAGACGTCTTGGATCCTTGCATTGCTGAGAAGAGTTAAGTCTATCAGAGTTAGTCATTGCACAACGTGGCTATTACTGTGTACAATCATTACATTCCGTGGGCCTCTGACACTGATTGCTTAGAAGGTCTGAAATTTTACATATCTGTTGAAAGTTTAGGAGTCTTATTTTGCAGCTTCATACCTTATACTCCTTTACTGAGCCACAGTATTCAGTGGCAAATATCATTACCCTTGTGGTGAAACTTATTGAAAATGACATTCTTTTATTTTTGTTTTCTTTAGAACATTCCTCTTTTCCTTGAGTTATTTCTTTAACTATCCCTTATTGCTGTCTTTTTAGGGTTGCTTACGGTGATCTTGCTTTTGTTGAACAACTTTGCATTTGTGGGTTGTGGTTTTCGTTTTCTTTTGTTTTTGTTTTTGAGGTAGCAAGGGTGAATAGGAGTCAGTGTGCTGTGACTATTAGGACAACAGAAAATGAAGCAATGCCAAGGTGAAGTAACACTAATTTAGTCAGGCACTCTATTTACTACCTTCCTAAATGTTTATTTCAGAAATCCATCATTATTCTTTTTTTCCTTAGAAATATGTTGTCACCGAATGTTTATCTAAGGGAATACATTGTGGGTTGAATGCAATATAGATACATATAATAAAAGTACTCTGACAGGATGACAGGTGATTGATCTAACAGAGAAGACTTGAATCTTCTGTTGATTCTGATATATTCTTGGCTACTCTCAACATTCCCCAAGAGTATTTAAATTCTAAAATGATCTTCTCACTTTCAGCTTTTGTTTCATCACTGTAATAACCTAAAGAGAGATGTGGAATCTTAAACCTTTTATTTTCATCTTTCCTCACTTTCCTGTCCTAAGTAGCCTCCTAGGGCGGGACTTCTTTTCCTTATTTTTCAAAGATCATTTTATTGGTTCCCTCAGAAAGGAAAGAAGTTGAAAGATTTGTCCTCTGACAGTTGGTGGGGTTGGGGCAAAGTGGTAAATAATTCTCACAGAATGCCTAGCCTTTGTTTTCTTCTTTACTCTTTTTACTTTGGTTTCAGGTGACAACTATGTTCCTGACTTCAGAAGAAAGTTGTATGATAGGGGCAGCTAGGTGGCTCAGTGGATAGAGCACCGGCCCTGAAGTCAGAAGGACCTGAGTTCAAATCCGGCCTCAGACCAAACACTTGACACTTACTAGCTGTGTGACCCTCAGCAAGTCACTTAATCCCAGTTGCCTAAAGAAAAGAAAAAAAAAGTTGTGTGATAGAAGGGGCAGGAGAAAGACTTGAGCTCAGTTAGAAAGAGAATGAATTGAAAAGGTGATTTGGAGAGATTTGGAATAGTGAAGAACACCAGAGATTGAATTTGTCAGTAAGAAATTGGGGAAGATTTGAAGCTGAAGCAACTTTAGATTCTCTAAAATTCTCTGAAAGAGAATTGGGTGAAGGATTCAGCTTCACAAGGACAAGAACTGATTGGATGGCCAGGCTCAAAAGCAGAGTTGTTAGATTCATTGTCAGTCTGTCAGAAGAAGGCAGCCTTCTACCAGTAGTAGGCTACAGCAGTAGCCCATGAATTTGTGCTTGACCCTGTTGCTGTTCAACATTTTTGTCAGTGGCTTGGATAAAGGCATAGATGTGATCACATTTACAGATAACATGAAGCTTCAAGAGATAGTTGATGTGCTGGATCAGAGTCAAAATCCGAAAGTTATCTTTATAGGCTAGATTAGGAGTTCTTAACCTGGGTCTGTGAACTTTTTTTTTTTTACATTTTCATAACTGTATTTCAATATAATTATTTTTCTTTGTAATCCTCTTTATTTTATGCACTTTAAAACATTTTGAGGAGTCCGTAGATTCCAAGAGATTGTCAAAGGGATCCATACCATGAAAAAGATTAAGAATCTCTGGGCTAGAGCATTGTTCTTCATGTAATAAAATGAAATACAGTAGAAATGATAGTAATTTTTTTGTACATAGGTACAAAAATCAGTTTCACGAGTATAGAATAGACAGCAGTTCTGAAAGATCTGGAGTATTTTACTGGGAATTGCATGTATGATGTGGAAGCCAAAAAAAGCTAATACTGTACTAGGCTTCATTAAGAGAGGTGTTTCTTCTGCTTTTGTCAGGCCACTGCTAGAGATTTGTGTTCATTTTGGGGGCACCATGGTTGAAGAAGGGCTTTGATAAACAGGAACTGGTTGTATATAACCTGGAGAAGGAAGGACTGGGAGGGCAGGAATGGGACATAACACCTTTGTTCAAGTATTTGAAGGGCTGTCATGCTGAGTAGGGATTAAACTTCCTTGTTTTGACTCCAAGGATAGAACCAGAAGCAATGAATGGAAATTGCAAAGAGGCAAACTTAGACTTGATATCAGTAAAAAAATAAGCAAACAAATATAAAAACCTTCCTAACAATTAGACCTTTCTATGGAATGAGTTGCCTCCTTGGAGGTCTTCAACCCAAGGTTAGATAATCACTTTTTGGGTATGTTTTAATGGGAATTTCTTTCATATTTGTTTTGGACTAGAGGTTTGAGGTCCCTTCCAACTCTCAAATTCTATGATTTTCAACTTAATCCAAAGGAGAAATAGGAAGAGCTTTGTGAGAGAAGAGGGATTTTATGGGGTGTGGTTGTCAATGTGCTAAGTAGTGATAGAGGTAGTCTTAAGTGTTAGTGGGGTGATAGTGTGAAGAGAATAACAACTTTGAAGTCATAATTACCCAGAAAGATTTTGTTAGCAGTCCTGGGTGGCAGTGCTATTAGAAGGAAATATGAAGACTGAGGATTATTCCCCATTAAGTATGGATATCAGAGTTTTCAGTTACTTTCATTAAGCTTGCAATGTTTGTATTTTTGTCTCAGTTAATATTGCTTTTTAAGCTCAGCATAGGCAGATTTCCTTCCTATAAGAGAAAGTGAAGCGGATCAGGGTATACATCACCACGTATGTTGTTTATTATCAGGAACAATGAAATATTCCCTTAAAAATAAACAAAGATTGTGAAAATCTAGGAAAAAAGGATCTGAGACCTGAGGTGGGGTGTGTGTGTGTGTGTGTGTGCGTGTGAAGAAGAGTAAATTGGATATTTTGAGTAGGGAGCATTTGTTTGTCATCTAAGGACAAAGTAGATTCATGAGTGCTATTAGATGACAGATTATCCAACAAAGATCAGAAAAAAATAAAAGTTTATGCAAGGCTCTGACTACCAGGTTAAAGATATTGAGGTAGATATTTGTTAACAACAATGGGAGAAGACTTTTGAACCCAAGAAATGAAATAATCCCTTTCTAAAATTTGTCAGTTGGTGAACATTTATTAAGGACTTATTCTGTGCTGGGCACTGTACTAAATATTGCCAATACAAAGAAAGGCAAAATACCATACTTTCTCTTAAGGGACTCATTGTAATGGAAGACATGACATAAGGTTTCCTGAAGGTGATAAGATTTTAGCTAGGACTTAATTAAATATGGGACTGAAGAGGAGAGGAAAGAGTATTCCAGGTATGTAGGACATTTAGTGCAAATGCCTACCAGAGCTTGGTAGATGGACTGTGGTCTTAAGTGTCACTGGATCCCCTGGAAGGGGGCGGATATTAAGATTTAGGAAGACTGAAAAGGTAAGAGAAAGACAGATTATTGAGTGCCAGAGATGGATGACAAACTACTCAATTCTGATGAATCATATGGGCACATACACTTTGACCAGAATGAACATTAGAAAGAAAGCCTAGGGGCAGCTAGGTGGCGCAGTGGATAGAGTACCGACCCTGAAGTCAGGAGGACCTGAGTTCAAATTCGGCCTCAGACCAAACACTTGACACACTAGCTGTGTGACCCTAGGCAAGTCACTTAACCCCAATTGCCTTAAAAAAAAAAAGAAAGAAAGGAAGGAAGCCTTGCTAAATTTTAGATAATGAAGTTTTAAACAAAAACACTTGGAGGCCTTAGAGGAATGGCTAGTGTTTTCTTCAGAGCTGTTTATTGAAGGCAATCTATTTGGAAATAAAAAAGCATATTTAGGAAACAAACAGCCAATTAGTTTAGGAGATGATGTTTGAGACTAGGAATTGAATTTAAGGGTAATACCTATTTTAAGCTGTATGAATGACAGCTCTCCTAAGGCGAGGATGGAGTGCACCTAACAAGGACTGGTAAATATGTACTTGCATGATGTCTTTCAAACCATTTAAAAAGGGTTTTTTAATGTTATTGTTTTGTTTTTTACATCACAGTCATCTTCTACTCCACTCCTTTCAAAATATGTCTTGCAAATCAAATCAGAAGGAATTTAAACTGAAAAAGGAAGAAAAAAATGTCTATATATCTACCAAACTAGATAACAAAAAATTAGCTACAATGTAGAAAGAAGAGTAGCAGTTGAGATATCCAGGTGTTCACAGAAAACATCTAAGAAAGAAGCCTGCTGTTAACATTCCTGTCTTCAAATTTCAATAGAAATGCACAAAGTGTGACTAACAAGCAAGATTAAACTAGAGATTTTAAATGAAGGAGGCAAATTTGAGCTTATATATATGGCTGAACCTAAGTGGGATGAAATAAACAATTAGAAAAATAGTTCTGGACAGGTATAACTTATTCAGAGTAAATTTTGTCAAGCACTGGGGTGTTTATTAGATGTTTGTTGATTTATGATATAGAAGTGATGTGGGATTATAAATCTAATGACAGTTTCTTTATAAGGTGAGGGAATCAACATTGAAAACTAATTTTTTGGAAGAATTTTATTTTTTATTCTAAATTTAAACACCAAATAAAATGGACATTTCTGTTTACGTAGTGAAACAAAAAAGGATTGTACACAAAACTCTCAATCTGTTACATATAGCTTGCTTTTCTTTTTAAAATTTAACATGTGCCTTTCAAAGCTATTTGGATCTAATTCTTACAAGAGGGAGGAACTGGGCTCTAATTCTCACCAACAGAGCAGAATGAGGAAGAAGCTGGGATGCAAGTTCTTGAAGAAAACAATAGCCCAGGGAAGAGTTTATGGCCCTTTTTCATTTATATAGAAAGGTGTTTTACTTCCTCTTGTTAGTTATAATGTTCTTATTGTTTCACCACTTCCAAAATTTATACCACATGGTGCACAGGGAGTCAGGGACTTGTTTAAATCTTAGCTTTCTTAAATTATTTTTGTTGTTCTTGGGCCTGGATCTGGGTTTAGAATCTTCAGATTGGGTATCTTATCTTTGGGTTCGTTTTGGATTGAGGCCAAGTGCTGGAGGTCAAGTAAGATAACAATGTACCAGATTAAACTTAACTCTTTTTAAAAGGAGGTATTAAATTGGTAGATCAGGTAAATAAAGGGAATGCTCTGGACCCAGTTTGAAGCATTTAAATAGTACTTACTCTGTGCCTGACACTATTCTAAGCACTTTTTACAAGTTCTTAGTTGTTCCTTATAACAACTTTGGGAGGTAGGTGCTAATAATAGGTAATAATAGCATCTGCTTCTCAGTGTTATATCAGAGTATATGATAAATTCCCAAATGTTACTCTTGTAAAAAGGAGAGAGATGGTTACTAGACAGTCGTAGAGTTAGGTGAATTCAGAACTGGTTACTAATGATAGCACCTATCTCTCAGGAGCAAGTGAGATAATATTTGTAAAGTACTTTGTAAACATTAAAGAGATATGTAAATGCTAGTTATTATTGAGACAGCCCAAAACCAATGTGTTCTTGTGTTACATTAAGAGAGTTAGATTCTGAGGCAGCTAGGTGGCGAAGTGGATAGGGCTCTAGTCTTGGAATCAGGAGGACCTGAGTTCAAATGTGGCCTCAGACACTTGTGTGATCCTGTCAAGTCACTTAACCCTGATTGCCTCACCAAAAAAAAAAAAAAGAGTTAGATTCCAAAAATAAGGCAGTAATCCTTTTGTATTCTGCCCTGATCACACTAAATCTGGAAAATTTTGTTCAATTCTGGGTGCTATGTTTTATTTTATTTTTGGTCTATCCTTTTTTTTCCCCATTTCTTTTTATTACTAAAATTTAAATACACAATAAGAAAAGAAAAAAGGAACATATTATAAATTTAAATACAAAATAAGAAAAGAAAGCTTGTCATGTGTACAACAGAATGTAAGAGGATTCAAAATACATAGCAATAAATTTCCATTTCAAGAAAGCCTATATAATAAATACTGTGCATTGTGTTGAGAGTTGTCCATCTTTTCTTTACTTCTTCCCTAAGTTTTCTTTTGTTTTCTGTTGTAAACTTTTTACTTTGTTCTTTTCCCCTCCTCTTCCCCCCCCCCAGGCTACAATTAAGCATGGATATATTTATATAGGTATATATGTACATATATAGATGTATACTTTACTAAAGAATTCTATTTCTGATCTTTTTGTTTATGTGTGTATCTCTTTATTTCCTATCATTCCCTAACTCTTTTACTTCCTTACCTGCTGCCTTGCCCTCCTATTACTTAACCTACCCCTCCTATGAATCCCTCCCTTATCCTCCCATTCCCATTAATCTAAACACCTTTCTATTCTCCCTCCTTCCCCTCTACAGATCCCTCCCTATCTCCTTAGCATTTTGTTTTTTTTTGAATTTAGAAGGCTTTTATGTATTGTTCCCTCTTGAACCCAGAACTAACATCCCTCCTCACCCATCTGATTTCTTGTCCATCCTTTCTTCCTGTCATAACTCATCTGTATAAGGTAATTACTCTTTTTAGCTGGTCCTAAATGTCTTTGCTTTTTAAGGTCATATCATACTCAGTTCTACCCCAGTCTTTCCTACACACTACCCAGTTACTAATAACAATCTTAGACATATGTTTTACATTTTACGTACATAGAAAGTAAACAGTCTGTCTTTATTGAGTCCCTTGTAATTAACCTTTGGTATGTACCTTATGTTTCTCTTGGCTCTTGTATGTCAAATCTTCTATTAAGTTCAGCTTTGTTTTTTAAACAAAGTCCTGAAAGTCTGACAGTTCATTAAATGTTCTTTTTTTTTCCATTTAAGATTATGCTTAGCTTTGCCGAGTATATTTTCAGCTGGAACTCCAGTTCTTTTGCTCTTCAATATATAGTGTTCCAAGACCTGCAGTCTTTCAGGGTTGCTGCTGCTAGGTCTTGTGTGATTCTAATTGTGGCACCACCATATTTGATTTGTTTTTTTTCTTGTTGCTCATAATATTTTATTCTTGAGCTGGGGTTTTGGAATTTGACTATAATATTCCTGTGAGTTTTCTTCATAGGATCTCTTTCAGGTGGTGATTGGTGAATTTTTTTTTCTATTTCTAGTTTTCTTTCTTGGTCTAATGCTTCAGGACAATTTTCTTTAATTATTTCTTATATTTTCATAGCAAGATTCTTTTTTTGATCATAGCTTTTGAGTAGTCTGATTATTCTTATGCTTTTTCTTCTTGATCTGTTGTCCAGATCAGTTGTTTTTCTTATGAGATGTTTCACATTCTCTTCTATTTTTTTCATTCTTTATATTTTGTTTTATGATTTCTTCATCTCTTATAACTTCCCTGGCTTCCTCTTGCCCAATTCTGATTTTCAAGGAGTCTTTTTCTTCCTTAAGTTTCTGGATCTCCTTTTCTAATTGTTTAACTTTCTTTTCAAATCTTATTTTTCTTGGATTGTTCTTTTATTTGTTTTTCCTCCATCTCTCCTTTGATTTTTAAAGTCTTTAAAGTTCTTCTGTGAATTCTTTTTGGGCAGGTGACCATTGATGTTAGTCTTGGTAGAATAGGGTTTCTTTGCTTCAGTATTCTCTGAAGACAAACCCTGGTCTTCTCTATTCCCATAGTAACTCTCTGTGGTTGGATTCTTTCTCCTTTGCCTCTGCATTTTTAATTTTTTATTATTTGTAATAGCTTAGTTTTTGTGATCACCTCTAGTCCTGTGGTATGGGGGGTAGTACCTCTGGCCTCAAATCCTCCTTCAGTTTTCCCCTGTGACCTGGAGCCTAAACTGAGACCTGCAGCCTCCTGTAAATGACCACAGCCAGTAGCTTCCCTGCCCCACTGCCTCTACATTCACCCCAGCGTGAACTGGTTCCTTTTGCCAAGTGCACATGGTGGGGGGGGGGGAGCAAATCTTGAGCTTGAAACTTTCTAACCTACTCTGCCATCTTCCCAGAATCCTCTCTTGGGATTTTTAGATTTTAGGGATTTTGGAAGAAAGAATCTAAAATGGAGGTCATTCAGGATGGTGAATGACTTTAAATTTATGGCATATGAAAATTGGTTGAAAGAACTGGGGGAAGAACATGCTAGCTGTCAGTACTTGAATAGCTGTCATCTGGAGGAAGGATTAGACTTGGTTCAGTTTGAACCAAGAAGGCAAAACTACCAGTTGGTGGAAGTTTGCAAAGGGCCAATTTAGGTCTAAATTAAGGAAAAACTTCATAGAATTAGAGCTGTCCAAAATATGAGCTGACTTGAGAAGTAGCAGAAGTAGTTGGTTCTTCATTGGATGTCTCCAAGCAAAGGCTGGATCACCACTTGTATACTATGTTGTAGAAGGAATTCTTTCTTGGGTATGGATTAGACAAGATGGCCACTGAGGGCCTTTCCAATGCTAAAATTCTGTGATTATATGATATGGTTCTCTGATTTTTCTTACCTAAGTACTTTATGAGTTACAACTAGGGCCTGGCAGCCTCCATCTCTTTGTGAGAGTTGAACTAATTTAAAGTTGCCACAATTGAGAGATCAAAGCAGTTCAGAAGCCATCCTAGCTAACAAGCACTTGAAGTCCTTACCAGACAGAGGGAGCCAGCAGCTCAGGATCACACTAGTTTGGGATACAGATTCAAGTATTAAATACCAGAAGGGAAGGTTACAAACAATAATTCCTTATGAAACCATGGAAACAGTGGAAGCAAATTTACAGGCTTGGCAGACTGTCCAAATAAGTAACATTAACACATTTATGAATGAAACTTAGCAAAATTGACAACAAATGTCTAGACATAAAATGAATGAGTTTATAATTGTTTCTAGAATGCTTAAAAAAACTTTATTTTTAATGTTCATTTTTTAAAATTTTGAGTTTCAAGTTTTCTCCCTTTCTTCCAGCCCCTCCCCCACCCCTTGAGAAGGCAAGCAGTATGACATCAATTATACATGTGAAGGCAAGCAAAATATATTTTCATATTAGCCATGTTGCAAATGGGAGAGGGGAGCAAAAAAATAAAGGAGATGAAAAAAGTATACTTCAATTTGCACTCAGTTCAGAGTTCTCTCTCTGAAGGTAGACAGCAATTTTTGCCTTGAGTCCTTTGGAATTATCTTGTGTCATTGGATTATAAAATATTTTTCATAAGCTCTAGAGGAACATTTATACCCTAACATCTCAGTGCCTTTTATTTAAATCACACATATAAAAAAAAAAGTAGAAATGGCACTTCAGAAAATGATAATAATAAAAATAATAGTGCTTTAAGATTTGGAAATAGTTTTATAAATGTTATCTTATTTTATCCGCATGACAAGCCTGGGAAATAAGGTGATTCTCAGAAGTAGTGTCTAGACTAGACAAAGTATGTTCTGAAGTATTATAATCTCTTAAAAGCATAAGATAGCTTCACATGATTTCTCATGGGGAGAGAAAAAAAATAGAAATAGGGGGAAAAAAAACAGCAGTATTGCTAACCAAAAAGATGGTTGAGAGGTCAATACTAAGTATTGATTCGGCCTACTTTTTCAGAATTTGGGAGGATGATATATTTTAATGATGTCCTTGATAAAAATAAAAAGGAAATATTTTCTGGTTGTTGAGTTGTTTCAGTTGTGTCCAACTCTTTGTGACTTCATTTGGGGTTTTCTTGGCAAAGATACTGGAGTGGTTTGCCATTTCCTTTCCCAGATCATTTTACTGATGAGGACACTGAGGCAAACAGGGTTAAGTGACTTGCTCATGGTTACACAGCTATTAGTATCTGAGGCCAGATTTGAACTCAAGAGGATGAATCTTCCTGACTCCAGGCCTGCATTGTATTGACTCTGCTATCTAGCTGCCCCACATATTTTCTTGTACTGGTACTTAGTAGTACCAAAATTCTTAGTGTAAGGACAAAATAAGCTCATATTGTACTGAAGACCATGCTGCAGTGCATTATAGTTAGGCTTAAAAGTGTTATAACTCATATTAAGGCTTTTGGGGGATAAGCCCTTTTTACTTTTATTTTTACTTGGTAAAGGTTTAAGACTTATGCATGATTTGGTTACAAAATAAGGCTAAATATTTTTCAATAGTGTAAGAGATATTTGAAAAAAAATTTTTTACCATTTTATCAAGATATAGTTAATTGTGTTTTTCAGCATTGTATATTTCCTATTTTTTCAAACAGTTTATGTAGTATTGGAATTAGTTCTTTAAATGTTGGGTAGAATTTACTTAAAAATGCATATAGTCCTGGGTTTGTTTTTTGAGGGGGAGTTGATCTATATTTTGTTCAATTTCTAAGATAGGGTTATTTAAGTACTCTATTTCCTGTTCTGTTAATCTGGGTATAATCCTGAAATCATGATAAACCTCACTTTATCACAGAAATTTCTACTTAAAATTACAGATACCTGCCCTTTCCCACCATTTACTTCCTGCTAATTTTCCTATGTAACAAAGGAAGGCATCAGCATCTTCTTTTTTTCCCTTTGGGAATTTATTATTGGTTATATTCATCTCCTCTACTTTTCTTTCTTTTTCTTTGCAGGTAAATTTTACCATTTTAACAAAATTATTTCCTAGTTCTTACTTATAGCCTACTTTTTCTAAGTAGCACTTGTTCTAACAAAATTCTTGTCATCAGAAAAGAATTTATGGAATTCCTTATATTTGACCTCTAATTCGCTTTTTAAGTTTTGCCTTTTCCACAACATTTTTTATTATTTTTTCTCTGTTCTCAGCATTTAACTTCTAGTTCTTTAAAATTAATTTTTTAAAAAATTCTGAACTTAAACCCCAGTCTTCAGAAGAGCTTTTCCATGTACACAACAATACCAAAAAAAGAAATTGTTTATTAATTGAATCTATGAATCTCTGTCTAGTTTACTATAATCCATTTTTATATAATTCTTACCACCTCTTTAATTTGCTGTCTCCTTAGCATGTGAATTGTGAGATAGAAGTATACTTATTTCTTCAGAATTATCTTCTTTCAAAAGTTAATGTAGTGTAACTATGTATGTACTAACATACTATGTATTACAAATATTTTCTTAATTTTGACTATTTTTGTTTCATCTTTTTTAATTAGAAGTTCTTACGGGGATAGGAGGAAAATGTTATTGGTTTTCCTGTATATGTACTATATGTGAGGGAGGATGGATTTATTGCAGATGAACTGCTTAGCCTGGCTTTTTAAGCCCCACTGCAATCTAGGGGCAGCTAGGTGGCACAGTGGACAGAGTATCAGTGTGGAGGCAAGAAGACTCATTTTCCTGAGTTCAAATCTGGCTTCAGCCATTTACTCGCTCTGTGACTCTGGCTAATGATTTAACCCTGTTTGCCTCAGTTTCGTCATCTGTAAAATGAGCTAGAAAAGGAGATGGCAAACCACTCCAGTATCTTTGCCAAGAAAATCCCAGTTGGGGTCTCAAAGAGTCAGACATGACTGAAACAACTGAACAACAACTACAATCTAGTTCCCCTCTGCATTTCTAGTTGCTTCAGTATTAAAGATCTTTTCCTTGATCTGTTCTATTCAAACTGGCCTTTTAGCTGTCTGTAATTCATGACCAGTATTCCACCTCTGGCCTCCATGTCTTCTTACTATTGACTTTATTTCTGGGATGCAGTGTCTCCTCACCTGCTTTGTTGAATCCCTAGGCTTTCTTCAAAGCATAGCCCGTGTGCTGCCTCTTACATGAAGCCCTTTCTGAGCACTTGTATTTACTTATGCATATATAGGATGTGAGCTCCTTGGGGTCAAGGATGTTTTGATTTTTTTCTTTGTGTCCCCAGTACTAGCCTTGCACTTGGCACATAATAGCTGCTAAATAAATGTTTGTGAAATTAAGTCTGTAAATTGAAAATAATATACTCTGTCCTATTTTATACTATTGTTTTGAGAATCTGAACTTTGCTTAATGCCTAGCACAGCCCTTGGTATAGTAGAAATTTAGTACATTTTTACTGATAGCTATTATTGTTTATAAAACATATAGCTAAGACTCAGAGATTATTGTTTTATATGACAGTATGAATTGATTTTAAAATACTTTTAAAAGCTGATTTTTTTTTTAATTACATAAGACTAACGAAGTACTCAGTAGTGATCATATTGAGGAATCTAATCATTTCTCAGTAGCTTCTTGTTGTATATCTGTATTTAAGATCTATTTGGTGTTGCTATTTTCTAAAAAAATTAAGTTGAAACATATCTTTAATAGCTTTTGACATTGGTAAACAGCAGGTTTTTTGTTTGTTTTTGTTTCCAACAGGGGGTCCTTAGTAGAGTTACAGAATCTGTTAAGAGCATCGTCCCAGCATGGCTGCAGAAGTACTTCATCAAGAATGAAACTGCTTATGTACATTCAGATGACAACAGTGAATCAAGACATTGGCAAGAGAATACACAAAATGATCATCTTTTATATACAGATGAAGAAAACCCAATTATTAATGATGGGAGGATCACTCCAGACCAAACAGTCAGTGCTGCAGAAGGTAAGTGGAAGGATGGGTTATTAGTGCTATAATTCCACTTGTTTTGATTTTTAAAATTTTCATTTAACCTAATTATTGTTGAAATCTAGCCAAGTTATTATTGAATGAATGCTACCTAAGAAGAAATGAGTTATAAATAATATATGTTCTGGTACTATAACTTCATGGGTCCTTTTTTATTTGGTTGTTTCATGGAAAATTTCATAGTTCTTCAATGGTGGAATGGCATTTATTTATTTATTCTTTGTTAAAATTTTTCTTGATTTGTTTTTTTTAATCGTCACAGAACACTAATAAAATACATGTTTTTGAAAGCTCTAACTATATAAATGCAGTCAACTGGCTACAATAATTAGCATTATTATCTGTTCATTTTGGGTGTTCAGTGGTGTGGATTCCTCTAAAAGTTTGGAAAAAGGCCAGAGTGAATAGAACTAATAAGAGAAGAAATGCTAAATCTAACCTTTTCCTAAATAACATTAATTCACTATACAGTTTTTTTGGTATACTTTTATCCTTACTAGAAATAGCAGAATAAATTTTGTGTATTTGCTGAAAGGTGCTTTCATGCTATGAATGAAAACCTGCTAAAATAGAACAATTACCTTGCCATCCCAAGATTTATAAGGTAGAAGTTTACCATCTAACTTTGTATACCTGAGCTTAACCGAAAAGGGACTGTAATAATCAGGGAGATCACATACCATAAAAACAAAAGCTCCCATAAGCTTATTTATTATCTCTACTGAGATAAATCTTAGATCTATATATCCCATCAAAGTATCTTTCCAAGTTCCAGTCCTACATCATGAGCTGCTTTTTGGATATCTCCTTCTTGGATGTCCATTAATATCCCTAGCTTACCATGTCCAAAGCAACTTTTTATCTTTCTCCCAAAATTCACCCTCCTTCTTAAACTTCTCATATTTCTATTGAGGATATCACCAACTTGCTGATGACCTCAGTTTGAAACCTTAGAATCATCTTTGACTTCTCACTCTCTCACCCTCCTTAGATAGTTGCCAAGTCACTTCTAGTTTCACAATATTTCTCACATAATGCCCCCTTCTTTTAACTCACTGCCACCATTCTAGTTCAGGCTTCACTATCTCTCTCCTACACTGTTGTAATAGTCTCCTAGTTGGTGCCCATGCCTCCAGTCTCTCTTCTCCAACCTAACCTCTATATATTTGTTAAAAGTGACTATTTTTGAAGCGTGAGTCTGATCACTTTCTCGCTCATCTAACTCTACTGATTCCCTCTTCAATGTAAAAAACCCATATCCAGTGCTTTTAAATTATTATACCATTGTATTCAAGAAATGGGAATGGAAAGGAATGGTCGGATTGAGGACTATTGTATAGGTAGAATCGAATCTTTAGCATTTGGGAAACAACTGGATATGTGGGCTAAGAAAGAAGGAAGAGTCAAAGATAACTCTGAAGTTACTGAGATAATGATGGTGCTGTCAGTTAAAATAAAGAAGTTGGGGATGAGGGCTTTAGAAATTCAGTTTTGTATGTGTTGAACCTCTGGGGATATGAGGGGGATATATAGGTGGAGATAACTAGCAGTTGAAAATATGGGATGGACACTCTGAGATGAAGTTTTGAACATTTGTATTCTAGTCAAACTGATGCTGTTTCTTCTCATTTGTTCTTTTTTACTTCTGTACATTTGTTAGAAGTCTCATGTAATATATTCTCTATCTCTTAACTTCTTTCAGGCTCCACCTCAGGTACCTATACTTCCATGTAGTTGTCCCTGATTTGTCTTCTCAGTTGAAAGTAAACTCTTCCTTCTTAACATTTCTTATAGCATGTTGCCTGGATTCCTCCTTTGCCCTTTTTCATTCTTCTTTGTATTATACTTGTGTACCTGGCAGTGTTAGGAGGTAGTGGCTAAAATGCTGGCCTTGAAGCCAGGACCTTGAATTTAAGTCCTACTCCTGATACTTAACTAATTCTCTGATCATGGACAAGTAACTTAATCCTTCAAAGCCTCAGTTTTCTTTATTTGTAAAATCAGGCTGATAATAAATACTTTTCACAGGGTTGTAAAGAATGTGTTTTTTCAAATTGTAAAGTGTTATATGAAAGTGACTTCTTATCATGTTGTATCCCTTCTCTTACAATATGAATTCTTTCACAAAGAACACAGTGGAAGAATATTATTAAGTTGCTTGTCGAAGCAAATGTAAGCATTTTATCATTATTTAATACATTTTGAATTGAAAAACACTTGACTAGATGATCTCTAAGATCACTTCTAGCCCTGAAATTCTGTGAATCTTTGTCATATACAGCTCTGATAGTGTCGTTTCATTGTCTCCAAACCTTTATTAGCTCCCCAATACCAAAGGAAAAAAAGCTTACCAAACTTTCATTCAATCTGACCCCTATTTTTCCAATCTTATTTCATGCCACTCTCCCATATATACTCTATGCCCCAATCAGATTAAGCTATTTGCTGACTCCCAGACATAAGCTATACTTTGTTTCTATGCTTTTGCTTTCATCATTAACATACATCTGTGATATAACTTCATCAGGCCATCCCTGATTTTCTTCCTTCTGGTAGTCAGAAGTAATTTCTCTGTTAGCTCATATCATTTTGCTCTAATATCCCTTCTAAACATCCATGTGTCTATTTTTATATTATAGGTACTCAAATATGTCTGATCTCCCTTATGATTATAAATTGCTTATGAGTAGGGGCTTTGTATGTTTTTGTATCTCCTTCACCACCAAACACAGGCCTTCTTGTTCTCTCAAATCACTTATGTTGTCCCTTCTTTTTTAAGTTACTGTGTATATACTGTGTATATTTCCTCCTCTTCACAGCCAAACACTTAGAAAATGCCCTCTAAACTTGTTACATCCAGTTTCTCACCTCCACTTCAATTCTTACCATTTTGCATTCTGGCATCCTTGATTGGACAGTCTCTTAATTTGCTAAATCAGTTGACTCTTTTTCTAGGCCTCATCTTTCTTGACCTTTTCTAGCATTTGTTCCTAACATTTTACATTGTTGATCACCCCTTTCTCCTAGTTATTATTATCTCTGATTTTCTGTGACATTGCTATTTTCTAGTTCTTGTCCTACCTTGTCTCACTTCTTTCCTAGTCTCCTTTACTGGGTTATCATCCATGGGTTGAATTGGATATCTCCCAAGGCTGTTTTCTTTGTACTCTTTCTCCTTAGTGGCATCCTTAGTTCCATGGGTTCAGTTATTTGTAAGTGGATGATTCTCATGTACATGTGTACATACTCACAGAACCTGTAGCTTGAGCAGGAAAAGGTAGAGACATACATAGATAATCTCAGAATATTTTTTTCAGTTTATATTACTACCGATTTGTTTCTTTCTGATTTTATGATCACTGATAGACCCTCAGAGATAAAGGAAATTGATTCAAAAGTAACAGGTGGCTCAGCTTAGAGAGGCAGTTTGATATAAGGAATAAAATACTGGACTTGGAGCTTTGAAGACCTGAATTCAAGTGCTGACTTTGACTCTTAATAGCTGTATGAATACAGGCAAGTCACTTAAATCTCTTTGACCGTTTATGATCCCCTATGTAAATCTGAGGATTAGACTAGATGGCCTCTTAGGCCACTTTCACACACACACACACACACACACACATATAAGATAATGGTGGTTATCTTATAAATGTCTCAAGCTCAATATGTCCAACTGAAACTGAGTTAATATTCTCCCTGAAGCTTACCCTTCTCCCTAATTATCTTTTTCTGTTGAAGCACCACCATCCTTCTTTCATTCAGGTGTTTAACTCTTCCCTCTTCCATATCTGGTCAGTTGTCAGTTATTGTTACTTCTTCCGCAACATAGCTTGCCTCTATCCCTGTATGCTTATATTGCCACCACTGTAGTATAGTCCTTTATCATATCTCTTACCTAGATTACCAGTCTCTCTGTCTCAAGTCTCTCCACTCCTCATCATCCACACATTTGTCAAAGTGATATTTCTAATGTACAAGTCTGACCATTTCTCTCTATTCATAAAGCTTTAATAGCTTTCTATTTAAGATCAAATACAAACCCATCTGTGTGTCATTTAAATTCCTTTATAGTCTGGCTCCAGCCCATCTTTTCAGATACATTTTTTATAGCATTTTTATGTGTTCTTCATATTAACCAACTGACCTACCTGCTCTTATTTCCCTCCTCTGTGCCTTTGCAGAGGATGTCCCTCATTCTAGGAATGCTAGGAGACCACTTGTTGTTCCTAGCTATACTGAAGGATCTGTCTTTATTGATTCCCTCCTAATCTCCAATAGTCATCAGTGTCCTCTATTACTTTATATGCAGTTTGCATTGTTATCTGTGTACCTGTTGTGTCATTGTGTTCCATGTCCTGTCCCTTTACCTCCACCTAGTAAAATGTAATTTTCTTGAGGACTGGTACCATTTCATTTTTGTCTTTGTGTTCCCAAAACTTAGCATAGCACAGTGCTTGGTACTTAATAGGCACCAAACAAATTTTTGTTGAACTGCATTATACATCATAAATATTGGTTGAATGAATATAGGAAAAGATATCTCATTCATAGTTGACTGGAACCTCAAACCGATAAGGCAGAGATGAAATTTTACTTAAGGGTTCAGAAATTAGTCCTGTAGGTACATCTGATAATAAGTAGTGTTTTGATGGGATAGTGTTACATTTTTATCATATTGCATATTCATTATATTGATGGTTTCCCTTTAAGAACCTTCAACAAGTAGATCTGCTTTAAATTATCCGGATGTTTTAACAAGGCCTTCTCTTCATCGGAGCCACTTGAATTTCTCCATGTTGGAATCCCCAACATTACATTGTCAGCCATCTACATCCTCCACATTCCCAGTTGGCAGTTCTGGGTTCTCATTTGTAAAAGAAATCAAAGATTCTACCTCTCAGCATGATGATGATAACATCTCAACTACCAGTGGCTTTTCTTCAAGAGCTTCTGATAAAGGTAATCTTTAGTTGTGATCACTGTGGTAGATTTTATAGGAATCAAAGATTCAGACCTGGAAGGGACCTCAGAAGCCATCTAGTCTGACCTTCTCATTTTATAAATGAGGAAGCTGAGGCCCGGAGAGGTTAGGGTAACTTACTCAAGGTCATACAAGTAATATCAAGGATAGAATTTCAACATAGCTTCTTTTGACTCTAGAGTCAGTGCTTTTTCTGTTTTACCATGTTGCTTTTCATTTAAATGGTATAGTCTGGTAACCGAACTGAGCTTTTTCCTTAAGTGGAGGTTTGGAATTCACGGCTCCACCCTCCAATCTGAGAAGTATAGATAAGGTGGTGGTCCTGGACTGATGAGATCTTGGAGGATAATGGAGTCATCCCAGTAATGAGCTTCCTGGGCCATTGGTGGAAAAAGTCCCAAAGTAGTATAGCCAGGGGAGAAATGAGCATATATTCATAAGTATATTTTTTCACTTTTCAGATATAACTGTTTCAAAGAACACTTCAGGGCCACCTCTGTGGTCCCCCGAAGCTGAACAACGTTCTCATTCACTCTCACAGCATACTGCCACCAGCTCAAAGAAACCAGCATTCAACTTGTCTGCCTTTGGAACACTTTCTCCTGTGAGTCCCAAATAATAATGTATTTAATCACATTAGTTTTGTGGCTCTTGCTTATGGTCTGTCATTGTTTTTCACTGCAGTCACTTGGGAATTCTTCAATCCTTAAAACAAGCCACCTTGGGGATTCTCCTTTTTACCCTGGTAAAACAACTTATGGTGGTGCAGCAGCAGCTGTTAGACAGTCTAAAATACGAAGTACACCTTATCAGGTAAAAAAAAAGAATGGTTTGTGATTTGGGGAATGGCTTTGCAGTAATTTATTTTTAAAAATCTCAAAGATCAGAAGTGACTTTTTCTTGAATGCTTCATCTGCAATTCAGGAAAGATCTTTATTGTGAAAGATATTCCATGATCCTTTTTGTGGACTTTGTTTGTAGTAACCAATACAACAGTATAGCTCATTGCTTGTGTTTGAACCACTTCCTTCCTCAATTATTGTTTTTGAAAATAGTTTGATCAAAATAAGTAAATTACATGCTTCATTATTTTGATTTTACCTTTTCACATTTCTTTGAATTTTTGAATTAGAAAGTTTATTCTCTGTCTACAGATTTATTATTTTTTAAAAATAAAAATAGTTCATAGATAATGATAGAAAGATTTCAAAATCACTGCAAAAGGGATATTTGCTAATTTCTTCTTTAATTTTTTTTTTAATAGAATTAGTTACTACCTCTCTGATTACGTATAGTTCCTAATCTTTAGTGATCACCAGACCCTGCTCCTTTATTTTACAGAGGGGAAAATTGGCTCAGAAATGTTAAATGCAAGATCATATAATTTGTAAGTGGGAAAACAAGGATTTGAACCTTAGTACTTTGCCTCTAGATCTGTTTTTATTTTTTTTTAACATCACATAGATGAAGCCTATAAATTCTGTAATTGTCTACTGAATTTTTATGAAGCTTATGCACTAGTAGCAAATTTTATTTTTGTATTCTTTTGCATTTGAAGAAGTCAGCATGTGTTAATGAAATATAAATGCTTGAAACCATTAATGTTACTAGTTAATCTTGTTGCTTTAGTGAACAGTATAGTGAAGACAAAAAAAATGTTGTCTTTTATTTTTGTATTAAACTTGTTATCCCCAAGCATCTGTCAATGATCACAGAATCAAAATAAATTTGTGATAGTTGAATAAACTACTTTTGAGATTGTAGATGTTAAAAGTTTCACATTGGCAAAATAGCAGTACCCACAAATAAGCTAATGAATACTTGATGAAGTTAGAAAAATAATTCTTTTTCAAAGTAATTATGACTTTTAAAAAAATTTTCTATGAGCTCTTTGTAAATTATTTGAAAATGGGTTATATTTAGATTGTATCTTCTGCTCTAGGTTACTCATTACTGAATAGAGAAGAACAGGGTCAGCTAACCTGTGTTGTTTTTATGGTGGCAACATGATTATTGGAATGTTGTAATCCACGTTTGTATGGAAGTGATCATTAGAATTTATAAGCCCAGCAGGATTTCTTGTGGTCTATTGTGGGCCAGTTGTTTCAATTCTTTTATTTTTATTTTTTGTTTCAGTTTTTTAATGTTTATTTCCTAAGCTATAATAGAAGAAGCCTTTATACAAAGGGGAAAGTGTGTGTGTGTGTGTGTGTGTGTGTGTGTGTAAACACAACCTCAATATTCCAAAGGTCTTGGATTGCATTGTGTGCACGTGTACTTCTTCTTGTAACACAGACTGTAGCACCTCTATATCTACATGGTTCTTTGAGAGTTTCTGAAAGTGATCTTATTAGTGAGGAGCTTCTCTAAATTTAGTTAAGTCCTTGTCCTGCCCATTACTAGGCCATTTGTGAAGCTTTTTCATCTTGGAACTTGCCAGAGCTTATACTTTGTATACCTTTTGAGAACCTACCATCATTTCCTTGCTATGGTGATATTTAAATATCTTTATTGACCTTATTTTTTGTTATTATAATTGTAGGAAATCATTTGATATACTAAAACTTAAGGGGCCAACAGGATATTTTACATGTTGGCAATTTTGAAGGCTTTATCAGTCAGGTTCCATTGGGTCTTAAGATTTTTTTTTTTTTTTTCTTTCAGATTTTATTTATTTATTTATTTAGGCTAGGTAGTGGGGTTAAGTGACTTGCCCAGGGACACACAGCTAGTAAGTATTATGTGTCTGAGGCCGGATTTGAACTCCTGACTCCAGGGCTGGTGCTCTATCCACTGCACCACCTAGCTGCTCCAAGATTTCTTAATTTGTGTATGTTGGAATTTCATTGTAACTAGAAAATTATGTGATGCACCTGGCCCAGAGCTTCATATTTGATATAACAGTGCAGTTTTCTTTAAATTGATGTTGCACCTGGATTAAGTTATAGGAAAAATAAATCATAGCAAAAAGATACGTATGTATCTAAAAATAATACATACGTGTGTGTGTGTGTGTGTGTGTGTGTGTGTGTGTGTGTGTGTGTGTG
>NW_020940355.1:7586846-7693331 GCF_900497805.2 Vombatus ursinus
TGTGTGTGTGTGTGTGTGTGTGTGTGTGTGTGTGTGTGTGTGTGTGTAAACCTAAACAGATATCACTAACTCTACGGAGTGTCAGAAAATATTAAGACCCAGAATACTCTGATTAATGCACAATGCTTAGCATCCTGGATTTGCAGTGTACTATTACTAATATATTATTGCATGCTGTGGTACTCTGTGTGTTACCAAGTCTTCTTGTTTCTATAGCATCTTTCTCATATGTATCCCCTTTTTCTTTACTCATCTACCATCCTGGTGCAGGTTTTCGTCAGTTTGGATGCCTGTCTATTGCAATCCTCTTTTTGGTTGGTTTCTCTTTAAAGTCTACTCTTATCTATCTGCCACTCATTTGTCACAGTAATTTTTTTCTAAACCATAGTGATCACATTACTTTTCTAATTCAACAAATTTCACTCATTCCTTATTATCTACAGGACAAAATGTAGAATAATCTGTTCAGCAGTTGAGGCTCTTCACAAACTAGCCGTTTCCCGTCTTTCTAGTCTTAATATTTTATTCCTCTACATTATGATCCAGTCACACCAGCCTTCTTACCTCTCCTTATACGTGGTACTTCATCTTTCAACTCTTTGCCCTCTAACTGGCAGTGCCCCATACCTGGCATGCTGTCCTTCCTTACCCTCCTGGATTCCTTCAAGACCCAGCTCAAACCCACCTTCTACAGATTTTTTCCCTCTCTCATCCCACTTGCTAGTGCTTTTCATATGAGATTATCTTCCCTCTATTCTATATATCTTATACCTAAATATGCACACATATGTATTTGTACAGACATCTACACATACATTGGTATGTTGTCTTCCCCGTTTAAATGTGAGCTTCTTGAAGACAAGGACAAAAGATTTTTTTACCCTTTTTTTTTCTTTTTTTGGGTACTCCCTATGCTTATCACAGTACCTGGCACTTAGTAAAAGCTTAATGCTTGTTACTTTGTGTCTGTGTTATTTTGTCTGTGAAAGCATATAAAAATCTCTTTATTTGAGTCCTTATTTTACTTTGGGTACATTTCAACTCTATGAGTAGTTTTAACCATCTAGTTTTCATAAAATATGTGCTCTGAATTTTGCATTCCAACAAGTGAAACAGGATTTTCTTTACAGGCACCAGTCAGAAGACAGATGAAAGCCAAGCAAGTTAATTCACAATCCTATGGAGTAACTAGTTCAACAGCCCGACGAATATTACAGTCTTTGGAGAAGATGTCAAGCCCTCTAGCGGTAAATAATTTCTCTTCTATTCAAATGCAAGAATTTTTTTTTTTAAAGAAAATATCTGAACTTTTTGGGGAAACATTGTCTTCAACTTTGTTTAACAGGATGCAAAACGGATCCCATCTGCTCTTTCTTCTCCTTTATCTTCTGTAAGTTGAGTTGGCCCAAAATGATTGTTTTTTACTAGCAAGAAAAAAGCATTTCAGAGGGATTTCCTGTACTTAATAGTTTCTTATTTTTCAGCCCCTGGATAGGAGTGGTTTAGACATCACAGATAATCAGGGTAAAAGGGAAAAGGTAAGACTTTTTTTTTTTTAGCAGTGGCAAGTGATAGTTATACATAACTAAATTTTAAGAAGTTGATAGTTTATTCCTTATAATGCTAAGAAATTTTAAACATCCTCTAGTGTTGAATTACAACTCTAGCATACTTTTCAAGAAGGCTAAGCCACATACTTCACGTTTAAAGTTTTTAAACATATAGGCTTTGTTGCAGTGTTTGTGCAAAGTAGGTTCTCAAATGTTTTTGGCACTTGTTTGGAAAGTTTGAAGGGGAGCTTTATTGTCTTTTGAAAGAAAAATTGGAGCAAGCAAAATTTGGGAAGCTTCAGTAATTAGGTCTAGTAAACTTTAGACCTCATTGAGAGTAAGAATCATTCCTGTAAACTCTAGCTAATGTAATAAGTTTCTTTGAAATCTGTAAAAAATTTCTTTGTACACCCCTTTAGAAACTTATATGCTATACTTGTTTTTGTAAGGCTGGCTTAACCACAGATTGAATGAGGTGTATGTTGATAGTGTTCACTGTAATAAATTGGGTCAATTTCTGTTAATTGTGTAGAACAATATCATGAAACAGGCAAATCTTAGAAAACTAGCAGTCAAAGCAAAACAAGAAACCCTCATCCCCTCTGTTAGAAGCCTTATGTGAGTGAGGAAGGAGTGATTGGCAAGGTCAGTAACTCCAACCTTGGAAGGTCCTTCAAAACAACTGTAAAATGATACCATTTCATTCAAAGATAATTGGATAATGCCATCATGATGCTGATGTCCTATTTTTTGAGAACAAACCAACATTATGTATTCTCTTTCTTCCGCATGCTACTACTACTTATTTAAATTAAATCTGTGGGTGCAAACTGCGTGCTTATTAATAGGTCTTTCCCAGCACTTAGTACAGTGCTTGGCACACAGGCACTTGCTTAATAAATGTTTATTCACTGACTGACTGCCTATGTAGCGCACAATGAAAAGAACACCGAATTTGCAGAAGACCTAGGTTCAAATATTACCTCTATGAAAATTACTTAATTTCAGTTTTTTCATTTAAAAAAATTATCTTTTTTTTCCCATTAACAGGCAGTTTTTCTCCTAACCTCTCCTTTTTTTTTGTTTTGTTTTTTTTTTAATTTTGAGTGAGAAGGTTGTAAATGATCTTTACGAGCCTTCTCATCGGAATAAAATTTAGAGTTTCTTGTGAAAGAGTTGGTCCTTAAAAGTTTTTAGCAGCTATCTGGAACTTACCCCAAGAGATTCTGTAAGACACCCTTGCTTTATTGAACAAATAGTGAAATAATTAATATGATGAAATATCTGATGAATCTTTACCAAGATATGAAGACTATCCTCAATAAAATTTTTATGTGGTTAGAATATCTGCTGGCAAAAAATGAGTCCCATTGCATTCTTATAGTTTAGTATTTCATGAGTAGACTGTTGTATAGAACAGTGAGGTCAAATTTGATTGCAAATGGGTCCACTAAACGGTTCCTGTGGGCTGCATAGTAACTTAGAAAACCACACATTAACATTATTTTCATTGTATTTTTATTTATTTTGTTAAATAATTTCCCAATGACATTTTAATCTGATTTGGGGTTGGCTGCTCTTAAGCATGCGGTGGGCAGTGAGTTTGATACCTCTGGTGTAGAGGACCTCATTTAGTCACACTTGTGATGAGGACTTTGCCAAGATGTTACTCTGAAAACTAGTGCTGTTTACAGCTGTTGTTGAGTGAAAGAAGTCTATTCATAGTATTGCAGTCTTTGGACAGCAAGGGAAGTTCTTGGCTGTAGTAATCTTAAACAACACAGTGTTTTTTCTATCCTTCAGTATTGGAATTGGAGTGTTGACAGAACACTTGTGTGCTTCAGATAAAACTCATTCATACATTGCAGACAGTAGTTTTCTCATTCTGTATGCTAAAATAATTATCATGTTTGTGCTTTTAATATTGTCATATTATGGTTTGAATTTACTAGTGAGTAATTCTTTCAGTTAGAGAAATTGATTGCCTCAAGTTTATTTTCACTATCCAGTTTGCATTGGGGGTCTTAATTAGGACTCCTCTGAAGTTTTAGAGAGAATAAATATACATTGATTTGGGCATAGATGAAGTAGAAGTCAATTGGGCATGTGTAACATAGAAGAAACTAAAACCCAGTTGTGAGAATTTAAAACATTCTTTCATTAGCCTAAAGGTAATGATTTTGACTCTGAATCTAGTTAGACTGGCTATAATTTCATTGTTTTGGTTATGTAGGAAGGGAGTCACTAAACTTTAATGTTATCATTTGCCCCACATTTAGAATCTTAAATTTCAGATTATGAATTAGTACCCACCTTGATTATTATTATCGGTCTTCTTCTTCAACATTCTTTACTGTTGATTTGTGTCTATGATATACTGTTTAGAGATCATGCTACTGCCGATAGCCTTTTTTGTTTACCTTCAAGCTGTTAGCAAATTGTTTTTAGATGAATAAAATTGATCCAAAAAAATTGAAAATAAGAGTAGTACTTTTGATTTCTGCTTCTTGTTAAGGTGGAAACCCTCTATCCTCCTGTTCAAAGACTCATGACCCCAAAACCAATTTCTATAGCAACCAATCGGTCAGTGTATTTTAAACCGTCTTTAACTCCATCTGCTGAAGGAAGAAAGACTAATCAGAGAATAGATAAAAAGCACAATGTAAGTATGCTCTGTGTTTTTGCTTGTCTAGTATTTTTGTCATTATGGGTAATTTGAGTGTTTAATTATTGTAAAGATTATAATACATGTAAATACTGTATTAATGTAGTGCTGTGTTACGAAATAAACAGAAGCATGTTATGACCATTTTTCATAACCTATTTGTGCTGTTTAGTTGGATCCCTTTTTATTTAAATACATATCAATATATATTATACTTCTAGCTGAATTGATAAAGTGTTTAAGCACTTTATAAGAAGACTTTTTTCTTGGAATCATTCTTATGGACTCATTGAATAGGAGTGGAAGTAGTATGGTGCCATAGAAAGAACATTGGATTTCAGGACTGAGGACTGGGCTTTGAATATTGGCTCTGCCATTTAATATTTTCATGATCTTGAGCAGATTAGTTAACCTTTAGAGTTCAGTTTTCTCTTTTGTAAAAAATGAGGGGTTCAGAGATTTTTAAAGGTCTCTTTCAGTTATGTATCTGTAATATGCATAGCTTTGTAATGTTTTCATTAAGATACTACCATCTTTCCTTAACTTTCATCCTAATTTTAAGTACAAATCAGAAATTGTAGATTAAGTGAAATTTTTATTTTAATAATTTCAAGGTACCAAGAAGACCTGGGTTCAAATCATGTCTGACCCATAATGGCTAAGTGACCCCAGCCAGTCATTTAAAGTCTTAGTGCTTTAGGCCAGCAGTGTGAAACTCAAATAGAAATGGGTGCCACCAAACCTTACATAAGGATCCCTGGACTGCATATTGACTTAGAAACATTACAATTATTTACCTTCTTTTGTATTTTTCTTCATTTTGTTACCTATTTCCCAGTTACTTTTTAATCTGGGTAAGCCCTCTGCTGTAGGCAACTCTTAAGACTGTTAGATGCTGATCTCCATTTAGTAGGAGTTGCCTCACTCAGGTCTTCCATATACCAGTGAAATCACAGCTCTAGGCCTGTTGTTGAGTCATTTCAGTCACATCAGACTCTTTGGGATCTTATTTGGGGTTTTCTTGGCAAAGATACAGGAGGGTTTTGCCATTTCCTTCTCTAGCTCATTTTACAGATGAGGAAACTGAGGCAAACAGAGTTAAGTGACTTGCCCAGGGTCACACAGCTAGTAAATATCTGAGGGCAGATTTGAACTCAGGTCTTCCTGACTTTAGGCCTGATATTCTATCCATTGCACCACCCTCTAGTCCTTATGCCTACTTCCGATCCAAGGTATCTTTAAGCAACTGTCAAGGGCATGTACATTGGCACCTCTGAAAGTTTCTGATATGATTATATTCACTTTTAACTTTTGAAAAATTTGGCCCAAATAAAATAGAAAGCATATGTTTGAGCAGTTTGGGGAAAAGAAAGTTCGTTCTTCCATCTCTTTTTGTTTGTTTGTTTGGTCCTAAATTTCACATTTGGCTTCTTGGGTATCTGTTAACTCTACTGGTGAAAAATCTGTAGTATTGGATTCATAATACCTGTGGTTAAACCTTCAATTCCAAGAAATTTAATGGATAGCTGTATGATTACCTTTGTGTACTACAATTCTTGTTTTTGTATGTATGCTGATATTCTTAAATAATTGCTTAATTGAAATAATGCTTTGATGCAGGATTTAGTTAACAGTATATCACCAGTTAGTGGTTAACACCACATAACAAATGGTTTTAAAACTTGGTTTCTACAAAGGTTTAGCATTACCTATTTTATTCTAATTAGAACCATCTTAAGTTCATACAGCTTATATGGAATCATAGGATCATAGATAAGGAATCAAAGTCCATCTAACCTATTCCCCCTCATTATATACATAAGGAAACTGAGGAGAAGTAAAGTGACTTGCTCAAGATTAACAGATAGTAAGTGGCAGAGCTTGGATCTGACCTCAGATCCGCAGACTCCAAACGCAGTGCTCTTTATACTATTTAAACAATAGCTTGTCATTGTAGAAGTATCTTCATGTTGGGTCCTCCTTCAAATGTACTTGCTTCCTACTTAACATAATAAATAGTTTTGAACATTTGCTTTTACACTGGCTACACAATAAGAGGAGAAATAATGGACATAAAACTTTTTAATTAAAAAATTTTATTAAGTGGTAGGTTATATTTGAGAAGCTGTACTACTTGAAATAACAGTAAACACATTAAATTATTCAATGTACTAAAAATGTACAAAGTACTGATTTCCCACCATGAAGAGGAGCTAGAAGATAAGCTTTCTTATTTTTCCGGAATACCAGCTTGTACGTGGTAGCTCTCTTCCTAAACTTGCTCCTGGCAATGCTTCCATTTTTTAGTTAGCAAGGAAATAATTAGGGGATTTAGTTTTAAGTCTTCTAGTAGCTAATAACAGAATTTGGAACATACTATAATTTCTTAGTTTCCAAATCATGATATAAAATTTAAATGCTGTTTTTGTGCATCTTGACATCTATCCTTAGTTCTTAACAATTATGAAAGACAATGTTCTAATAACTATTAAACATAGTTATGTATTAAAATAACGTACAGAAGTAAAAGATAACTTTCTAAATGAAAGTGAAATATAAACTAGTCCATAACTAAAGTATATTTTCTTACAGATTGGGCACGAGAAAAATCTATCTCCAGGGCAAAAAGTAGAGCAACATGAAAGGTAAAATCACCCCAAATCTCATGAAATATATCTGTGTTATTTATGAGGTCTTTTGCTTAATTTACATACAGTTTTTTGCTTTGAAAAGAATTAAGAAATCTTTCCCACTCAAAGTTACTATTTGAACATTTTTCTGACTTATTTTCAGTAATAGTTTGTCTTTGTTTTATATGTGCCAAATCCTGGTACAGAGCCAGAAAACCTTTTATAGATTAAAAAAAATAGTTCCTATAATGAAAGATACAAATAGGATGCTGTCTGCTGTATTTTTTGCCACACAGTGAAGAAAGTAATTCTTTGTTACACTAATGAAAATTCAGCTTCTTTAGTGAATAAGCAGTTGGTGCTGTGAGACATGTTTTTTTAACCAATATAGTTCAGAAATGGATAACTTCCTTTATTTTATTATTCTTTACTACTGATGACTTAATATGATGTAAAATTTATAAGCAAGTAAGTTATGACTTCGTTTCTTAAATTTTTTTCTTTTTCTTGTGCTAGTGATTTTTCATACCCAAACTTCAGTACAGCTGCCACTAATGGGCTCTCTTCAGGAGTAGGTGGCGGCGGTGGCAAGATGCGACGAGAAAGTACACGCTTTGTGTCTAAACTTCCTGATGAGGAAGAGGTAGGATCTCTCTGTCTCTGTCCCCCCTTCCCTTTTTTCCCCTTCATATCTCACTCTCTCCTCCCTTTCTCTCAAAAACCTAGGAGGGAAGTGAAAAACGTGCTGATGTTATACTGTTAAAATATATCTATTTTTGTAACTTAGGGAAGTACTTTTGATCTGTATGGAATTTAAATTATTTCTAGTTAAACATTTTTCATGAGAATTTAATTTTTTGATTATCTGGGCAGAGAAAAATGGTTTGACAGGTGCAAGATGTTTTTGTGTAACTTGTGGTCACTGTAATAGGACTGCTGCCTTAGTAGGGCCACCCCTTACTATCTGGCTTCTGACGTCATCATTCCAGTGAAACTACTATCTCCAAAGTTGCCAGTGATCTCTTAATTGCCAACTCCAGTGGCCTTTTTCTCAGTCCTCATTCTCTTCAACATCTCTGCAGCTCTTTAACATTTATTTTTAAGAAAAATTGTGAGTTCCAAAATTTTCTCTCTTCTTTTCACCTGACCCCCACCCATTGGGAAGGCAAGCAGTGTGATACTTATTATACATGTGAAATCATGCAAAACACATTTCCATATTAGCCATGTTCACCCCCCCCCCAAAAAAAGCCCCACAATAAAAAGCAAGAAACATAAAGAAAGTGAAAAAAGTATGCTTTAACCTGCACTCATTTCATCAGTGTTTCTCTGGAGATGGATAGCATTTTTCAGCATGGGTCCTTTGGAATTCTCTTGGATTATTGTCTTGATAAGAGTATCTAAGTCTTTCGCAATTGATCATCATTAAAATATTGCTATTGTGTACAGTGTTCTCCTGGTTCTTCTTACTTCATATGAAGTCTTTGAAGGTTTTTCTGAACCCATCCTGTTCATCATTTCTTATAGCACAATAGGATTCTATCCCAATCATATATCACACCTTGTTCAGCTCCCTCAATTGGGACATCCCTTGAATTTCCATTTCTTTCCCACTGCAAAAAGAGCTGCTGTAAGTATTTTTGTAACATAGGTCCTTTTCCCTTTTCTTTGATCTCTTTAATGTACAGTTGTGGTATTAACTGGGTCAAAGGGTATGCATAGCTTTTTAGCTCTTTGGGCATAGTTCCAAATTGTTCTCCAGTGTGGTTGGACCAGCTTACAGCTCTGCCAGTAGTGCATTAATGTACCTATTTTTCCACATCCCCTTCAGCCTTTATCATTTTCATTTTCTGTCATGTTAACAAATTTGATGGGTATGAGGTAGTACCTCAGAATTGTTTTAATTTTCATTTCTCTAATCAGTAGTGATTTAGAGCATTTTTTTCATGTAACTATGCCAGCTTTGGTTTTTTTCTTCTGAAAACTGCTGTTCATATCTTTTGGCTATTTACCAATTGGTAAATAGCTCTTCGTTACAAATTTGGCTCACTTACCTATATTTTTGAGAAGATATTTGAGAAATGAGACTTTTTCAGAGAAAGTTGTTATAAACTCCCCCTCTCCCCCCAAGTTTACTGCTTGCCTTCTAATTTTGGCTGCATTGGTTTTGTTTGTGCAAAACTTTTTAATTTCATATCATCAAAATTATCCATTCTACTTTCTATCATCTTTATCTTTTGTTTGGTCATTCTCTATAGCCTTTGACACTGTTTATCACCCAATTTCATATCTCTGACTGCCTTTTGGAAATCTGAAACTGGATGTCCAGTAGGCATCTTAAAATCAGCATGTCTAAAACTAAGTTCATTATCTTTTCCCCTAAAACTTATCCCCTCCTACCTTTCCTGACTGTACCATCCACCTAGTACCTCAGGCTGATAAAATAGATTTCGGCCTTTACTCCTCACTCGCTTTCATTCTCTCCCCTTCCCTTCCTCCCCCTACCGCCCTGTCTAATATGTTGCTAAAGCCTATCAATTTCACTTTTGCAACATCTCTTGAATATGCCCCCTTCTCTCTTCTGACCCTGCCACCACTCTGGTGCAGTCCCTTAGCATGTCATTCATGGATTGTTGCAGTGTCTCAGTGGTGGGTCTGTCTACCTCATCTCCTCACACTTCAATCTCCCCTTCATTCAGCCACTAAAGTGATTTTCCTAAAATGCAGGTCCACCCATGTCACTCTGCTGTTCAATATATTTCAGTGCCTCCTTGTCACCTCCAGGATCAAAAATATTAAATCCTGTTTGATTTTATAAAAACCCTTCATAACTTAGCCCCATCCTACTTTCTTAGTCTTCTTAAACCTTTCTCCCTTCTACATCCTACTTGATCCAGTGACACTGGCCTCCTGGCTGTTTGATGAACATGATACTCCGTTTCCGCTGACTGTCCCCCATGCTTGGAAATCTTTCCTCCTCATCTCTACCTACTGACTTCCCTGGCTTCCTTCAAGTCCCAGCTAGCATCCCACCTTTTACAGGAAGCCTTTCCAACCCTCTTAATTTGTACCTTCCTTCTATTAATTGTTTCCTGTTTATCCTATATGTAGTTTACTTTGTACGTATTTGTTTGCATGTTGTCTTTCCTATTAGATTGCAAGCTCTTTGAGGTCAGTGACTTTTGACTCTTTTTCTATCCCCAGCACTTAGGCACTTTATAACTTGTTTATTGACTTCCTGACATGACAACCCTTCAGATATTTGAAGACAGCTATAATGTCTTTCTTCAGCCACAGAATGTCAAAACTAGAATTAACCTTCTAACTTGCTAAAGATTTATGTAGCTAATAAATGTAAAGCCCATGACCAAACATGTCTTAGAACTAATTCCAGTGCTTTTTTTTTTTTAAACTATACCTTGATCCTCCCAGTTACTTCTTGTTTTGTTCACATAATCTTCATACAACATGGTTTCAAGCACTTTCACTGTTCTGGTTGTCATTATCTGTGAGTGTGCATATCTGTATTCTTCCTCTTAAAAGGTGGGTTACTCTGACCAGGGCAGAGTAGTACATGTTTTATACTTAATGCCATACTTTAATGAATTTTTGATCAGTGAAATTTGATCAATTGAAACAATGTCCCCACCAATCTCCCCTTCTCCTCCTCTGATAACTACTGTCAGACCAACTCTTCTGCATTTTCCACATGAATCGGTTTTGTTTTTAACCTAAATACAGTAGCACACCTGACATTTGTCCCTAATCAGATTCAGTTCATTGTTTAAACTTTGTTAGAAATTTTCAGCTAATAGGAGATCTTAGAGGTCCAGACCCTTTATTTTTACACATCAGGAAGCTGATCCAAATGCCCAGAATGAGGAAAGGTCTTACAAAGAACATATAGTGAGTTAGTGACAGATATTAGATACAGTACTTCCTGACTCCAAGCCTTTGGCTGTTTTTGCTTTGTGGTGAGGCAATCAAGGTTAAGTTACTTGCCCAGGGTCACGCAGTTAGCAAGTGTCAAGTGTCTGAGGTTGAATTTGAACTCAGATGCTCTTGACTCCAAGGCTGGAACTCTGTCCACTGTGCCACCTAGCTGCCCCAAGACTTTGGCTTTTTACTGTTGTAATTTTAAGCTCTTTTTTTTTTTTTTGAGTGCTGCTTCTTTCATTTACTGCATTAGTTTTCTTAGTGTCCGTGTTACCTTCAAATTTGATAAAATTGTCTCATCTTTTTTTCTATCATTCAAATCATTGATAAAAAATATGTGGAGCAAGGGCAAGAATCTCATGGGATGCCAGTTTTTTAAGCTTAGCATGGATCTGGCTGTTCACTTTGATCCTATTCAATTATGAATGTAGGGGAGGGGTCCATAGGCTTCTCCAGAAAATGCTGATCTGCACCTTGTAGAAAATGTTAATCACTTTGAGTTCCCTGTACTGATATAATCAGAAATTATATAAAAAGAGAAAAATGGGGAAAAAAATCTCACCAGCTTTTTTGACTGCTGTACATTGATGTTGACCCTTGAACTTTTAGTATGCTGAAACTCTGAATCTTATTTTTTTTCTCTTTTTTTTGGTGACGCGATCAGGGTTAAGTGACTTGCCCAAGGTCACACAGCTAGTGTTAAGTGTCTGAGGCTGGATTTGAACTCAGGTCCTCCTGACTCCAAGGCCAGAGCTTTATTCACTGTGCCACCTAGCTGCCCCCTGAATCTTATTTTTACACAAACTGTATCTAGCTGTGCCTCATTCATCCTGTACTCATAGTTGGTTTTTTTTATCTAAGTAAAAAGGAAAGGGAACAAATGAGTCAGAAAGAGTGAAGATATGAGATGAGAAATTTTAAAAAAATATAAGTAGGGCGAGACAAATATAAGTAGGGTGAGACAAAGAATCAGTGAAAAGCAGCAACACTAATCCATTACCTCCCAAAGATAGTCAGGGCTAAAGTAGGCCTATCTAGAAAGAAATTTCGAGCAGGATGGCATGGCAGTTGTAGAAAAACTCAGGGAAATTGTAAGGAGAGACAAATCTTAAGGAATTAATTCATTCTCTTTCATCTATAAGGCCAGGAAAGAACATGGATTGAAATGGACAAAGAAAGATTTTTTAGGAATGAGGGAAAAGAAGAGGAATGATTAGTTAAGTTGAAAGCCTTAAGCAAGATACTAGTTGAGCAATAATACAATTAAAAGTAGAAAAAAATCATTATTTATGTATTATGGTATTCATATACCCTCTGGGGCTTTGAAAAAGAATAAAAATTTAAATAGAATTATGTGTCTGAAGAATAAGTTCTATAAGGAGACCTTTAATCAAAGAAGGATTTTCTTTAGAAAAACAGTCACACAAAACTGCTATGTAAAGTATTGCTGGAAGATGAATGATACTAGACAGGAAACATAAGAATAATATTAATATTACTTACTATAAAGTAAAACAAATTTGAGCCTCAAGTGCTTACTATCTGTTTGTGACCCTGAGCAAATCACTTAACCTCTTTCTGCCTCAGTGTTTTCATCAATTAAATGGGGATAATAATAGCATCTACCTCCAGGGTTGTTATGAAGATAAAATGAGGTAATATCAAGTGCTTGGCAAACATTAAAGCATTATATATAATTACTCCTTGTTATTATTGTTATTCTCATGTAAGAATGTAGCTAGGATAAAGAAAGATTAAGACTTAAGAATATTAGAATTGAAAAGATTCATCTAGTGCCACCCTCATTTTACTGATGAAGAAGTGAATGCTGAAAGAGATCAGGTTACTTGTTATTGGAATAGGTAACCTGATTTACCAAAGTTTCTGACATAGCTTTCCTTCTTTTCTTTCTCCATAATAGCTCACTTAGTGATCTCATCAGATCTGATGAATTGCTGGTAGGCAGATTAGACTCCAGATGTCTTAACCCTTTGATGATATACTTTGCATTGGTAATACTGTCTTCTCCTTGTAATCCTTTATCTCCTATTCTTCCAGTCTGAACAGCATTCCTTCTGTATTCCTGTTTCTTCTAGCATAGTTAAAAATCCCTTTTGGTTGTCCTTAGCATTTATCACAAGCCTTAATTCATTTTGGTCCTCAACTCTCACATTCTTATAAGACCAAGTTGCTTTTTAGCATCATCAATTGCTTGACCTTACTTCTGTATATACCTCTTTAAAATGTGATTTAGTTGATATGTTGCCAATATAGATATTTCAGACTCTTAAAATAGTTTCTGCTTTTTTTTTCAGTGTGGTGTAGATGATAGAGGGCTGATTTTAGAATCACTGAAACCTGGATTTGAATTCCACCTCTAATAATTGCTAGCTGTGTGAGGACAAACAAGTCTGTATCTGAGCCCCAGTATCCATTTGTAAAATGGGAATATTACCATAGTACCTACCTCATGTACTTGTCATGAGGTTTAAATGAAATAATACATTTAAGACCCTTTGAGAACTTTCAAGTGCTATATAAATGCCAATTGTTATTCCTCATTTTGGAATTTGTCATCAGAATTTGTTTTTGAGCATCTCACCTCTTTTGAGAGGACTTTGCTTTAAAATTTGAGGCCATGCGATATTGCCGATCTTTTTTAATGAACATTTCAGTATCAAATTTTCTAAATTCTAATCTGAATAGAAGATTGTGCCTTATATTTCTATCTTTATCACAGAGAGGTATTTTCCTCTTGAGGTTCCCCTCATTTTTCACTTTTAGACCTGATTCACCCACTTAATAGCTGTGTTCCCTTGGGTAAAGCTTCTCTCATAAGGTGGTAATAAAGATTAAATTTAAAAATCTGTCCTACTGTTTTGTAAAATACTATCCAAATATGAGTTACTTTAATTATAATATTCTCCTAAATTTCATTTTAGGAGCATATATATATATATTCATACTATTTAAGATTTAATATAAATAAAATGGCAATGTTGTCATAAAACATAATTGAATTATGTGTCATTTTAGGAAGTAGAGGCACCAGTACTACCAAAAATACCCCTGCCAATTACTACTACTTCATTGCCTGTCTTTAGTTTTTGCTCTTCTCTGAGTACCTCTTCCTGTCTATCACCTATCAGTGCTACACAGCCATTGTCAAATAAGGTAAGTTAAAAGACTATATTTTATAGTTCTTTGCTTTGTTGTAGGTTAAATACAATCTGATTTTAATTTTCAGACTATTGAAAGGAGTAGGTGGAGAGGCTGGGAACAGGGAACATCATTTTTTAAAAATTATGTGAGGTTTAAGTCATGTGGAGGGTGACCCTGAATTCTTCAAGGCTAAACAGACAGTGTGCAAACTGACAATTTTTGCAAAGACAATGGGTATGGCCATGCATCCCATGTCTCATTTGAGGTTCTAAATTCAGAGAAACTCATCAGATTTAACTTCAAGGTGTTGAGTTTTTCAGCCATAGTAGTAGTTGTGATCTGTTTTATTAGAAGTACTCCTTGGGGCAGCTAGGTGGCGCAGTGGATAAGCTCCAGTCTTGGAATCAGAAGGACCTGAGTTCAAATCTAGCCTCAGATACTTGACACTTATTAGCTGTGTGACCCTGGGCAAGTCACTTAATCCCAATTGCCTCACCAAAAAAAAAAAAAGTACTCCTACTGATAAAATTAAGTTTCCTTCAATGATTATATTGACAAGATAAAGTAATATGTTTGGGAGCCCTGAAAATGTTGCACTATTGCATTTCACTCTTAATTTATGGTCAGGAGGGTGGATTAAAACAGTTCTATTGTCTTGGATGCATGGTTTTAATAAAAATAGGAAGAGAAGGGATAATATTAAAGTGAAATAAAATCCACTTGAGAATAAAGAACTTGCTTACTGGGTTTAGATTGCTGAGTACTCTTGGCGTAGAGTATTTTGTTTCTTACAAAGATGTCATTTTCTTTCAGTAAATTAATGCTCTGCTTCCAAGAGGAAATATTCACTATTATAGGATTTTATATCAATAATAGTTTCATATGTAGGATCACACTATCACATTTTTAATAGCTTAGAATTTATTTTCAAAGTTCAAGGAACTGTAATGTGATTAACTTTCTGAAAATTCTCTTTAATTCTTTGCAGTTGTGTAATTATTTTCAGTGTATCTCTTTTTGTAAAATTTTTATACTTTGGATAACTAGGTACAAGCAGCCTCTCCAAATAGTGCTGGCAGTCCTGTGTTCAGATTTTCATCTCCAATTGTAAAATCTACTGAGGCAGACATACTACCTCCCACATCTGTAAGTAGCATTTATTTTTTTTATGGTCAGTCACAGCAATTCAAAGGGGTACGTGTTTGATAGGGTATTTTTCAAGATATCCTACCTAGAATGTATTATTCTAGGTTTCATATTTTGTTAAAACTAGATGTAATGTTTCTTTACAGATTGGATTTACATTTAGTGTGCCTGTTGTGAAATCATCAGAAATTTCTGCCTCCAGTAATATTTCAGAAACAACAATAAGTAGCTCAGGTAAGCAGAAAAAAAATGCATCAACTTTCGAATAGGTTCACATCTGTACCAGTTATATTTTATTTTTTCTGACCTTCAAAATAGTTTAGAGTATCTTGAGACAGGGTATTGGTACCATTTATGGTGTTCCTTTTTTCTGCTTTTGTCTCCACTGAAGTATTTCAGTAAAGTTATTTCAGTAATAGCAACTTATATCCCATGAACTACGAGGTTTGTGAGCCACGTTGATGGAAGGGAGGGAGTATCCATAATGAAAAAATTACAGGTTCTTGAAGTAAGACTTATTGGAGTTTCCTCTTTTGAGAACGTTTACCTCTGAGTATGATCCTGCTATTAAAAGTATAATGAAACACTCTGTTTGTATTATTTACATTTCTGTATTTTATTAGATATGTGTTATCATGGGATGGGATCATTTTGTAGATAAGGAACTTAGACCCAGGGAGATTAAATGATTTGCCCAAGGTCACAGATGTAGCAAAACTGAGTTTCTAATACTGATCCTCTGATTCCTGATACAGTGTTCTTTTTACTGTTTATTTACTATTACATTAGTGGTAATTGTTTGATGTGAATAAATCTACTAATATAGATAGCAACCTATCTTTGCCTTTAGATCTTATATAATTAGTTGTTAGTCAGTCAAGCATTATGCTAAGTGCTGGGTATATAAAGAAAGGCAAAAACATGGTCCTTTTCCTCAAGGATCTCACCTTCTAGTGGGGGAAGGCAACATGCAAATAACAGTATATACAGTGTAAGCAGAAGGCAGTCTCAGAGGGAAAGCAGTTAAAACTGAAAAAGTTCTTCAGCAAGTGAGATTCGAGCTGAGTTTAGTAGGGTACCAACAGGAGGTTGGAAGAGGGAAGAGCATTCCAGATACAGAGCACAGCCAATAAAAAGACATGGAGTAAAGAGACAGAGTGTCACGTGTGGGACAGCAAGACGGTCAACATAGTTGGATTATAGAGTAAATGGAGGGGATTAAAGTATGACAAGACAGGTAGGAGCTTGGTAGCAAAGGAGCAAACAGAAAATTTTATCTTTGATACTAGACATAATAGGGAGCCACTGGATTTCATTAAGTTAAGGGTTGAGGTAGAAGTGGTGAATCGGCGTTAGAAAAATCAACTTGGCAGGTAAGTGGAAGATGTTTTCTAGTGGGGAGGAAATTCAGGTAGGAGACCAACCAGAAGGCAATTGCAATAGTCTAGAGTGAGGTGATGAAACTGCCTCAGAGTGGTATTTGTGTGAGGAGCATATATGAGAGATATTGTGAAGGTAGAAGCAAATACATTTGGCAATAGATCAGATATGGCAGGGGTAAGTGAGAGTGAGGAGGTGAGGATGAACTTGAGATTGTGTGACTTGGAGGATGGTGATATCTCTGAAAGTAATAGAAAAGTTGAGAAAGAGGACTTTGAAAGGAAAGATAACGAGTTCTTTTTTGAATGTGTCGCGTTTGAGATGCCTATGAGACATGCATTTTGATATGTCTAAAAGATAATTAGTGATGTAATACTGCAGTTAGGGAGAAAAAACTAGGACTACAAATCTAGGAATGTTCTGCATGGAGATGATAATTTAATTCATTGGATCTGATGGTATCACTAAGTGAGATAGTATAGAGGAAGAAGAGAAGGGGACCTGTGTTAAGAACTTTGGGAAAATCCAGAGTTAGTGGGTATGAAGTTGATGAAGATCCAACAAAGAAGAGTGAGAGTGGTCAGTCAGGTAGGAGAAAAACCAGGAGAGACTAGTGCCACAATAAACTAGAGAGTACAAAATATCCAAAGAAATTGTTGGGGGACAGCTAAGTGGCGCAGTGGTTAGAGCACTGGCCCTGGAGTCAGGAGGACCTGAGTTCATATCTGGCCTCAGACACATAACACTTACTAGCTGTGTGGCCCTGGGCAAGTCACTTAACCCCCATTGCCCAATTTAAAAAAAAGAAAAAGAATTGTGATCAACAGTGTCAGATGCTCTGAATAGGTTAAAAAGAATGGGGAATAAGAAAAAGAAATCTTTAGATTTGGCAGTTAAGAGACCATTGGTAACTATGGACAGTTTTTCCATGATTGTCCATACATTTATTATATTTTTCTTGAGTTTTCTCTTTTTCACATCCACCCAGAAGATTACATATATTCCTAATTACTGGGGGTTTTTAAATTTTTATTTCCTTTTTTATAGATTTTTTTTTTTAAGATTTGGGAAGAGGGAAAAGATAGTATGTCTTATGGGAAATTTAAGGTTGAATACAGTCTCTTTTTTTTTTTTTTTTTTTTTTTTTTTTTTTGTGGCTAGGCAGTGGGGTTAAGTGACTTGCCCAGGCTCACACAGCTAGTAAGTGTCAAGTGTCTGAGGCCGGATTTGAACTCAGGTCCTCCTGACTCCAGGGCTGGTGCTCTATCCACTGCGCCACCTAGCTGCCCTGGTTGAATATAATCTTAAGAGATCATTCACTAACTATTCACTTTACAAATAAGGGTTGGATGATTTTTTAAGATTGTATTCAATCTCAAACTTCCATGATATTGTGAGTTTTAAAGTAAACCAGTTATCCTACCCTACCATTCACTTACACAAACAGCATCAGTCTATGTTAACATCCTTAGGAATGCAGGATAACCACTGCATATACAACTCAATTACTCCATGTCTTTAAACCCTTAAACCTTAGCTTCTTATATTGTGAAGATTCCCATAAGACCACAGCATTTAGAACTGCCAGAAAAAAATATCATTTTCAAAGCTAGATGACAATAAATAGAAGACTAGGTACCTAACTCTGGTTTCAACAATCCTCAATTTGTTAGCTGTGCAGTTGTCAGATTTAAGAATTGATAACCAAAAGAGTTGGTTTTTCTGGCTTTTGGCAAAATCTCATTGCAAATAATTCAGAATATTATATTAGTATAATGATATTTTTTAATGTTGCGTCAAGTATGCCTCCAACTAAAACCTATTGGGACTTGGAGTTTGTTTTTAAGTTATAATAAAGATTATTCTCATAATATTTGATGCAGTAGGATTTAGCTTTTAAGTTTATATATGTGCCATACTTATGTAGTTTCGATTTTCCCAAGCAGTTTAATTCTCTGAAGTGAAAAGGAAGAAGCACTAATTTTTGCCCATTTTATGGTTACGTATGATTTAATTAAAAGTGGATTATGCTGTGTTTTACTGAGGCAAACAACATATTTACATAATAGCATTTTAAATTTCACAATCAATTAAGTTACTATTAAACCTATATGGATTACCAAATTCATGCCTGTTTATAAGGGAAAATATTTTAGAATATTTCCTTTTTGAAGATTGCTTGAATCATATTACCTAATGGATGAGTAAGTTATTAGTGTAAACAGCTATATTGCATCATAATTGGGAAATTTCCTGAATTCTTCAGAATCCTTTATGAATGGCATGCGTGCCACTGTACTATTTTCAGTGTTAGGTTTCTTATTGCTTCCATGGCTGAGAAGTGGATTAAGATATGTGAAAGGCTGGTAAAGTAGGAGAAGGCAGTACCACTACATGATAACCCCAGGCCACGTTACAGATCAATCCCTGCAGCTCTGTTGATCCTTTCCATATCCCTGAAGGAAGGTAGGACGTTGGACTCAGGCCTTAATGGCCAACAAAAAAAGGATCTCTTAGTGGTCAGATTCTGCAGAGAAAGGAGAGTGACCTTGGGAGAAGGAGATGATCTCAGATTAGATTACTATGGTGAGAAATGAGGATTCGTTGTGGGTTACTTCAGTCCCTAAGAGTGAGTAACCAAAGAAACAAAAAAAGATAAAGAGATTGTGACTCCATCAATGCCCAATACACAAACCCCAAAAAGGAGAATAATTCCAAAACACGTAAAAGCAAAGCCTTAAAAACACATCTTGCCCATAGGAATAATTAGATTTCCTAGAAGAAATGAAGCAAGTTTTCTTTTAAAGTTTAAAAATAATAGCAATGAAATGAGAAGCCTGGAAGAAAAAAATTGGAAAACAAATGGGGGTTATGGAGGAAAGATTTGGAAAGAGAACTAACAGCTTAGTCCCAAGAGATACAAAAACTTTTCCACATAACAAGATATCCTGAAAATCAGAATGGACCAACAAAAGTTATTGACTTCCATGAAAAATATTCAAAGTCAAAAAATTGAAAAAATAGAGAAATAAAACCACTAACCTGGAAAATAGATCAAGGAGAGATAATTAAGAATCATTTGACTACCCAAAAGTCATGACTTAAAAAAGAGCCACAAAAATAGTATGGTATTTCAAGATACCATGAAAGAAAACTACTCAGACACTTCAGAACAAGAAGACAGAGTGAAAATAGTCACCTTCTTAAAGAAACCCCAAAATGAATGGAACATTGTAACCAAAATCTAGAATGTCCAGGTCAAAGAAAAAGTAATGTAAACAGCCAGATAGAAAGAATTAGAGTACTGAAAAACCTCAGTCAGGATCATACAGGATTTACCAAATACCACTTGTATGGAGCAGAGAGCATGGAAGTTAATATTAAGATAAAGGCATTCCATCAAGAGTAACTTAACCAGCAAAACTGAGTATAATCCTACAGAGGAACCCAAGGTACCTTTAATGAAATATGAACATCTAAGCATTCCTGATCATAGGACCAATGAATAAAAAATTAGAAGGAATCAAGAGAAGCATAAAAAAGTAAATACAAGCAAGCAATTGGAAGGGACTTTATAAAGATGAGCTATTTAAAATCCAATAAGGAGGGGGATAACAATGGTCTTTTCAGGTCTCAATGCCATCAGGGAATCATAGAGGGAGTCAAATAAGACAGGGCCTTGGAGTGATTTTATTGTGTTTTGGTATTGAAAGAAGAAAGAAAAGAGAAGGTGGAGGAAATTATTATCCTATGGAATCTGTGTGCAAGTACAAGTCTGTACAGATATGAATAGGGTGGGGAATACTGCCATCACTTAGACCATAGTTTCCTCTAAACTGGCCTGAGGAGCATAAAACTACACATGCACACACATGTTGAAAGCTTTTGTTGTAGTGCTATAGTCAACTCAATAGGAAATAGAAAGAGTGGGAAGAAGAGGATAGATTTAGGGAAGGATTAGTAATAAATTAAAAGAAAAAACCCTAAGGTTGGGGGATTGGGCAGAAAAGGGTATTCGGAGGAATTTAAAAGAAAAGCAAGGGTAAAAACCTGTGGTAAAATACGGTCAGGGAGCAAAGAGAGGAGAAAGAATAAGAGAATAAGATTACAGGAAATACACAATTAATGATAATAACCATGGTTAGAATGAACTCACCCATAAAACAGAACAGGATAGCAGAGTAGATTAGACTACAAAATCTGACGTTATAAGAAACCCTGGAAACAAAGACATTAAAATAATGATTTGGAAGAAAAACTGATGTTTCCGTTGAACTCAAAAAAGGGCAGAGATAACTCATAATTTCAGACAAGGTAACGACAAAAATTAATCTTACAGTCTAAATTAATTTAGTTACTTAGTGGTATGCCAAACTACAAAAAAGTATTACTTTGTAAAATTTGAAGAAAAAAAGAGTGAAATTCACCTGGATGGATAAAAGGTTAAGAATATCAACGAAATACTTTTTTTTTAAATGGGAAGGAAGAAGACCTACCAGTACCAAATCTCAAACTATATTACAAATAGTCTAAAAATTTTGGTGTGGGTTAATAAAAAGCAGTTGATCAGTGGAACATAATAGACACAGAAGCAAACAATCTGAGTAGTCTAATGTTTGGTTAACTCAAAGACCCCAGCTACTGGAGTAAAGACTTTTGATAAAATCTGCTGGGAAAACTGAATGGAGGATGGGCAGAAATTAGGTTTAGTTGAACATCTTATGCTATATGCCAAAAAGCTTAAATATAAAAGATTACATCAAAAACTTACTAAAGCAACAGGGAAGAAGTTGCCTTTCAGATCTATGGATGAAGGGAGAATTCATAACCAAATAAGGAATAGAGAGAGTATTATTGAAGATAAAAATGGTAATTTCAGTTGTATAAAAATTAAGTCTTTGTCAACAAAGCTGCTGTAGCTATGGTTAGAATAATTTTTTGCAGCAATTTTCTCTCATAAAGGTCTCATTTCCAAGATATATGAGGTGCTGGTTCAGATTTGCAATAAGATCTATTCCCCAGTTGACAAATGGCCAGAGGTATGCATAGATACATCTCAAGGGAAGAAAATGAAGTTTTCTAGTCGTACCAAAAAAAAATGTTCTTAATCAGTAATACTTAAAGAACTCTGAGGTTCTACATCATACCCATCAGATTGACAGAGTTGACAAAAAAAAAGGGAAAATGACACGTATTGGGAGTATCTGCTGAAACTGATGCACTATTGGTGGAACTGTGAAATAGTCTACCCATTCTGGAAAGCAATTGATCTTTTTGCCTCAAAAGTTACTAACCTGTGTGCCCTTTAACGTAACAACATTACTACCTAGGGCTTATCCCACCAACAAATAAAAGAAGAAGAGATCTCATATCTACAAAAATAAAGCAGCTCTTTTTTGTATATTTATAGTAAATTTATTATAAAATATATTTATGTATTTTATGTATAGATATTTAAATATGTACATATATGTAATATAGTGAATTTACTATAAAAATTAATTTTACTATAACATCATTGTTGCAAAAATGAACAATTCTGAAGTGCTTAAGAATTCTTATTGATGCGGTCATGATCACCATGATTCCAAAGGACCAGTGATAATGCATGCTACCTACCTCCTGACATAGAAGTGGTAGACTGATATGCAGAATGAAACAAAGATTTTTGGACATGACCAATGTGGGGATTTATTTTTCTTGACTTATTTATTACAAGAGTCTTGTAATTTTCCCCCCAATGTGAGATGATGAAAAAAAATTACTTGATTATTGAAAGATAAATACAAGAGGTTCTTTAAAAAGATTTTCAAATAGTATTTATCATATTGCTTTGTTTTCTTAATGTAATTCAATGAATTCCATAATTTAAACTCTTTAAAAAGTATTAAGTACATCAGATAATTTACTTTCTTTAGGAAAGTATCATTAAGGACTGGATTTCTTTTCTTGGATTTACTACAGATATATTAAAAGGGAAGGAGGATTTCAGATACTGTGATTTTTATTTATTCATTGTTCAGCTGGTTGATAGCAGTTCAGTTTAGTTCAGTATAAGAACTGGCATCCTTTTTTTCTAAAGAATATACTTAATGAAACAATTTTAAATAGAAACTTGTATAGTATTGTCAAGTAAGAATTTTTTAGTAGGAAACAGGCCTAGGTTCCCATTTTTGCTTTTTAGCTATGTGAATCTGAGTGGCTTAGTTAACCTCTGTGCCTTTTATTTCCTTATCTACTACCCATCTCACTCAATTGGTCGTGAGGATATTTGTGAATGTGATATTTTATGTCAAAAGTTCTAGGTGTTTTTGAAAGTTAAATTATTGAAATGAAGGTCAGTTTTGAAGATCTGTTAAATTAATTGAATTGTAGCTGTTTTATGTGTTTAGGTGTCTTAATTTTTCATTTGCATTTATTAATAATACACTTCAAATTACAGTTAAAGATTCCACTACTATAAATAGCACAAGCAATAATAAGGAGGAGAATGAAGATTTTGAGGGCCTTTTCAGGCCTGCAAAAACCCTGAAAGAAGGGAGCGTACTGGATATTCTGAAAAGTCCTGGTAAGACGATAATTAAGTAATTTTCTCAAGAAAATAGCTTCATATTCAGATCTGTATTAATATTAATCACCTATCCTATTCTAGATCTTAAAATCATTACTGAGTAGATGATGTAGCCTTTAGAAATAGAGGTAGACAGACTTGTATCTGTTGCAGAGACAGAGAAACTTTTTTATTTTTGTTTTTCTCATATATCCCTAGAATTCAGGAAAGCAATAACAAAGCTGAATCTTATAAATTAGGAAATGATGAAAGAAAAAATAGTTTGCATAGAAAATGGTTGAATAGTGGAAAGGTGGGAGAGGGAATGTGGGGGCCTAGGTTATAAAGGGTTTTGAATTCCAAGGGGAGTATTTTCTATTTGAGGGCCACTGGAGTTTATTATTTATTGAGTCGAGTGGTAACAGTATTGATTGCATCAAGCCCCAGGACCTTGTAGAGACTACTGAAAAGAGGTTTATAATCCTCTAAAGGAGTTTGATCTGACCATTCCCTAGGAAAATACCAAGTGTGGATAAAGAATGTTATCTAGATTATAACACGCATTTGAACAGACAACATTGAAGAGCTTTGCCATTAGTATGTATATCTGGCACTGGGTATTAGTTTGCCTAGTAGTCAAATTAAATTATGAGTACCCTTAAATTTGCTCTAGAACAGGGGTTGGCAATCTATGACCCTAGTATGTTTTTAAAGAAATTTTGTTTTATTTAAAATTGTGAATACCATTCTTAGCTTGTAGGCTGTTTAAAAACAGGCAGCACCAACCTTCGGGGCAGTAGTTTACTAACTCCTGCTCTATAGAGTTAAGTCTAGGGTCTTAAATTCACATATGAAAGTATAATTCAGCAAGTAAAAACAAAACTCTAGACCTTGACAATCTATTCCCCCTACTTCAGGAGAGTAATGCTGTCGTTCCTGAGTAATATCATCATACATCATGGTTTGACTTTAGTACTAAAGTCATTAATTTTTCAATTTTTTTCTTTTTTTCTGTCATCCTCCCCCCCACCCCCATGCCAACTTTCCCACGCATATATTAGGTTTCACATCTCCAAAGACTGGTTCTCCTGCTGCTGTACAGCCTGCTACAACAAGTGTAGAAGTTTATACCAGACCTGCAATAAGTACCTTTTCTTCTAGTGGACCAGGGTTTGATGAAACTTTTAAAGCTGGAACTACTTGGCAGTGTGACACATGTCTAGTGCAAAACAAAGGTACAGACAACAAATGTGTAGCCTGTCAAGCTGCCAAAGTGCCACCAAAAGATACTGCTAAACAAACTGGAACGATGACACTGAGTAACTCTGTACGATCAACTCTCCCCACAGCAGGGACTTTTGGTTTTGGCGACAAATTTAAACCAGCAGTGGGAACTTGGGATTGCGATACCTGTTTAGTACAAAATAAACCTGAAGCTACAAAATGTGTGGCTTGCGAAACACCAAAACCTGGGACTGGAGTTAAGCAAACCTTGACATTGCCAGTGGCTTCAGAACATGCAGTAGCTGTGACTCCTTCATCTTCCAGTTATACTATAGCCACTGATACCTTGGGATTTGGAGATAAATTCAAAAAATCCAAGGATTCTTGGGAATGTTTAGTGTGCTGTGTGTTGAATAAAGGAGAAGACAGTAAATGTGTGGCCTGTATGTCTGAAAAACCAGGTAAGTTTTTCTTCCTTTCTCTGGAACAGTTTTCCTCTTTAATAAGATTGCAGTTCTCTGCCACACTAATAAGAACAATATCATTCATGCTTTTAAGATGGTCATTTTTCTTTTCATCTCTCCTGATTTTCCTATCACTTTAGATCAGTAATGTCCCAGTGGATTAGTAATGGTGCTTGGAATTAATTTATCAAAAAAAGGTCTCATTCTTGCAAAAAGTCTCATCACAGGGATATTTTGATTCCTTCTACTATCCCTTTTAAACATTTCCAGATACAGTCTTCTTGGTTAAAAAAAGAGAGAGAAGGGAAGAATGGTTCTTTGGAAACTCCTTTACAGTGGTAGATTTTAGGTTGTCTGATACAAATCCACAAGAAATTTAATACAAATTAATGGTTCTTTTTCTTAGTGGTCTTACTGTGAGATGAGCAGTACTACAGTGATATTGTATCTACCCTGTCAACTAGTTTGCTTTAAGCTTTCCCCTTATTCATATAGACAAAAGAAGGAAGCTGAGCTAGCCTAGTGGTTTTTTAGGGAAAGATAGATTTTATTTGTGTGCACATAATTATAATGTTCTGTGGGAAGTTTATGTTTTGATTTTAGTGGTCATAGGTATTATTTTAAACATCAGGGAAAGAGTGTGTGTGTATGTGTGTGTGTTTAGCTGAGCTACTAAGTTTATGTCCTTGAATCACTAAAACTTGAGCATCCAGAAGAACCTAGTTCAGTGTAAGCTATTTTCAGATCAAAGTTGATAAAGGAATTTTTAAAAGTTTAGTCAAGATTGACTTATTATATAGTGTTGTATAGTTTTTATAATGCCATTTAATATATAAATATTACTAATATAATGTTTCATATAATGTATAATAACAAAATAGCCATTGTATAGTTTTTATAATGCTATTTAATGACTGTGGTATATATCCTTTCAGATGATATTCAAGATGAATTAAGCTATCCTGTGGGATTAGGGGTAACTTATCGCACCTACTGTGTTCTAGGGCTGTGACTCCAAAGACAAATAAACAAACCAGCAGCCCCTGTTCTCAAGGAAGTTATATTTTATTAGGAACAGCAAGTGCACAGAAAATCTGGAAAATAAACAGTGTAACTTCTGGCAGTTACAGAGAGTAAATGTATTGGAAGGGAAGTAGATCAGGATAGACTTCTTGTAGGGATGAGACCTGAGCTGATCCTTTGAAGGAGCTAGGGATTCCATAAGACAGGGATGAGGAGGAAGGGTATCCCATGAATGTGAGACCACTAGTATAAAGGCATAGAGATGGAAGATGGAGTATTTAGGGCACAACAAGCAGTCCAGTATTACTGGAAAATAAGTACGTAAAGGAAAATAATATGCAATAAACCTAGAAAGATAGACTGGAGATAGATTGTGAATGAAAGCCTTTAAATGCCAAACGAAAGAGTTGAGTTTAGCTGCAGGAGAGAAAGTGGAGTCTTTTTTCAGACAGTATTTTTAGGTCAGACCTGTGCTTTAAGATTGTCACTTTGTCAGCTGTGTGGAAGGTGGATTGGAGAGGGGAAAGCTGGGTGCTAAGAGACCAATTAGAATATTGCAAGAGGTGATGAAGACCTGGACCACCATAGTTGCCACATGAGTGGAGAGAAACAGATATGAGACATGGTGTCGAGGTAGAATTAATAAGACTTAGCAAGTAGTTAAGACATGAGGAATGAGAGAAATGGAAAAGCCAAGGATGAACCTAAGGTTGCAGATTTGTGTGACAGGAATAATGGTACTTTCAGTGGAAATAGTGAAATCAAGAAGAAGAGTTTGGAGGGAAAGATAATTTTGGACATAATGATTTAGAGATACCCATGGGACATCTAGTTGGAGATGTCTTATAGTCAGTGAAAAAATCAGAAAATTAGCAAATATTCCAAGAGTTGGAAACGCTTTTCTTTTCTATGGTATTTTAGTAAGTTGTTTCCTCTTGAAGTCCTCTAACATGGTCATATGGTATGTATGGAACCTGAGGATAAGGTAAGACTGGATTATGAAATAGAGTAGTTTAGCTTGATTACATTATTTTTCTATGAAATAGGAAGAAAACCTTTAGAACTGCGTGGAGCCTTTTAGAACTTTTATTTAGACAGGGTACTTGGAAATGGGACAGGAAAGAATTCATCAAGAGAGTCTTAGGAATTTTTAAAAATTAGCTTAAGAAACAAGTCTTTGGCTATCCTTGCTTATAAAGAATTAACTTCTCTTGCACAGTGAATGAATCGAACAGTATGTGACTTGAGTGGAGACCTTAGCCCTTACAAAAGTGCATTTTCATTCTTGCACAGAATGGTTATGTATACTATATGAATGGTCACATAGTTTGGAAGGTTTATTTTCTAGGAATTTGTGCATGTGGCAGGACAATATAAAAAGGGCCTGAGATTCTGTAATTTGCTGGGCAAAAAAATGAATCTTCTGCCGTGACCATTTTTCACTCCAAGACATACAGCATGCCACATTAATCTTCTCTTTCCCATTTGCTGTCTACTCCACTACCTACCCTCCACCTCCAGTGCATCTCTGCTGACGAGAATTCAGAATTGGCCTTTTTGTCTTGCCATCACTGTGTAAATGCGTCATTCTTTGTTTTGCCAGAAAAAAGCTCAGGGCAACAATTTTCTCAGGGTTTTTGTTTTTAGTTCCAAGTTTGATGAACACCAACAAAATTTCCTGTGTACAAAGTAGAATGGGAAAAGAATACTTGAAAACACAATTTTGCTTATAGAAAGTTAATTTTTTAAAAAGCATGTGATATATTTAACATGTTAGTTTCAAGGATCTGCTTATTTGTTTCCTTCTGAATTTCCATCAGTTCTCTTTTGTGCATGTTTAAAAAAAAAAAACTTTTGGGGGAGGGGGAATGACCAGTGGCTAGCTCCACTGTCCCTCCCAAATCACTTTCCTCAAGAAATACAAAAAGAAAAACAATCCTTGTAACAAATAAATGTAAGTCGAGAAGAACAAATCTATATGTTTGCCAAATTCAGAAATATCAGGACGTGGCCATCATACTTCATTTTCAGTTCTCTGGAATCATGGTTGATTATTGCATTGATCAGAGTATTTAAGCCTTTCAAATTACATTGTTGTTACTACATGAATTGTTCTCCTGGTTCTGCCCATTTTCGTAGTCCATCAGTTCATACGATCCTCGGGCTTTTTGAAGCCATTCCTTTTGCTGTTTCTTATGGTGCAATTATTCCATTACAGTCACGTACTAGAATATGTTTGACCATTCCCCGATTGGTAGACACCCTCCTTATTTGCAGGCTTGGCTACAACAAAATGCTTTAAATATTTTTTAGTACATGATTCTTTTTCCCCTTTGATCTCTTTGGAGTATGGGGCTAGTAGTGATATTTCTGGGTTATATGGTATACACAGTTTAGTGAGTTGGGGCATAGTTACAAATTGCTTTCCGGGCCAGTGGTCCAGAAGCACTATTTCACAGTTCTACCAGCAATGTACTCCAGTGCTCTTATTTTTCTGTAGTTACTCTAATAATGGCCATTTTTTTCCTCATCTTTGCCAATCTGATAGAATCTGAGTGGTTTTTATTTGCATTTCTCTTATTAATGATTTATAGTATATTTGTTATAGCTGTTTATCACTTGGATTTCTTCCTTTGCAAACTGCCTTTTATTGATCTTTTTGGGAATGACTGTCATTCTTATGTGTTTTAATCTCTTCCTTATTTCTCTAATATCAGAACTTTATCAGAGCAGCTTGCTGCATTGAATTTTTCAGGGCAGTCAATCTTAAAGGGTAACTTTTAATATCAGATTAAAATATTTGTTGTCAAAGATGCTATGACTTAGTTTTCATAATGTATTGGAGTAGGAGAAATAGTTACCATTTCAAGGCATTGTATTTGAATTATTTTAAAATATATCTATATGTGATGTTTAGATAATTTTTAGCCATTTAAAGCACAACATCAATAACCCTAGTGTACTTCTCATATTTTCTCATTTGAATGGACAATACAATTTGTAAGCTCTTATATGCAACATAGTAATCAGGTCCTAAACTTTTATAACATCTGACATTTTAATGTTTAAATGCATGCATTTATTAAGTGTATTATATGTGCATGGTACTCACATGTCTTAGGGTTGGGTTGTGAGAGAGCTAGAAGTGACCTTAGAGATCATTTAGTCCTGCCTATTAATTTTATAGATGAGGAAACTGTAGCCTTGAGAAAGTAAATGACTTGTGTAAATTCATATAAATAACAAAAGAGCTGGAATTCAAACTATCATTCTCCAGATCAATGTTCTTTTCACTGTAGTCTGTCTTTTTTCCCAGTTTAGCTCTGACGGAGCAGAGGGTTTAGTTAGCCTGTGCTGGAACAATGAGAAGAATAGGGAAACCATTGTCTGCATGTAAGTGCTGAGAAGTACCACTAGGTAGGAGAGTTGATAGTTTTTAATTTGACAGAAACTTATCCAACATAAAGTATTGGATGTAAATTTGGATTTATAGCTAAGGAACATTTTCTTTTAAGGATGAAAGACATTATGATTTTTCATGATACAGAGAGCTATCATATCTACAGTACTGATTATTTTGGGGTTTGACACTTTTTGTGTATAGCAGTGTCAGAATATAATTTCATTTAGAGAATGGGAGAGGTGGGTGTAAAAAGGTGCTGTTCAGGACTGTGTCTTGTAAACATGCAGTATTTGGAGTCCTTTATAATTCTTTTCAAGAGGTCACACTACTTAGAAAAGTCCTTTTTTGTTTGTGAGCACTAGAATATTTTAAATTTTATTTGAGGCTATTGTTATAATCTGCTCTGAACACATGGGCAACCAATTTCCTTTGTTTTACAATAAGTTAGATGTCACTGTATGAAAATTAGCTATAGAAATAAAGCAAACATGTGCTTGAGTTATTATAAAATTGCCAGTGACTTTTGGTTCTGTTTTGATGTATGTGATTAGCATAAAGAAGTACCGAGTTTTGAAATTTAACTGTTTTTAGATGTGGTTTAACAGGAGTAAAGAAATACAGTGTCTTAGGCAGGTATTCAGTTGCTTTTAAACAGGATGTCAGGCCAAGCTTAGTGCATCTTAATCCTTCCTTATCCACGTTAAGAATCAATCAGAAAACATTAATTAAAAGCCTACTATGTGTCAAGGCCTGGAGAATACAAAGACACAGATAACATACTCCTTGCTCTTAAGGAGCTTACATTTTATCAGGGGAGACATACACATGTTATAAGTACCTTTAGAGTAAATAATGTTAGCTTATGGGAGAGAGGGCACTAGTGGGGTTAGCAGGGAATCAGGAACAGTTTCAGGTAAAAAGTAGCAAATAAGCAGTCTTGAATGAAATAGAGCATTTACTAGATGAAGATGAAGAATACAATTACTACAAAAACATGGAGACAGGCAATAGAGCTGTGTGTGAGGAATGAATAGCAAGAAGGCCAGTTTGGCTGGACCCACAGTGTATGGGAAAGGGAGTAATGTATAAGAAGACTGGAGTGGTAGATTGGGACTAGGTTGGGAAGGGCTTTAAAGGCCAAACAGGAGTTTATATTTTATTCAAGAGCCAATAAGAAGCCACTGTAATTTATTGAGTAGGGAAGCAACATGGTTAGATCTGCAGTTCAAGAAAATCACTTTGGGGGCAGCTAGGTGGCGCAGTGGATAGAGTACCAGCCTGAAGTCAGGAGGACCTCAGTTCAAATCCAGCCTCAGACCAAACATTTGACACTTACTAGCTGTGTGACCCTGGGCAAGTCACTTAACCCCAATTGCCAAAAAAAAGAAAGAAAGAAAATCACTTTGGCAGCTGAATGGAAACCCCATTGAATGCCATCTCATCTGTAAATGTTGCCCCAATGGTTTTCACATTTAACAGATTTGTTCCCACTAAGTAGAAAAAGCAAACAAAGGTTGAACATGAGCTAAATTGCATTACTTGAGAGATCTACTTGTATGGACTAAAGGAATCCTGATATTTTTTGTCTTCATGTTTCCTTTTAGGAGGAGGTTCAGTGCCTGTGCCATGTAGTAATACAACTTCTGTTTCCATGCCTTCTGGAGGATTTCTAGGATTAGACAAATTCAAGAAACCCGAGGGAAGTTGGGACTGCGAAGTGTGCCTAGTGCAGAATAAAGCAGATGATATGAAGTGTGTAGCATGTGAAAGTACAAAGCCAGGCACAAAATCAGAATTTATAGGTAAGTAGTCAGTCAAGATATTGTTGCCATTCCCTAACCCCACCCCAACCCCACCATCTCCAGGGTTAATTTTACACTCATTTTTAAGTGATATGTCATCAAGTTACCATTGGTATTATTTAAGCTTGAAAATTTACATAGTAAGCCAGATTATGTCGTTATCAGAGTTTGTGTGTTTTGAGCTGTAAAGATGATTCCATTATTTAATTTCCCAGTAGGGTATGATAGAACTTAAAAACTTCTCTTGCACATGCTGTCAGTTAGAAAGTCAGTTGGGTTAATTTTTATAATTTAAATTTTATAAATGTGTTCTGGTGAAGGTTAACCCTCATTTAGAATTTGTTAAATGACTAGGACCTGAAGAGTAATTATTAATGTCTTGATGTTGGCTTGGAGGGAAGCTGCTAAAATAAGAGCACCTTGGAATTTGTCCTTGGCCTACACTATTTAACGGTTTAATATTTGATGTGGTTGAAGGCAGAGAGAGCATACTTACAAAATTTGCAGAAAATATAATGCTATAAGAAGAGTAGCTAATATAGTGGGTAGATGACAGTAACAAAAATTTAAAACAGAAAAATAACACTTATAAGTTAAAAGAGAGGACAAGGCTATACAACAGTTTATTTAAAAAAGAGAACTAATTTATGTCATCCTGTAAAGTTTGTGTAATGTTTTGTATATGTTATCTAATTTGAGCTTCACAACAACCCAATGAGTATCTTGTATTTTGAGTATTGAGTAATACTTGATTATTATGCCCATCTTCCAGATTAGCAAACTGAAGCTCAGAGAGTGTCAGGAGGTAGGATTTTTGAACCCGGGTCTCCAAGTCTAGTAATCTAGGAACAACACATTGTCTCTCTTGGAGTTTTAGTAGACTATCAACTCACAAGTCACCAGTGCAACATATAGCAGCCAGAAAAGCTTATGTGATCTTGGGGTATATTTTTTTTTTCTGGTTTGTGTTTTGGTGAGGTAACTCAGAGTTAAATGACTTGCCCGTGGTCACACAGCTATTAAGTGTCAAGTGTCTTAGGCTAGATTTGAATTCAGGTTGTCCTAACTTCAATGCCAGAGCTACATGCACTGCACCGCCTAGCTGCTCTGTAGGCTACATTTTTTAAAAGCATATCTAGATGATAGTCTTACCTTATTCTGCTGTCAGACAGCATCTGGATGATTGTGTTTCTTTCTGGGTGCCATGATTTGGGTAGAACATTGGTAAATTAGCAACCCTTGAGGAGGAAAGAGCTAGAACTGAAATTCAGAAAAGAAGAGTAGGACAAAGAAAAACTTTCTTTACCTATTTTTGAACTTACTTAGGACCCTTGGTTAATAATAGTTCACATCTATGTAGGGCTTTAAGGCTTTGAAGTATTTTACAAATCATATGAACCTTACAACAACCCTTAGTCTTATTGCCATTATTTTTATAGATGAAGAAATAGTCTAAGTCTTACTATCAAAAAGATGTTGTGATTGCCCAGGATCACATAGCTAGTAAACACCTAAGACAGAATTTGAATCCAAGACTTCGGACTTACAGGCCATTAGTCTCTCCATTGCATCATTATTGATTAGTTTGGAATGGAGTAAATCTTACTTAGATATTCTCAGTTTAGTTTATTGTGGGGCAGTGTAGCGCAGTAGATAGTGCACCAGGCCTGGAGTCAGGGAAAACTCATCTTCCTGATTTCCAATCTGGCCCCAAACACTTAGAAACTGTGTGACCCTGGGCAAGTCACTTAACTCTGTTTGCTTCTGTTTCTTCATCTGTGAAATGAGCTGGAGAAGTTAATGACAAACCACTCTGATATCTTTGCCAAGACAACCCCAAACAGGGTCACAAAAAAAAAACAAAAAAAAAAATGTGTTGTAGTGTGTCCTGTCCTACTCTGTATTATTAGTATAATGCAGTGTAATATTTCTCACTGAAAAATTCTTTTTCAGAAAAAGAGAAATTGGTGTGTATGTTGGTAAGCTTGAGGTTATGTAATATCATTCACAAATATCTTGTTACCTTAAGTTTTAAGCTGAGCAAGGGCAGCTGGGTGGCGCAGTAGATAGAGCTCCAGCCTTGGAGTCAGGAAGACCCGAGTTCAAATTCAGCCTCAGACACCTGACACTTACTATCTGTGTGACCCTGGGCAAGTCACTTAACCCCTATTGCCTCACACACACACACACACCCACCCACCCCCAAAATTTAAGCTGAGCAACTAGAGAACTTGACCTCTGTTTTCTTCTAAAGAAAAAGCATTGGCTCAGTTCACTCAACTGTTACAACAACTCCCATATGGTTTTCTGAATCTCCAGGTTGCTGTTTCTTTTTGTATATTAGGAGATGAGCCACTTGAGAATGTCAGCTTAGATCACTGACTTTGGACACTTGGTCATTATTGCCTACAAAATAAACCACAGTCATACCCTCTGTATTTGCAGAATTGGTTCTAAATAGTTTTGTTCTTATTCTTTGGGGAAAGTAGCTGTAATTCTGTATGGTAAATAATTTAGTTTTGTTTATTTTTAAGGTTTTGGCACCCCTTCCTCATCTTCAGATTCTGGAGCCCCGTCCTTCAAATCTGGTGTTCCAGTATCCACTTCTGAGTCTTCTCAGATGGTAGCACGCACAGGAAGTTTTAAATTTGGTGAACAAGGGGGCTTCAAATTAGGTGTGTCATCAGATTCTGCATCTTCAAACCCCATGAGTGGGGGCTTTAAGTTTTCTAAACCTGTAGGGGACTTCAAATTTGGAGTTTCATCTTCTGACTGTAATTCAGAAGAGAGTAAAAAAGACAGTAAGAATGATAGCAATTTTAACTTGGGAGTTTCTTCTGGCTTAAGCAATCCATCTCCTTCAGTGTCATTTCAGTTTGGGTCACCCAATCCTGGGCCACAAGAAAAGAAAGAGGAGCTTAATACATCTACAATATCAGGCTTCGCATTTGGTACAAGTGTTAGTCTCACCCCTGCTGCTGCCACTGTCACCATGACCTCTTCTGAGAATAAGACTGGAGTGGGTGGCTTCAGATTTGGATCAATTGAAACAAAAAAAACGGTAGTGACTCCTTTTGCATTTAAAAAACCAGAGGAAAATAAGGAAGAAACCCCTGCAGCCAAGGGAGGAGGGTTCAGTTTTGGCAGCGTAGAATCTGCTTGTCTGACATCTGCTTCAGTGTTTGTTATGGGAAGGACAGAGGAGAAACAACAGGAGCCTGTCACCTCTGCTACTTCTCTAGTATTTGGGAAGAAAGCTGACAGTGAGGAGCCAAAGTCTCAGCAGGTGTTTTCCTTTGGGAGTTCTGAGCAAACCAAAGATGAGAGTACAGCAAAACGTGCATTTAGTTTTCACTTGACAGAACCAGTGGAGAATCAGACTGAGCAATCAACAAAGGTCCCTTTTGCTTTTGGGACTCAGACTAGTACTGCAGCTGGTAAGTTCATGTGATGGCTTGATTGTAAAATTCAGTAACTCTTAATTCAATGATCTTAATATAGACTGTTAAAAAGTTAATAGTTTTCTACTCTAAGAGTGAGCAACTTATTCCCATCTTTTATTGACATTAATCGGTCTTTTATTATCTGAACAAGGCACAAGGAATTGATAAGTTATCTATTTTCCTCAGTGATAGAACAAAGGAAATCAAATTATGAGAGGCAGGGATTGGGAAAACAAATCCTGTATCAGACATTTATTAGCTGGGCAAGTGACCCTGGGCAAGTCACTTAACCCTATTTGTCTCAGTTCCTCATATGTAAAGTGAACTGGAGGAGGAAATGGCAAAACCATTCCAGTGTCTTTACGAAGAAGACCCCAAATGAGGTCATGAAGAGTCGGACACAAATGGAATGACTCAACAGCAACAACAAAAATGGAAGAAACAGTGTTTAAAAGAAAATTATCAAGAAAAACCCAAGAAAAAATTATTCCCTGCTCAGAGGTGGGGGGTGACTGTGTGTGTGTGTGTGTGTGTGTGTGTGTGTGTGTGTGTGTGTGTGTAGATCCTTATGGTGGATAGGAAATGAATAGGTACATGGAATTTTGAAACATTGAACCTAGCATCTATGTAGATAATACAGTTTTGATAAATGTTACTTTTATTAATAACTGTATTTGCCCAGTCTGAGTAAGAGTTTGGGTACTGTTTCTCAAAAATATTTTATGTAAGTGATAATCATTGCTAATTAATCTTATAATTCTCCTTGAGGGCAGGTATTACTTTGTTTTTGTTTTTGTTTTTGTTTTCCCTTTGTAATCCCCAGTGTCTGCCACACTGAAAGTGCCTTCGATGTTCTAGGTGCTGTGTTGAGTGGCAGGGACACAAATATACACACACAAAAAAAAAGGCAGTCCCTGCCCTCAGCAGGCATAAGTTTTAACAGAGAATGGGGCATGGTAAAGTCAGTCAGAGAAGCCCCAGAATAGTGTAACCATGTGAGAAATGAGATGTCCAAGCTGAGCTCTCTCTCTCTCTCTCTCTCTTTTTTTTTTGTATTTTATTTTTTTTCCTTAGTTACATGTAAAAAAACAATTTTTAACATTAATTTTTTAAACTTTTGAGTTCCAAATTCTCTCCCTTCCTACCCCTACCCTTCGCTTCCACCCCAAATGAGAAGGCAAGCAGTTCAATATAGGTTATACATGTGTAGTCATGTTGTGAAAGACTAACTATATTTCCCTCCATCCTATCCCACTCTCCATTTATCCTATTCTCTCACCCTGTCCCTCCTCAAAAGTGTTTGCTTCTGATTCCCCTCTATCCCAATCTGCCCTCCCTTCTGTCACTCCCCCTTCTCTTATCCCCTTCCCCCTCTATTTCCTGTAGGGTAAAAAAAGATTTCCATACCCAACTGACAACTGAGTGTATGTTATTCCCTCTTTAAGCCAAATCTGATGAGAGTAAGATTCACTCATTCCCTCTCACTTTCCCCCTTTACCCTCCACTGTAAAAGCTTTTTCTTGGCCTCTTTTATGTGAGAAAATTTACTCCATTCTACCTCTCCCTTTCATGAGCTTCCTTCTTAAATGGACTTTTGGAGTTCATGGCTCCACCCTCCAATCAAGAAGCAGAAGGTAGTAATGAAGTGGAAGACCAAGGCTGATGAGATCTTCGAGGATGACGAGGTCATCCCAATAATGAGTTTCTTGGGATGTGATAGAGAAATCTCAGAGTAGTGTATCCATAGGTATTTGCTTGTTGGTTACTTGATTGATTCTTAAAGATAGTGACTGTGAAACTTATCAACTCTGAAAATCAGTTTTAGCTTGAATAGGTTTGAGCCACAAGTAGGATTTTATATAGCATTTGTCTCTTTTGGATTACCTGTAGATTTACAATAGGTGCTTTAATGGATTTTTTTTTAAATTTTTTTTTCTTAGGTGAGGCAATTGAAGTTAAGTGACTTGCCCAGAGTCACACAGCTAGTGAGTGTTATGTGTCTGAGGTCAGATTTGAACTCGGGTCCTCCTGATTCCAGGAGGGTGCTGTGCCACCGAGCTACCCCCCTTTAATGGACTCTTAAAGGAGATTATATTTATCACTTTTGAATTTGAATCACATGTATTTACATTAGTTGTTCTTAATTAAGAAGCTTTCCCACTGACTACAACTACAAATCAACATTTTTATTATAGAGCCTGAGACTACTAGAGCTACAAGGAAAGCACTCTAGCTTTGGATAGCATAAGGCCACTACTAATATACTTTTAAAAAAAAATCTTTAGTGAGAAATTTTGATAGAAACAACTTAATATGAATCCTCGTTGATTTCAGTAGCATCAGAAATGGAAACTTGCAGCTTTGTTGTAATATGCTTCCTTTATAGTGGAATAAGCAATCACATAACAATCAGGACAGATTTCAGGATGAGAAACTGAAAGTGGGAAAGTGAACAGAGTCTGGGAAAATAAAAATGATGGATTTCAGTATGATTTTATTTAAAATAACCTATGCCTCCTCTAAGGGAGGAGGAAAAATTATGAGGAGCTCAGAGTTTGCATTGATTTGAAAATTGGCTTATGAGGTATTTTGGTTAGATGATTTAAGGAAATAGACATCTTTTTAGAAATGGTGTCATTCCTTAGTCTTTAAAGCAGTTTCAGTTTCCTATAAGTTCTTCTTCTGAGGAAGCATTTACTATCCTAAACTCAGACCTCTGAAAGTCAGCCTTTAATTTATCTGCTTAAAACTATAGAGATGAAAAATTATAGGAAAAATTAGCCTGCTTTAAGTAGATATGTTAGCTTTACCAGAGAGGATAATGTTTCTGACAGTCATACTGTTTTGGAGTAGGAAAAGGAGAAGACATTACCAATTTCCCCTACTTTCCACTGGAATCTCTTTAGGAGTGTCTTATTTTTGTTCTTAAATTAGAAAGAAGCTTTTTAGATGCATTGTTGGCACCAAATTATTTGGTCATATGACTGCCTGAGTTTGGGAGTAGATGCATAGAAGAAAGTCTTGCTTTAAGTTGCCTTTGTAATAAAATGGGAAAATAACTTGAATATTTAAAGATGTTAAGCCAAACAGGCATCATCTGAACTCTGTGCAGATACTCTTAAGATTGAAGATTGTAAAAAGTAATTCTGAATGGGAAAAAGACATAGTATCAAAGAAAATTCCAATTTTTTGTTATAACACCAGAAAAATATGAGTTAAAAACTAGTGTGGAAAAATGATTAAGATGATGGTCTGAACCGTAAAATACTGAATTTTTATAGTACTTGGAATCTTTAATCCTTTTGTTGTTCAGTCATTCATTCATGTCTGATTCTACATGACCCCATGGACATTGTGATGGGATTTTCTTGGCAAAGATACTGGAATGATTTGCCATTTCTTTCTCTAGTGTATCCCCATTTTACTGATGAGGAACAGAGGCAAATAGAGGTTAAGTGACTTGCCCAGGGTCACACAGGTAGTAAGTGTCTGAGACTGGATTTGAATAAAGATCTTCCTGACTTCAGGCATAGTGCTATATTCAACGCACCACCTGGCTGCCCCTCGTCCTTTTGTAGAACATGAGAAATTTTTCTAAACCATGGAAATCTCTCAAATCCATACCTTCATAACTACTAAAAATTAGCTTCATTTGTTTGGTGTTTATAGTGCCTAATAGAGTGTCATAATATCATCTACTGTATCCCAGTACCAACTTGTCTTAAATTGGATGCCCCAATGTAGTTCTTTATTAATATTCTGAATCTGAAATTCTGTGAAATTAATTTGCCTGAAATGAGAGAACTCAAGAAAGTGAACAGACAGTAAGAGAAATCTAATGTTTAAATTAATAGCTTTATGGTCCAACCAGACAGGAAAGTTTTCACTCGTGGTGAAGACTTTGTGCCTGTGGTGAAGTAGGTGAAAAATGAGCCCCAAACTCTAAAATTTAATATTGGTTGTCCAGGGTACATCAAGACTTAGTGATCACTAGTCACCTTCACTACCTTAAATGTTTAAAAATGAAAGCTATAGTTGTAGGCATGTCCCTTGAAATTTCATGGTAGTATTGAAACACAGACTTCTTTTGTCATGATGTCATAGTGTCTGAGTAATTGGATTTTAAGAACTTTTCCCTGTTTCTGTTTTGCAGATCAAGGAGCAGCAAAGACGGCCTTCAATTTCTTGAGCAGTAATTCCTCCAACTCAAATGTACCACCACCAACTACATCTGCTGGTGGTGGTATGTTTGGGGGTGTCACCTCTGCCTCCAACCCACCTGTTACTGCCTATATGTTTGGACAGGCCAGCAATACTGGGACCAGTTCTGCCTTTGGTAACCCCACAGAATCCGGTGCGTCTCAGTCTTTTGTCTTTTCTCAAGAAAGCAAACCAGCCGCCACATCTAGCACAGGTGTCGCTGTTGGCCCATTTGTTTTTGGCACAGGAGCCAATAGCAACAGTACTGCAACCTCCAGCTTCAGCTTTGGAGCCACAACTTCATCTGCCTCTGCAGGTATATTTAAAGTACAAGGGGTAGGGTGGGCAGTTAGTATTGCAATTGCATCTCATCTTTAGGGGATTTTCTTACTTATATTTGTATCCCTGGTGTCTGGCACGCAGTAAATATTTACTCAATTATTTTTCATTCATTTATCTCTAGGGCAGCTAGATGAAAGAGTGTATAGGAGCCCTGGGCCTGGAATTAGGAAATCCTGAATTCAGATCTAGCTTCAGACATTTAGAATCTTTGTGACCCGGGGCAAGGTGCTTAACTGATCTGCCTCAGTTTTTTCAACTATAAAATGTGGATAATATAGTATCTACTTCTACGAGTTGATAGGAAGATTGAATGAGATAATAATAAAGCACTTAGTGAAGTGGTTGTCAAATAGTAGGCACTTAATAAATGCTTGTCTCTTTTTTTCCTGCTTCCTTTTATTTTTGATAGACGTATCTGTAGACAAGGGGTTCTTAACCTAGAGTCTGTGGACTTGAGTTTTTAAATAGTTTTATAACTGTTTCAATAAAATTGATTTCCCCTATAATTCTATGTATTTAAAAATCATTATTTTTTTTTGAAAGGGCTCATAGTCTGCATCAGACCCGCAGAGGCACAAATAAGTTAAGAACCCCTGTCTCTTCCACTTGGCTCAGAAAGTTTATATAGGCTTTCTACCCTCTGTATTATTAGGTGAGAATTTTGATAATTCCCATTTCTTGTTGAATTCTGCCTCTACCTCATCTCTTGCTTGCATCTTCTTTTCATTCACATGAATATTGCCCTAGTTCAGGTCTTCATCTGCTTCCAATCTTGGCTCTAATTCATTCTTTACACAACTGCCAAACTGATAATTCCTAGGATAAGTGTCTGACATTTTTGCACAGATATCTTTCTCAGATATACCTATTAGGTCTAGGATAAAATAAAAAACTCCTCCACCTGACATTTAAAGCTCTCAATGATCTGACTCCCACCTGTCTTTTTAAAATTGTTATTGATGCCTTTTGTTTTGTACAGTATCATCGTTTTCTGGTATATATTACACTGTGCACTCCAAAAAAAAACCAAAAACAAAAAGAAGCAAAAATGACCTTGTTTGACAATGTTCTGTACCTGTAATCCCCCCACCTCTGCTGAGAGGGGGGGAGATATATTTTGTCATCTGTTCTAAGGAACAGAGATTTATGTTTCGTGTTTTCCAAGTCTCCCTTTCTTCACTTTGCATCATTTTATACAAGTCTTCCCATTTTTCTCTAAATTACTCATTTGTTGTTTTTCATGGCACAGTAGTATTACATTACATTAATATACCACAATTTCTTCAGACATTCCCCAATCAATGGGCATTTTGTTTCTTAGGATTGTAGATTTAGACCTAGAAGGGACCATAGAAGTTATCTGGTCTAACCCCCTTGTTTAATTGATTAGAGAACTGAGGTCCAAAAAGTTAAGGTGACTTGCCCAAGGTTACACAGGTGGTAAGTAGCAATCTATAGTCAGAGAGAATTTGAACCCAGGTCCTCTTAACTCCAAATCCACTACTTTTTTCAACTGCACCATCTTGCTCTTCATAAAAACAACTAATAAATGACAATATCAAAATGGAGTTGGACTGTAATTATAGTGATCAGTCTTGTTTCCAGAAAACAGATGAGGACATATACTTCTTTCCCTCCTTAGTAAAGGAGGGAGGAATTACAGGTATGCTGTGTTACATACACTGGTAGATTAGGTCCCTTTAACTCAGCTCTTTTTCTTTGTTATAATCAAAGGGTTGATGAAAGATGGTATGTATCTGGAAATGATTGCTGGGGGGGAAAAGCGAAAAGACACAATGTGATTTTTTTTTTTCCTTCTGGAGGTGGGAAGTTAGGTGTGAGAAAGATTGCTAAGTACTAGCAATGCCAAGCTGAGGAGTTTTATTTTATCTTAGAGCCAATAGTTAGTCACTGAAGGCATTTGCAAGGGAGTCCAACCTGGGTCCTAGGAATATTAATTTGGTGGCTCTGTGGAAGACTGATTGGAAAGAAGGACTGGAATCAGTTGTTTTTAAGACCATAAAAAGTTTGTTGGTTAATTTTTCCCGTCTTTGACCTCCTTGTGGTATATGCTTAATTTCACATTCCTGGGCCTAAAGCCCCAAAGAGTTTAGTGACTTTCCCACATCATTCCAAATTGTTTTCCCGAATAGTGGGACCATTTTATAGATGGCTTCTTATAATTTTTGATAGTTTGTTTTAGAATGACAACTCAAGTTTTAATTTGCATTTCTTATATCCAACCTACTTTTTCAGACTGACTTCATATACTCATCTGCATGTGCTCTACATCAGAGCAAACGTCTAGGCTCTTGGCTCTTCCCAGAAACTCTCAACTCTAGCCCCTATTTTGCTGTCTTTGTACGGTCTCCCATTCTGCACCTTCATTCCTGTAATCTCGTTTGATTGTCACTGTAACACTTCTAGGTAGACAAGGCAGATATCACCATTTTACAGATAAAGAAAATAAATCCCAGGGGTTAGGAATTACCAGTGGTCACCCAGCTCCTAAGTGTGGTATATTCAGGACTTGAATGTGCTCAGCAGTGCAGAATGGCTTCTGTTTACTTAGAATGAAAATTTGGGGAGCTGTAATAACCTTTATAGGGTGATAAGTCTAGATCTGGGGGAATTTCAGAGTCTCTCATCCAGTCCCCTCATTTTTACATATGAAGAAAGGGAGGCCCAAGAAGATTAAATGGCTTGTCCAGGGTTACACAAAATAGTAGTGAGCATCAAAGGTAAGATTGGAACCCGTCATTAGGCTCTAGAGCCAATTCTCTTTTAGCCTTAAAGATCATCTAGTCCTACATCCCCACTTTTCATTTTTCACAATAAGGGTTGACGCCCAGGAAGTATAAATAACAACCATAGCTGTGTAGTTAGTTGGTGGTAACTAAGAATGAAACTGAGATGCCTTTGCTTCTGGTCCAGCACTTTCTACTGCACCATGCCACTTCTACAGGAATAGATTTTCCTCGTTTTCCAAAAGTGGGTCTCAAGTTAAGACTTGAAAACTAAAAGCATTGAGTTATCAAATATTATCTCCAGATAATTAAACTTGGTTACAGAGTTAATGAAAACATTTTTGGTACCTCTAGGTTCTTCTTCCTTTGTATTTGGTGCTGGGTCTTCAACACCTTCTGCCAGTCCTGCATTTGGTACCAGCCTGACCCCAGCATTTGGACAAAGTCAAGGTGCCAGTCAGCCTAGTGCTCCAGGCTTTGGATCTTTATCATCATCAACGTTATTTTCAACTGGTTCCCAGCCCCCAGCCCCAACTTTTGGATCAGTGTCAAGTAGCAGCCAACCTCCTGTCTTTGGACAGTTGCCTACTCCGCAGTCTGGATTTGGTTCTGGCGCAACTCCTAATTCCAGTAAGTGTGTATTACTTCATGAAACCTATGTAAGTCTTCATAATAACATGCTTGCCTTTAGAAAGGGACTTATCTTGATCCTTGCCTTTGTAGGGAGAAGTTTCATAAAATATGTTGGAGGAATGTGTTCAGGACTTGCATTAAAATTGCAGTTTCCAATATTCATCCTAATATCAACTTTCTATATGTTAAAAAAGTGTATGTTAAAATTTGTATATTAAAGTTATAGCTTTTTCCCTTCCAATTTGACTTGGAAATTGCCAGTGCTCATTCATTAGACCTGGATGTTATTGTTTTCCTGTTCTGAAGACTCTTCTCTTCCCCCATTCCCAACTCTACCCCCCAAAAAAATAGGTTAATGTGAGGAGACTCTGTATCATTCCAATTCTCGGTGTTTTATACTTGATTGTGTTCATGTGTTCATCTCTGTCCTAGGTCCATGGTCTTAGATTGCCCTTTTTCCTTATCCCAGATTTGTGGATCATTAGTATAGAAGGTGAAATGCCGGTTATCTTATATCCTGTCAGACTAACAGTGGGGAGGTAGCTATTAGATTTAGGTCTTAACATGTGGATCTGGAATAGGACTGTCTTGAGGGGTGAGGGTAGGATCTGCTGTAAAGAAGGCCTGGGGATCAAGGAAGAGTCAGGGCCTGAAGTACCAGATGAAATCCTTTTTGGGTCTCTTGGACTTTAAATAGTAGTATACCAGGGGCAGCTAGGTGGCACAGTGGATAGAGCACCAGCCCAGGATTCAGGAGGAGCTGGGTTCAAATTTGGCCTCAGACACATGCTTATTAGCTGTGTGACCCTGGGCAAGTCACTTAACCCAATTGCCTAGCGCCCCACCCCACCCCACCCCCCCCAAAAAATAGTATACCCTTTGATTGACCTAGAGACCTAAGCCTAGCCAAATCTACCTCTCTTTGCTGGGATTGTTTCATTTTACATGATTTATCTAAACTTATTCAGCAGTCTCCTCCCTAGACTATACATGTTTGTTCCAAGCTGACTTAGTATCTTGAGGACCCATACATCACCTGTTTTTATCAGGATATAGTTAGCCATCTTATATATGTTTTGATTAGAATTCTAATTTTTGATAGTTTGTTTTAGAATGACAACTCAAGTTTTGATTTGCATTTCTTATATCCAACCTACTTTAGTACTGTTTTAGAATTACTAAATTAGAATCAACAGAGTTCTTTGTGGTTTTTGTGGTGGACAGAAAAGTGCCGTGCACACCTTGCTATAGTTCTTATTAAACTTTAAATAAAGAGTTGACATCCATTCCTTCCCTTTTAGTATTCCTAAGCAAAGAGTGAGAGGTCCTTAAAGCAAAGGTCTTTAAAGCTGTTCTACCTTCTGAGTTCATTCTTTTGTGTGGTGGCACTTTATTTTATTTCTATGTTTTATTTATTCTGTCTCATGTTCATAACTCATGTTAATTTTATTATATTATGTTTTTTTTGTTTTGTTTTGTTTTGGGTGAGGCAATTGGGGTTAAGTGACTTGCCCAGGGTCACACAGCTAGTGAGTATCATGTGTCTGTGCCCGGATTTGAACTCGGGTTCTCCTGACTCCAGGGTCGGTGCTCTATCCACTATGCCACCTAGCTGCCCCTATTATTATGTTCCAATGTGTAATATTATAACACAGTGTTATAGTATTATATCTTATATACCTCACTTCTCATCCCCACTCCCCAAGTCCTATTGATGTGGCATAAGATTGTCTCTCCCCCTGCCTTTTCTCCCTCTGTTCACACTGCCATTGCCTTTACACAAGCACCTGACTTGACATCTACATAGCTTCCTTAATTAACAGTTTCTTCACATTGCTGCAGTTTTCCTTGTGCATATGTCTGTTTTTATTATCTTTCCTCAGAAGTGCTCTTTGGCACTTAAAAGGTTAAAGTTTAGGTTTCTTCTCCTTCATTCAGTGTATTCTATTCTCCAGCCAAACTGGACTATCTTTGCTGACTATCCATTTTCTCAGACTGATCCTGATGCCTGGAGTGTCCGTTCCCCCACCCCCAACCCACTCCACTACATAATATTTTGTTTGTATTTCTTTTATATACTTAACATGTTTTATTTGTCTCTGTTATGTCCTTTTTCTAGTTTATACACTCCATGAGAAAACTTATCTTCTCTTTTGCCTAACTGTGCAACTTGTACAAAGTTTTGGGTTTTTTTTTTTATGTGCATCTTATTGAATTGAAGAATGCAGTTACAAAATTGAGTTTTTAGTGAGACTGCTGGTATTCTCTGTAATTGAAGAAAATATATAGTAGTTCTTTTTTTTTCCCCAAACCAAGTAGTCAGAAAAGAACGTGATTCTTACTCTTTTTTTCCCCTGCAAAGACCTGTATATAACCTTTATCTGCCCCTGAAGAAAAGAATAAAGCATATGAAAAATTAACTTTGTCTTGATAAACAAAATTTGAAATACTTTCTCTTTGGAACCTTTTAGGTTCTGTGTACCAGTTTGGAAGTAGCACTGCGAATTTCAACTTCACAAACAACAATCCATCAGGAGTTTTCACCTTTGGTGCAAGTGCTGGTGCACCTGCCACTTCAGCCCAGCCTTCAGGCTCAGCAGGATTTCCATTTAACTCATCTCCAGCAGCATTTACAGTGGGGTAAGAGAGCCCTTTATATTTTGTTGGAGGTAATTTACTGCTGTTTTTTATCTTAGTATTGTTGGTGTCCAGGTAAAATATAATAATATTTTACTTCATCATTCACATATAAGTTATTTGTAATTATTAATACCAGAGAAATACAATATGTGGGGGAAAACAAAGTTTTTTTTCTCACACATAGGCCATGTGCTCCAATGGATTTGCATTAAAAATTAATTTCTCTTTTTGTTATTACAAGCCACTCTTAGAAAACATATTGAACCTGAATGAGTATCATGTCATCTGTTGTGTGGTTAAATTGCTCAATGGTGTCTGACTCTACGTGACCCCATGAACTTTTGTCCGTGAGATTTTCTTGGCAAAGATACTAGAATGGTTTACCATTGCCTTTTCCAGGGTATCCCTATTTTACAGATGAAAAACTGGGGCAAGAATAGGGGTTAAGTCAGCCCGAGGTCACACAGCTAGTAAATGTCTGAGATCAGATTTGAACTCAGATCTTCCTGATTCCAAGCCTGGTGCTCCATTCACTGCATCACCTAGCTGCCCCTATCATGTCATATACTGACTCTTTATTTTTCTTTTTTGGCAGGACAAATGGAAAAAATATGTTTTCTGCTTCTGGCACTTCAGTTTCTGGTCGGAAGATAAAAACTGCTGTTAGGCGCAGGAAATAAATGTCAGAATGATGATAGAAACATCAATTTTAACAGTTTGTACTCTGCATTCACTTACTGTGCTGGGGTTGTTTGAAGTCAGTTCTGCTTAAGGACATCTTTCATTTTCAAAATGTTTTTCTTTCTCCCCCTACACCCTTCTTACCCTTCACCGACCACTGTCTGCCATCTTCCTTTCTCCCTTTTTGAAAAAATAATAGCTGGAGCCGGTGACAGGGAGGTTCTTAAGCAAAATTATTTTAGGATCCAGCAACTTCTTATCCACTGACTTGGCATGGTCTGGCTGTACACATGAGTATAGCCTATACAGCAAATGGCTTTGTATAATACCTCTTCATCTGCACCAATATGTGCGCTAATGTGCGTTTATGGAACGCATTGAAATTGTAATTATATCAGTGAGGGATTCTGTATAGATTAGAGAATGTTGAAATGAATGATTTCTATGCTGAGTTTGTGCTGGTGTATGTGTGAAGTGAGTGAGTTGGGTGTATTGTGCACTAAAATTTTCTGATAGAGGAAGACTGATTAAAGAATGGTCCATGCTAAGGACTTGTTAGATCTAGTTCTCCATTTAATAATTATATGCTATTTCTATATTTTCATTCTTATGGCTCCATCACCTTGTCTCGCCTTTTCATTATTTTATTATGAAACTTGTGTAAATACAATTTTGTTTCTGTACGTACTTTTTGGCATAACATAAATCTGTGAACTTGAAATTTTAATTTTGTGTGTTAACGACATTTTTTTGTTTAGTATTGTCTCAAGATTTTATTATGTAAATCCCATTATTCAAAGTTGCCTAAATCCATTTAAAAGAATCTTTAAAGAAAATTGGGAATTCTTAAAGTGAGTTTATTGGCTTTTCTGATCCATTTTTGTTTGGACCAAAAACCAGTATTGTACAAAGTATTAAGTATATATTTTTATATTTACTGAAATGGACTGTGGTGACTTTGGATAATATGGAAAAGTTTAATATTAAAGCCATGTTTATTACACTATAATTAACATGTTAAACCATCGGATAAATGCCATCAATAAAAATTATGAAATACTTTTTGTTGTAGTTTTAAATCAGAATGAAGGTACATCATATTACTGGAAAAACTTTCTGTATAAAAGTTAACAATTGTCTGAATGAGAAGGTGGTATACCTCTTCACGTGTTAGTTCAGATTCTGAAAGCAGGAGAAATTTAAATGCTTTAGTGAATCCCCTAGACAGTGGGGAGGTGACTACATTTTGTGAGATCCATTGGCTCCCCTATAGCTTGTCAGATCCCTAGGGAGCCATGCCTAATTTGCATATAAATTTACTTAGGTTTTCTTTTTCTTTTTTTTTTTTAATTGAAAAATAAACATACACAACCATTTCTGCTTGTACTTGTATCTTCCTTGTTAGGTGACTATATATTATTTGAGTTTATAAAACACTGTGTTGAAAATGAAATAATATGCAACTGGTTAAGTCCCTTTTACACTTTTACATTTCTTCAGTGTTATGGGAAATGGTACCACTCCAGCATGGTGAACAGAAGGCAGTTTTTCAGAGACTGTCAATCAGTGTTTTAGAGTTGAATTCTGAAAGATAAATGTAGAGCCAGCTGCTTTGTACTCAAATTTTAACTTGACAGGCCTTTTATTCATTGTGGGGATCAGTTGAAATGTTTATCTTGTAATTTTATATTATTCTAGATATTTAAAATATAATTTGCTTTTATACTCTAGCAGAACTCTTACTGAAGGAAACAGTATATGTGTGGAATAGAAGACTTGAGTATTTACTTATACAACTTAAAAGCAAGTACTATAGATAGCAGCTAGCTTGATGAATTCCAACAAGAATGTGTATGGAAAGAAGGAAATAACTTGCTGTTATTTTAATTGATAGAACTATTTATAAGTTGTAATTAATGTTAAGAACGTTTTGTTTGTTTCACCCAAATCAAAACACCTTATAGTTTTGGATAGCTTGTATTATATTAGCATTGCAGAAATAATACCTGCACAGGAGTTTGAGACAGAAGAGCTGGGTTCAAATCCTACCTTTCTTTGGGCTTTAGGTTGTGTATCTATGAAATGTAAAAGACTTGGCCTACTAGATTATCTCTTAGGTCCCTTCCAGCTCTAAAATTCAGTGTATACCGTGTTTGCAAAGGGATCCTAATGATCTAATTATTCTGAATACTACCCAAATGCTATAAAAGTGGGAAATAGAGAGTTGCTTAAATATATCTTTTATAGACCATAATGTCATGAAAGAATAATAATAAAGGAACCATAGACAAAATATACATATCTAACTGGAGATTAACAATATTGTGAATAATGAGTCAGCGAACAAATCAGAAGTAATAAATGATTACGTTAACGGATAGACGTTTGTATCCCTGAAAACTTAGATTAAGAAAATTGAAAAAGGATCAATAAATTAAGCAGTTTCTAAAAAAAAAAAAAAGATATTAACAATCTTAAAACCCAATCTTATGAAAGAAATATTGAAAATTAAAAGACAAATAGACGAAGTTCAAAAATAAGACAATATAATAGAAGTAAGAAAAGACTAACAAAATGTATGAACAACTAACTAGATCAAAAAAGAATCAAATAAAATTGCCAAAATTAATAATATGAATTCATAATAGAGAAGAAATAGATAATTGTCAGAAACTATGCAATTATGTGCCAGCAATACAATTCAAAAGAATTGGAAGATTATATACAAAAACAATAATTTGGGTATAGGGAATAACATTTCTAGCCCAATCTAAGAAAAATCAAATGAACCATAAATGAACTGCTGATGGGGGGAAAACCATGCCCTCATTAGATTTAAAAGTGAATTTTATTAAACAATAAAGAGGAATTTGTCATACAAAAATTATTCTCTAAAACAGAGAAAGGTCATTTACCAAACTTCTTTTATGTGATAAATAATGGTCTTGAAGAAGAGAGGAGAGATTTTAAAAATTAAAATGTTAACATTCTACACATTTTTAAATTTAAAGTTTGAAAATCTCTTAATTTAAAAAAAAATGTATATAGATTTGAAGTTTCATATGCAGTCACCTTTTTTATGATACCATGTTATGGAAATGCTTGTTTTATTCCATAAATTAAAAATAAAATAATTTTTTAATTTTAAATGTATAAATATTGACAAGGAGATGGCATTATTCCCATCTGCACACGTGATGATTTACTTAAACTCCAGAGAGCATAGCTTCAGCAAAGTAGCAGAATACGAAGTACCTCTACAAAGATTTATATTTTCTATTCAGTCAGTAGTACCATATCCTGCCAGGAAAAAATGAAATTTCGTTCAAAATAGTCAAAATGCCAACAATATCTAAAGTAACAATCCATGACCTAAGAAATACAAAAACAACTACCAAACTCTCACCGATAAATGAAGAATGGTTGGGCCATGCCAATTTTATGTGATAAATGGTATCCCAATCAAAATTAAAGAGACTGTTTTATAAAACTATAGACCTGGGTTTGAATCCTGACTCTTCTACTTGCTAATTATGTGTGACTTTAGGCAAGTCAGTCTTCGATAGGACCTCAGTTTATTCAGTTATTAAACTACATGATATTTTTTAATTGTCTGATCCTATGTCTGACATAGGTTTGAGGTGTTTGTGCTAAAGAAAGTGAGTGTTCAGTGATGGAGAATGACTGAACAGTTATGGAATATGAATGTAATAGAATAAGAAAAGGCAAATAGGAATCCAGAGAAACTTGGGAAGATATATATGTTGAGCAAAAGCAACAGAATCGAGAATAATATACACAAAGATTGCAATAATGTAAACACCAAAAGTCACCAAAATTCATGCTGACAGGACTCATCTTGTTTCCGAAGAGTTGGTGATTAAACTAACTCATCTGTAAAGAGACTGGACTGCATGGGTGTGAGATTTACATGTCATCAGACGTGGAGTATTTGTTTAGCTTAACGTTTTTGTTAAAAGGAAGACTTCTGTTGGAGACTGTGAAGTAAAACATCTTTTTAACAAATACTTTGTGCTTGGAGATATGACAAAATTCAGGGAAACATGAAAAAATGTAAACTGATGTAGAGTGAGTCCGCAAAACCAGGTAAGCAGACCCAGAAATACATGTTAACTACAATAATTTAGACAAAAACAACACTAAAAGACAGTAGAACTAGAATTAATTGACCATTTTTCATACCAGAAAACAATGAAGCACTAACTTTTCAGCAGAGAAGTAGTTACTTATGCTATCAGATATGGCCTTTTTTGGGGGTGAGTCTTGCTTAACTTTGTCATGAGGATTTGGAGTGGAGAAGAGCATGTAGTTGGAAATGACTGTTGTGAAAAGGCACCATTTTTTTTAATTAGAAGAAAGTCAAGGTACCTTTGCGTCCAGACTTTCAGTTTGAACTGTCATAGTGCACCATTAATTTGATTTTATAACCAGGGTGGAACTTAAACAGCTTTATAGAATCCAGATCTTGAAAGTCAGTATTTTTTTTTTCTTTTGTTCAAAATGTCAACCAGGCATAGTGGTGCATGCCAGTAATCCCTGCTCTTGGGGAGGCTGAAGCCAATGGGCTGCTTGAGCTCAGGATTTTTGAGCTGCAGTAGGTTAAAGCTGATCAGTTAGGCACCAATATATGGTGAGCCACCAATGCCAACCCCACATGGGGGCCAGGGGGCCCTCTAAGGAGGGACAAGGGTCAGGTTAGAAACAGTTGTTCAGTAGTGGGTACTGGGCTTATGAAAGGCCACTGCACTTCCAACCTGGGTGAGGTAGGGAGACTATATCTCCAAAAAGGAAAGAAAAATGTCTGAAAAAGAACAAGAAAGGTAGAAAACCTGTAGTATTTATCCACCAAGCTAGAGACCAGAGGACAGCAACCATGTAGGAAATAAAACAATAGTTGAGCTGTTAATAAATGACAAAACAATGACTTGAAGTCAATTTTTGACAATTTTGTAAACTAAATTATTAAAGAGGTTAGTGTAGCACATCTACAAAAGGAAGCAAAACTCTGAGTTGGCGTGGCTTTGTGAAGAATAAGTCATTCCAGACCAGCCTTTGTTTCCTTTTTTGTCCAGGTTACTCAACTGGTAGCTAAGGGTGAATGCTGTAGTTACTACCTAGAGATCAAATCAGAAATGAAATTCGATACTGATAAATGTAAAATCTATTCTTGCAGTCAAAAAAAAAAAGCCTCACAAATAAAAGAATAATAGGTAGGCAGTAGTTTGTCCAAAAAACATCTGAGGATATTGGTGGTCTACAAGCTCAATATAAGTTAACAGTGTAATATGGCAGTGCCCCCCCCCGGGAATATTCACAATTTCCAGAAATAATACAGTTCTGATTGTCCTAATATAATTCTATCTTCATCAGATCACATACAGAGTACTGGGTTCAGTTCTGGTTATCTTTTTAGTTAAGAGCATCCAGGGAAGACCAGCAAATAGTGGTGAAATGAGTTACAAGTTCTGATGTTTTGCTTAGAGAAATCTAGGGTGAGTGTTGTAACTAACTGCCTTCAAGCAGGCAGCTAGGTGGTGCAGTGGCTTAGAGCAGCCGGATCTGTGGCTCGGGAGAACTGAGTCGAAATCTGGCCCCAGACACTTAGCAGCTATAAATTGGACCCTAGACAGGTTACAATCTCTGAGCCTCAGCTCCCTCTTCTATAAAATGGGGAAAATTGCGTCCACCTCCCAGGGATGTTGTGAGGATTTAGTAATATTTGTAAAGGGCTTCATAAACCTTTTAAAACCCTCTGTCAATGCTATTGATAATAACATTGTAGTTAAAGAAATGTTACCTGGTTAGAGGATTAGATTTGTTCTGTTTGACCTCAGAGGGAAGAACTGGGAGGAACCAGGTGGAAGTTGCAAAGAAGCGAATTTCAGATTGCTGTGAGGAAGGACTTCCAAACAATTAGACCTGTCCTAAGAATGGAATCAGTTACCCATGAATTCCACTTCATCAAATATATTCAAGCAAAGGCTAGATTACCTATTGTTGGGTGCGTTCTAAAGGACATGCTTTTTCAGGTATAATGATGGCCATGGAAGTCTTTTCCAGCTCTTTATTCTGATTCAGCAGCCTCCAAATCTACTGTTTTTCTTGCATTGGGCCACAGCCAATTTTTACTGGCTTGCCAAATTTTTTTTCCACCAAAATTCTTATTTCTTAAAATCTATAAAATAATAACTTTCTTCCCTTCATTCTGCCCCTCCCAAAAGTCTTATTTCTTAAAATCTATGAAATAATAATAAACTTTTTTCCCTTCATTCTACCCCTCCAAAAATCCTTGTTTCTTAAAATTCATGGGGAAAAAAAAAAGTTCTTCCCTTCATTCTGCCCCTCAGCTCCCTCTTATCTGATTCTCAGTCCTTTCTGACCTACTAAGCATTCCCTGGTGGTCCATGATCTAAAAAGGACATTTTTTTTCTAATTTAGTATATTTAGGGTTGATAAATCATTCTAGCTAATCTCCAAGGCAATTCCAATTCAAACAAACATTGTGTTCAAGGCACTGTTAGGTATAAAGAGTTATAAAAACAAAAAATGGATCAGTATCTGCCTTCAAGGACTTTGCATTCTACTGGGTATAAGGGGGTCTAAGTATGCAACAGATGTACAAGTAAATATAGAGTATATATAAATCAATACAAGGTCATTTTAAGACTAGAGTGCTAATAATAGGGAAGGGAAAGTCAGGAAAGGCCTTGTACAGGAAGTAGCACCTGAGCTGTGCTTTGAAGGCAGCTAGGAATTTTATGAGGTGAGGGTGGAGAGGGGATGAATTCAGACATAAAAGGAATTGATGTGAAATAAGAGTGGAAAGGTAGGCTAGTGCTAGATTAGGGAAAGCTTTAAATGACAGGCTAACAAGTTCTTATTTCATCAGAGAATGATTCTTTTTAAATTATCTATTAATTTTATTTGTTATTTTTGATTAAGAGGATGGCATGGTAAGAACTGTGTTTTAGGAATATCAGTTTGGCAGTTAGAAGACAAATTGGAGTGGGGAAAGATTGAAAGGAGGGGGATGAGTTATTAGGAGATAATTTAAGGCAAATGGTGATGAGGGCCTGAAACTAGGAAAAGGCTGGGTGAGCAGAGAGCAAGAGACAAATTTGAGAGAGATACTGTGAAGGTAGGATCAATAAGACTTGGTGCCTGATGGGATATGGGGCTTAAGGAGAGAGGGAAAGGTGAAAAATGACTCCATGGCTTGAAACTGGGTGACTTGAAAGATGGTGTCACCATTAACAAATCAGAAAGATTGGTGGAAGCATGGATTTTGGGGAAAATATAATGAAATATGTTTTGTATGTGTTGGGTGTAAGATGTCTACGTGACATTCAGATGGAAATGTTCAGTGGCAATTGGTAATATAGAATGAGAGTCATTGGAAGAGATTAGAGCCATATGTGGCCTGGGAGTCATTGAAATTGGTGTCAATGAAGTCACCAAAGAGAAAAGAGATGACCCAGGACAGAATCTTGGTGTATTCCCATACAATGGGTAGGAGAAAGATGAAGAGACTGAGTGGGTGAAAAAGGTTGACTTAAAACCGAGGCAGCTTAATGTCAAAGAAGCCAAAGGAGATGATTTATGTCCACGAGAGAGGGGACTGGTCTACAGTGTCCAAAGCTGCAGAGCAGTTTAAAATGAAGAGACTGGATAACCTTGAAGAAAGCAGTTATCCATATACACCAAGGTCCCCAAAGGGAATGTCTCAGTACAGCTTCTGAGAGAAGTGTATTTTTTTTCATTTTTCAAAGAAAAATGTTCAAAAATGACAAAAATGTACTCTATCATATAAAAAAATTCCATTCTTTGCCCTTCTGTTGCTAAAGGCCTAAGCAAATTTAAATGACACCAGAATTTTTTTGAACTGGCAGCCTCCATAATAAATATTGCTCCCCTCTGCCTCTTCAACCACATTGCTGTACTGCACCCTGCCCACCCCCACCACCATATAGCAATGAATTCAGAGTATTTGCTTAATTTTTTTAACATGTAAGCAAATGCTTTTCATAACTCTGGGAGAGGCCATCTGCAACTGTCTTGGAGTATCTTGGAAGGCATCCAGCAATAGAATGGAAGTTATATGAATTACCGTGATCACATCTATAGCTTTCATTGGGAGCTGTTCAAATACCATTCAACTCTGTTTAAAGCCCTGTCATCCATGAAGGGAACAACACTATCCCTCCGCAGAGATGATGCCTATGCCTGATTGGCACTGTGTCATGGCAAAGCATTCCTTTTCCAGTATTTTCCAAAATGTTCTTAGTAACAATTTCTTGCTGGCCAAAATAATTCTTTCACACAACAATCCCTCTCCCCTGCACATCCCCATTCTCAAGCATGAACGTTTCCCAAGCTCTCTTTTGTGAATTACTGGTGGCCACAGAGAACTTCTTTCATACAGGTATTAGAATTTTGTTCTAAGCCAAGGCTTTTGAATTATTAAAGACTAAACATATCAATCCATCAACAAGCATTTATTAAGCCCCTGTTGTTTATCAGGCACTGTGCTAGGCACTGGCAATACATACAAGTACAAAGAATAAAACTATTCCTACTCTGAGTGCTTTACATTCTCATGAGGAGGACAAGTACATATAAAATATATATAACAAAGTGAATAAATGCAATTTACATACAAAGTTAAAAATTTATATACAAAGCAGAAGGAAATAAGGAGTTTATGTAGACATAGGGGACAGCCAATGCAAATGCTTCAAGATGTAGCCTACTAGAGAAGAACAAAGAAAAGGCCAGTTTGGCTGGATCTCACGTGCAGCAAGAGGAATAATGTCCAATGGGACCAGAAAGCCAGATTGTGTAGGGCCTTAAGATCTGAGAAGAACTCTGATCAATGCGATGGTCATGGCAATTTCAAAGGACTCTTGATCGAAGATACTATTTACTTCCAGAGAGAGAGAGAGCTGATTAACTGAGTGAAGACTGAAGCTTTTTTTTTTCACTTTATTTTTCTTGATTTGTTTTTTGGCAACATGGCCAAAGTAGAAATGTATTTCACATGACTTCATATATGCAATGAGTCTCATATTTCTTGCCATCTCAATGAATGGGAGAGGGAGAGAACTTGAAACTGAAAAACAAATATATATATATATATATATATTTTTTTTTTTTTTTTTGCAAGGCAATTGGGGTTAAGTGACTTGCCCAGGTTCACAGAGCTAGTGTCAAGTGTCTGGTCTGAGACCAGATTTGAACTCAGGTCTTCCTGACTCTAGGGCTGGTGCTTTATCCATCGTGCCACCTAGCTGCCCCACCAAAAAAAAAATTTTTTTTTAAAAGTTAAGCAGAAAATTTTACTTTTGATCCTACAGGCAAATAGGAAGCCATTGGGGTTGGTCACATGGCCAAATATGAGATTAAGGAAAATTACTTTGGTTGCAGTGTGACAGATGAATAGGAGTGGTGGGAGATTTAAGGCAGGAAGTCTAATCAGAAGGCTGTTGTTGTTTGTCCTTGTTTATGAAGACGACCTTGACGTCAGGAAGTAGATGTCATGACTTGCAAATGAATTGGATTTAAGTGAAGGAAGCTCTGCAAAGTCAACCTCACTCTTCTCTGGAGCCATCTGGGTCCAGTGGCAAGATATAGATTAGGATGACTAGAGATGGCCCTGGATGCAGTGGGAGGCCTTGGTCTTTTTGAGTTAAGGTCTTTCCCAGGTTTCAGTTTGTCTGGGACAGTGCTCATTCAGTGATTAAGGCTGGGTAAAAATGAGGCAGAGAATGGCTTTACTTAATAAAAAAAAAAGAAAAAATCAATCTGGGAGGGGAAGATCCTTAGGGTTTCTGGCCAAAACCATAACAATTGCTATTTACATTCACTCTGAGCCAATCTGGGCCCAAAGTATGACCAAGTGGACTTGGACTGAGATCTATTGTTGGCCAATCAATGAGAGCCAAATGATTTGGGTTTAAGGCATGGTCAATAAAAAAGAAATCTAGCCTATAAATCCCAAGATATCTTGCTGGGTTTCAGCAACCAGCAATCCTTTGAGCAGAGCACCCGCAGGTAAGGAGACAAGGCTGTTGTAATAATTTAGGCAAGACACAGAGCCAAAATGATGGAGAAAAGCCAGGTCAGTTTTCCTTGAAACAACTCTGAGTCAAGCCTCTAACAGAATTCTGAAGCAACAGAACCCATGAAAAGACAGGATGAAAGAATTTTCCAGGCCAAGATAACTTAGGTCTTTAGGAAAAGTCTTTCTCACTTGGGTAAAAGGAGAGCACAGGTGGTATCCAGGCTAGCCAGTGGAAGGCTCTTAGCCACAGCATATATCAGCAAGAGGCCTGCAGTCCTGGCTCAGCAGGCCAATGGCACAGTAGGCCAGCTGCAAGGCCTCCAGCTCAGCAGGCAAACTGCACAACTAATCTAGGCCTCCCCAGTGCACTATGCAAGCCTCCAGCCCTGTAGGTCCAGCACAGAAAGCAAGTGGCCAGGCATCTCCTCCAATGCAAGAAGCTTGGGAAAGTGCCCTCTATACCCTAGGAGCTGAACTCAACCTTAAAAGTCACAAAATAGACTGGAAAGAAAAAAAAAGACAAAAACAAAAGCAAAAAAGAACCCTGACCTTAGCAAGCATGGAGACGCACAAACTCAGAAGAGGACAACAATGTCAAAGCACCTACATGGGAAGCCTCAAAGAGGAATATGAATTAGTCTTAACCCCAAAAAGTCCTCTTGGAAGAACTCAAAAAGGACTTTAAAAATCAAGTAAGACAGGTAGAAAAAAAAATTGGGAAAAGAAAAGAGAGCAATGCAAGAAAATTATGAAAAAAAGCTTGGAAAAAGAAAACTCCTTAAAAAAATACAATTGATTAAATGGAAAAGGAGGTACAAAAATCCACTAAAGAAAACAACTCCTTAAAAGTAGAATTGACCAAATGGAAAAGGAGGTGCAAAAGCTAACCAAAAAAACCCAACTCCTTAAAAATTAGAATTGGACAGGTAGAAACTAATGACTCTATGAGACATCAAAAATCAATTAAAAATGAAAAGAATGAAAAAATAGAAGAAAAGGTAAAATGCCTCATTGGTAAAATAACTGACATGAAAAATAGATCCAGGAGAGATAATTTAAGAATTATTGGATTAAGGCAGCTAGGTGATATAAGTGGATAGAGTACTGGCCCTGGAATCAGGAGGACCTGAGTTCAAATCTGGCCTCAGACCCTTGACACTTACTAGCTGTGTGACCCTGGGAAAATAACTTAACCTTGATTGCCTTGCCAAAAAGAAAGAAAGGAAGAATTATTGGACTACCTGAAAGCCATGATCAAAAAAAGAGCCTGGAGAGCATCTTTCAAGAAATTATATCCTAGAACCAGAGGGCAAAATAGTCATTGAAAGAATCCACCAATCACCTCCTGAAAGAGATCCCAAAATGAAAATTCCAAGGAATATTAAAGCCAAAATTCCAGAACTCTCAGGTCAAGGAGAAAATACTGCAAGCAGCCTGAAAGAAACAATCCAAGAATCATGGAGCTATAGTCAGGATAACACAAGATTTAGCAACTTCTACATTAAAGAATCAAAAGGCTTAGAATATGATATTCCGGAAAGCAAAGGAGCTCAGATTACAACCAAGAATCAATTACCCAGCGAAACTGAGCATAATCTTTTTTTTTGGGGGGGGGGGGAGTAGACATTCAATGAAATAGGGGACTTTCAAACTTTCCTGATGATAAGACCAGAGTGAACAGAAAATATGATTTTCAAATATAAGACTCAAGAGAAGCATAAAAAGATAAACAGGAAAGAAAAATACATGTTATTCGATAATACGTGTTATTCAACTGTTTACATCCCTACATGGGAAGATGATACTTGTAACTCTTAAAAACTGTATCTTTATTAGAGCAGTTAGGAGTATACATAGACAGAGGGTGCAGGTATAAATTTACTTTGTGATGATATGAAAAAAATTAAGGGGTGAAAAAAGGGATTGTACTGGGAAAAGAGGAAAAAGGGAGGCAGAATGGGTTAAATTATCACATCAAGAGGCATGAAAGACTTATTACAGCAGAGGAAAAGAAAGGGGGGTGAGAGGATGAGCATGGTTTGAACCTTACTCTTACTGGATTTGGCCCAAAGGGGGAATAACATACACACTCAGTTGGGAATAGAAATCTATCTTACCCTATAGGGAAGTAAGAGGGAAATGGTCTGAAAAGAAAAGGCAGATTGAGAGAGGCAGTAGTCAGAAGCAAAACACTGGTGAGGAGCGACAGGGTGAAAGGAGAAAGAGAAATAGGTATAAACTGGGGGGGAAATAGGTTGGAGGGGAATACACAGTAATCATAACTGTGAATGTGAGTGCAATGAACTCTCCCACAAAATGGAAGCATATAGCAGAGTGGATTAAAAAGCAGAATCCTATAATATGTTGTGAAAAGTGTTTCGTAATCATGTTCGTATAGTTCCTAGATTTGTCTTGGCAGGTAGACTCCCAAGGTTTTTGTGTTGTCTGCAGTTATTTTAAATGGAATTTCTCTTTCTAGCTTTTGCTGTTGTTTTGTTGGTAATGGTAAATGGTAAAAAACAGTAATGGTAAAAAAAAAATCACTAGAAATGCTAGTGATTTATGTGGGTTTAGTTTATATCCTGCAATTTTGCTAAAGTTGTTAATTATTTCAAGTAGTTTTTTAGTTGATTCTCTAGGATTGTACAGGTATGCCATCATATCATCTACAAAGAATGATAGCTTTGTTTTTTCATTGCCTGTTCTAATTCCTACAATTTCTTTTTTTTCTCTTATTAATAAAGTTAACATTTCTAGTACAATATTGAATAATAGGGGTGATAATGGGTATCCTTGGGAAGCCTTCTAGTTTATCCCCATTGCTGATAGTGCTTGCTGATGGTTTCAGATAGATATTACTTATCATTTTAAGAAAAGCTCCCTTTATTCTTATGCTCTCCAGTGTTTCTTAGTAGGAATGAGTTTTGTATTTTGTCAAAGGCTTTTTCTGCCTCTATTGAGAAAGTAATACCAACAAAGTCTAGTAGCAAGAGATAGAAAGAGAAATTCCATTTAAAATAACTGTAGACAATATAAAATACTTGGGAGTCTGCCTCCCAAGACAAACTCAGAAACTATACAGACACAATTACAAAATACTTCTCACACAAAGTCAGATCTAAACAATTGGAAAAATATCAGTTGCTCATGGGTAGGCCAAGCTAATATAATAAAAACAACAATTTTACCTAAATTAATTTATTCAGTGCCATACCAATCAAACTACCAAAAATTATTTTATAGAGCTAAAGAAAATAACAAAAATTTATCTGGAAGAACAAAAGGTCAAGAATATCAAGGGAATTAATGAAAAAAATGCAAAGGACGGTAGCCTCACCATACCAGATCTAAAAGTGTATTATAAAAAATGTATTATAGGGCCAGCTAGGTCAGTGGATAGAGCACTGGCCCTGAAGTCAGGAGGATCTGAGTTCAAATCCGACCTCAGACCAAACACTTGACACTTACTAGCTGTGTGACCTTGGGCAAGTCACTTAACCCCAATTGCCTAAAAATTTTTTAAAAAAGTGTATTATAAAAGTGGCAATCATCAAAACTATTTGGTACTGGCTAAGAAATAGACTGGTGGATCAGTAGATAGGTTAGGTACAGTAGTAAATGACTATAGTAATCTACTGTTTGATAAACCCAAAGACTCCAGCTTCTGGGATAAGAACTCACTATTTTACAAAAACTGCCAGGAAAACTGGAAAATTATCTGGCAGAAACTAGGTATAGACCAACATCTTATACCATATACCAAGATAAGGTCAAAATGGTTACATGATTTAGACATAAAAGGTGATACCATAAGTAAATTAGGAGAGCAAGAAATAGTCTACCTGTCAGGTCTATGGAGAAGAGAAGAATTTATGATCAAACAAGAGATAGAGAACATTATGAAATGCAAAATAGATGATTTTGATCACATTAAAAAGGTTTTGCACAAAGCCAATGCAACCAAGATTCGAAGGAAAGCAGAAAGCTGGGAAACAATTTTCACTGCTATTATATCTGATAAAGGCCTCATTTTAAAATTATATAGACAATTGAGTCAAATTTATAAGACATGTCGTTCCCCAATTGATAAATTGTAAAAGGATATGAACAGGTAATTTTCAGATGAAGAAATTAAAGCTATCTATAGTCATATAAAAATGCTCTATATCACTACTGATTAGAGATATGCAAATTGTAACAACTCTGAGGCACATCCTTTCAAAATGTAACATTTTAACTTTTTTTTTTTTTTTTTTGCTTCTGCTAGTGATGACCAGGATCCCAGGGTCATGTTCTGAGCCATGGAAACCAAATCAGAAATAGACTGAACCAAAATGGTGGAGTAGGAGGAAGCAGTAACAGCCCAGTTCCCCATAACTGTCCCAATAATGATCTAAGAAGGATGCTAGACCGAGGGGTGATTGGAGTGGACCAGAGTCCAGAGCTAGACAAGCTTCACCAAGTTACCTAGAGTAGATCTGCTGGAGGAATGAGTAAATTAAAAAAAAAAAAGTGCCATTATGATGTGTTGAGTCTGAGCTCTCTCTGGTAATAATATCAGGGAGAATGTGTCCCCAGGTGTTAAGGAGAATGTTTGTACTCTTTCCTTGATATATTTTCACAGTAAATATCTTCATCAAAACTGAATTGATATTAGTCACATGGAATTGAGGTGCCAATCACTAGTGGCTAACAGTGAGAGAAACACGCTAGAATGGAGGCTTGATCAGATGCCACTAGAGAAAGGCATTCTAACCTTTCAGGGGTATCCCTCAATCTAAGACATTTTGGGGGGCAGATACAGCTGGCCTCACTCTGGAAGAGTAAGGCCCAAGTATCTAATGGGCTCAGATAACCAAATTTCTACATAGTATTTGCCCTACAAAGTTCACTATCAAATACATGATTGATAGAGCAATGATACAGACTTAGTTCTCTATCTCCCCTGATAAGAAAGTTTGGAAGCAGGTGGGCTTGGAGAAAGTTAATGAATTGTTTTGGACATGTTGAGTTTAAGATGTCTACTGAAGGTGTTTGATTGGCAGTTGGACGTGAGACATTGCAGGTCAGCAGAGAGGTTAGGGCTAGATTAGCAGCTTTGAGAGCCATCAGTATAGCAGTAATAATTGAATGCATGGTAGCCTCTGAGATCACCAAGTAAAATAGTATAGAGGGAGAAGAAAAGAGGGACCAGGACAAAACTCTCTGGGACACCTAAGTTTAGTAGGTGTGTGACTTGGATGAAGACCCAACAAAGGAGATTGAGGAGGAGTAGTCAGACAGGTAGGAAGAGAAACCTAAGTGTGTAGCATCCTGACAACCTAGAGAGGAGGGTCATTCAAGAGAAAATTTGTATTAAGGGAACTTATATTCTAATCAGAGGAGACAAAACATACAGGAGAATGGCAAATTTTATGTGCTATCATCTCACATTAGAATGTAATCTCCTATAGAGTCACTTTCTTTGTATTTGTATTTACAGCATTTATGCCGGTGTCTGGCACAGAGTTAACACTAAATACTTGCTGATTAAACAGAACTATCCAAAAGTGGAAAGGGCAGCTTTGGTTGGCGGCAAGTTATCCTTTAGTGGAGATCTTCAGATTCTAATTGAAAAGATACCCACTTCTTAGAAAGAAGTAGAAGGATTTCCTTAAGAGATGAGATGGTAGGGGACTTCAGGTATGAGCAACACTAGAGAATGTCTAAAGTCTCTTTTGACTTAGATTTTGTAAGAATATCGGAGGCTAAATGTAAATACTCCCTCCATTGGAGCAGATCTATAGCAAAGGTGGAGATCCTAGTTGGGGCCCACACCATTTTTTGAAACCAAAACATTTCCAATTAGAGACAATGCATAAACACCATGAAGACTGTAATAAAGATTTTATTAAGACAGGATACTATACAAATTGGCAGCTTACAAATTGAAATAGCATGATTTATTACAAAACAATGATGCAGGTCATTTTCTATGACAATGAACTCCTATGGCCTTTCTGTATTTTTAGGGTGTAGTGGTAGAGCTTATTTGAGCAAATACTTCTTGAAGAATATCCCTGACCGATTTGGGAAAATCTCTGTTAAAAATATTTTTGTAATGGTTGTGTTGTAACAGAACTTGAACTATATATTTTTTCTGATGTGGAAATTTGTATAACACTTTTTACATTTTTCTATGATGGTTCAATTTCACGAATACTATTATATTAAAAGCATTTAGGAGTTATATGTTTGAAAACAAACTAACCTTAACATTACCCAAGATAAATAATAGAATATAAACTATCTTTAATAGGGACAGGTATGTCACAAATGAAAAGGATTTATTTAGAAAATTTGATAATCCTCAAACCTAATTTTACCCAACAGATTCAATATCCTCCTCAGCCAAATTCTTATATACAAATTAACAAGTAGCAAATAAATAGGTTTCAATTCCTGTTTCCCCTTACCCAAAGAAAACTACTCAAATCAGCAAGGAACTGAAGGGAAATGAGGAAAATTTTACCTGAAGAAAGTAATTATATGCCAATATAGTTTCCTATAGCTGCACTGAGCTAATAATAGTAAAACACCTATGGCGTCATTGGAAATATATGGTATAACAAAACCACAGAAATGGACAATTATTTGTATTATATATATACAACTTGGTCTAGCAAAAAAGGTGCATGTTCATTTCATAATAAACTTCCTCATTTATAAATGTAATAATGTAGTTTAGAAGATAAATGTGTATTCTTAGGAGAAATCAGAATACTAAGAAAATAAATGTTTAGACAGTACATTAATTTAACAATATTCAACTAGACATATACAAATGGTCTCCCCCAATAGAATTTAAGACCCTTGAGGGCACTTCATTTTTGTCTTTTTTCCCCAGTGTCTGTGTATGCATGATACCTACACATATTGTAGGTGTTTAAATGTTTGATTGGTAAATTTCAATTGTGAAAGACTGTCACGAAAATTTATGCTAAAAGTCCTTTCATAATACTGGCAGGTTAAGTGCTTAAAACAGATTTTAAGATGCTAGAAAACTGAGCATTATTTAGGAGACTGCAATTTAACTCCACTTTATAACTTCATAATCTGATCAAAGGGGCTTGATTTAACAAAATGATTCAGCAAGAATCTGTATGATCATTAACTTTACAATGTATTTCTGGTTTCCTCTTCCAAAGCACACAGGGCTACTCATTACAATTTTAGTTATGAATATTTGCAGAGTTTATAAAATATGAATACTAGACTTCAGTAATAAATGTGTAAAGATAATTCTGCATTCTCAGATACAGTGGGTATACTTAGAGAACTCTCAATGAAATAATATCACAACTAAATTTCTCCCCCTTTAATTTCCTTTTATGATTTGCTTATATCTTACATATTTTAAATTAAAAATATACAAATACTATAAAATACATGAATGTGAAGGCAGTAAATTTTTCTAATATCTTTTTCTTTCTTAAGCTTGAACTTTAGGGCAATATAATTTCTTGAAAGAGAAGGGGCAACTCAAATTCCTATTAATAAGGAAGAGTGTAGAGCTTTGAAGAGACAAAAAGATACTCTTATTGGCATGGTACCACTTGAGGTATGTGCTATTATGCCAGAATCCAATTTTCCCCAGGGCTTTAAATTACTTCCCTAGTAGTCTAAAAGAGCGATAATGCCCAAGTTACAACCAAAACGTGACAGTGATGAAATATAGTACAATGAATAGCACTGGTAATGAGCATTATATATTAGTTATATTTTTGCAGTATTTTCTACCCTGTCCCATAAAATAACAATTCAAATTACAGAATTCTGTAAGGTTTAAAAGGTTAATTTAACTACTGGTTCATTTTTCTGTGATGTCATATTGATTTTGATAATGACCAAATCTAGCATCCTACTTCCAACAGTTTTTAATGAAGCTGAATCTAACACCAAATAGTTTTGAAAAAGAAATGTGGCTTGTGAAGTTTTAAAATAAAGTTACACCAAAAAAGAGCTCATTGTTCAAGTTCTGTAAACACGAATTGTAAAAACAGTATTTCAAATAATTTTTCCATAGTAAATTGTGAGAAAAATAATTTTAAAAATTGCTATGACAGTAAACAGGGAGTCTATTTTTCAGTTTTGTCATGTAGCAACATGTTATTTTTAAAAGCCAAGAATATCAAAGGCTATTTCATTTCACTACACAATTTCCATATTGTTTGACAAAAATTTATCTAAGAAAATATTCTAGGATCATAGGTTTCAGACCTGCAAGGAATTTAGATCATTTAGTCCAGAGGTATCAAACTCACCTGTCACAAATGGGGTGAACCAGATTAAAAAAAAATGTAATCAGGAAATTGTTTAACAAAATAAATAAAATTACAATACAACATGAATAATGTTAATTTGTGGTTTTCTTAGTCAATATGTAGCATGCAGAGATTTGTTTCTATTTGGGTTTGAAACCACTGAACCAAGCCTCAAGTAATTTTACAGATGAGGAAATTGGGGCCCAGAGTTGTGAAGAGACTTGTCTACAATCACATGGGTAGTATCATAACTGGGATTTGGATTCAAATCTCTCTTTCCAAATCCAATGCTCTTTCTGTTATACCACACTACCTTCTTTTCAAATAAATGGAGATGCTGGTTGTAATATGGTTAAAAAAAATCAAATAAAACCAGAAAAACCTGTTTATTTGGCTCAGAAATATCTCAACAGCACTAACTGGGGCAAAAAAGAAGAAACAAAATTTTTTTTTTTTTTTAGCAGTGGAATGAATAAAATGACAACACATGGACTTACCATTCTTCCTAACTTCTTAAATACTGTATTCCCTGTAACCAGCAGCAAAGTCAATAGTAAACTGAATAAATGAAACCACTGAATTCTTTTTGGCCCACTGGTAATAAATAGGTAGGATTAAGGAATTCCAGTGCAACTAAAGAACACTTTCAAACTCTGGTCAATGTCTGAAGACAACACTTCCTTTGCAAGTGATTTTCAAATGATTATTTCGTATCGCGAAAAATACAAACATTTCACAGTATAATGGCATGTAAATATATCACGAAATACTGAGGTTCTTTATTCAACAGATTGATGCAGTTCACTCCAACAGTACAATTACGTAACTATAAAGGATACAAAGTGAGGACTGATTATTGAGTGAAAATCCTATTTGTAAAGATGTTACATTCAACTTCAGAATACTGAGATACACTAATATTTTCTTCATGCTGCAAACACAATTAGAATATTGTTTCATACCATACTGTTAATATGCAACAACTTGATGGAAGTAATCATTTTTACCACCAAAAAGAAGTGATTATTTCTTTCTATGTATTTATAGTCCAGTGTTCCCTTTAGAGCACTGAAACATTTGCACATCAACATAAAGTTCAATTTACCGTAGAAATTTTGCTTTTGATTCATTTATAAAAAGGAATCATTAACTTACCTTCCTTTAAAAAAAGCACTGATAATATAGTAATAGACTTAATACTTGTGATCATCATGCAAGACCTGTCACAAAATACACATTTGGATTAAATATTTAGAATAGTGGTAAAGTTGCACCATTCTTTAAGTAAAATGCAGTATATGTTAAAAAGCTTTAGGTAAGAGATAACTGATAACCTGAGCCTCCGTTGTCCAATTCACATCTCATGTAACCAATTATTAGGATGAAATAATTAATTTCATCCCCTAGGAGAAAATAAAGGTTGCAATTTTTCTAAGAGGTGTTACCTAGAAGGTGGATTATGTAGGTGTTTACAAAACACAACTGGACATTCTCCATCCTTTTGTGTTAAACACAAAAGGCTGCAGAAATTTCATTTGGAGACTCAAGGCTGAAATTACTCCCAGCAAATTATCATGCTTTAGAATGTGAGAAAATATATGTCCATAGTTGATTGTGACATTACATGCCTTCTTTTCAATTGAAAAACTCGACACTTTTTCATTGAATAAGTACTGTTTCTTTTCTGGTAAAGTTCTTTGGCATTCAAGTAAAGTCAATACTTTCAAGATAGTCACCTGCATCACATGGGAGTGAATGTTTAATTTCCAAATCACCAGTTAATCTAACCCAAGGATACTGATGGCCTCAAACATAATTTTAGTCTTGTCATTATTACAGAAAGTTTAGAACTCAGGGCTTTTTCTTGGCATCATCTAACCCCATTTCTTTTTACCACGATGGTTCCTGCCACAATGTCGTATGCTGTTCGATTATGCTGAAAAAACAGCAGTGTGATGAAAGCAGGAAAAAAAGAAGCAATAGAAAAATTCTTGATCAGGGCTCGAATAATGGACCTAAATATTTAAAAGACAAAAAAAGAAATCAGGTAATACTCATTTTTAACATCAAGTCATTTTCCTAAGTCCAAACTATTTAACATTAACCTAAATTATAAGTCCATATTCACTTACAAATTTGGTTTATAATATTCAAAGTCATTTTTGAATAGCAGGGATTGTGATCAAATTCCATAACCCTTTAGTTACTTTCAAAGCCTGTGACCCCAGTGTGTTAACAGAGGAAAAAAAAATAAAGGATTGAGATGTGCTGGACACAGAATTAATGACACCTTAAAGTGTTTTTCCAGTAACACAAAAAGAACACTTTGTAAAAGAATAAATATTCCATCGATTGCTTTTTCTACAATCGCTTATTAAAATGTACTGGCATCACCTCCTCTTTAAACTAAGTAGTTCTACTATACTCCCAGTTTTTATCATATATGAAGCCCAAGGGGTTTATTTATCTTCCAGCTTTCCTTTCTTTTTGAGATTGGGCAGTTAAATAAGCAGAGCTTCAAAAACAGGTTCAAATCTCTTTAGTAATAGTTCAACCTAGAAAATAATTCTGCAAATATCAGATTTCTACCTTTCTACTTTCTTTTTTTAAAACTTGTTCCTATCTGGCAATTTAAAGAAGCTTGTGGAATTTCAGAATGTAACAAGGACCAGTATTCTATTCAGCCTTTCTCTGTACTAACACTGGAATGGTAGCCCTTAGCTTGAATGACTAGGACGAGGCCTAGCAACAGGGATACTGAGCCTCAGAGAATCGAAATGTACTAGAAGACCCACGCTACTATGGAATCAGAGACTGAGGGGTAGTCTATTTGCCCCAAGTATAAAGTGACTTGGGAGGGGGGAGGGCATCATCCCTGTCATCTTGGGATGAATATATAGCATTGCCACTGAGCATGAGATCTTTGTTTTAAAGACTTAATAAAACAGAGCACACTTTTTTTTCCCCCAAAAAGTCCATTCCACTTCTGGATAGCTTTAATTTTAAGTTTTTCATTAAACTCTTGTCTTTCTGCAACTTCCACTCACTCCTATTTCTGCCCTCTAGAGTCAAGCATAATAGGTGTAATGCTGCTTTCATGGCAACACTTTAAGGACTTGAAAGTAACTTTCTGTCTTGTACTCTCCAGGTTTAGTATTCCCAGTTTCTTTAGTCTATCCTCTTATGGTATGATCTTGAAACTTTTAATCATATTGGTTCCCTTCTTTTAAAAAAAATGTATATACATTTTTCAATGTATTATACATATTATACATATTTTAAAATATGTATACGTTATAAAATATGTATACATGTAATTATAAAAATGTATATACATTTTCAATGTATTATACATATTATACATATTTTAAAATATGTATACATTGTAAAACATGTATACATGTAATTATACATATTTTCAATCTGCAAAAATCTGCTTTTTTTCCCACCAATTGGGAACGAAAAAAATTTTAAAATTCCTGTTACAAACACGTACAGTTAATCAAAACAAATTTCTATATTGGCCATGTTTAAAAAAAAAATGTCTCAAGTTATGCTCTAAGTCCTAAGTGGGCAGTATGTTTCATCATTAGTCCTCTGTAATCAAGGCTGGTCATTATGCTGATCAGAGTTCCTAAGCCTTTCAAAGTTGACTATCTTTACAAAATTGCTGTAACTGTATAAATCATTCTTCTGGTTCCATTTACTTCACTTTGCCATCAGTTCATATTGGTCTTCCCAGGTTTCTCTGGAACCATTCACTTCATCATCTCTTATAGCACAATCATATTTCATCATATTTATATACCATAACTTGTTCAGCCATTCACCAAATAATAGGTATTCCCTCAGTTCCCAATTCTTTGCCACAGCAAAAACAAATATATACATTCTTAGGATTTGTTTTGCTTAGGACAAATCTCTCCCTTAATACACCCACCCTCTAATTCTCCCTTCTCTTTCCCTATTTCTCACCTAAGTGAAATGTATTTCTGTATCCAACTCTGTGTGAGTACACATGTGGGTGTTTGTATGTATTCTTCCCTCCTCTGACCAGTAAAGGTGAGAGTGAGATTCAAGTCAGTCATGCCCCAGACTCCCCTTCCTCTTTGTATAGATTTGTATTTGACCACCTCAATTATGAAGTAATTTTCCCTAACTTTTCTCACCTTCTTGTCCCCTCCACCCACTAAATTCCTCTTACCCTCTCTTCAACTCTTTTTTTTTTCTTTCTTTTTTTTTGGTGAGTCAACTCTTGTTCTACAAGCATCAAGACATAACAGTACTCCCATGTCATCCATCTAATTAATTCCCCAATGACCCTTAGTTATAATAGGGTTCAGAATGCACACATTTTTCATTTCACAATATTAGAATGTAGATAGTTTATTCTTTAGTCCCCTGCAAATGTTCATTTATATTTATCTTTTATGTTTCTCTTGACTCCTATGTTTACAGAACTTCAAAGTTTCTACACAGCTCTGGTTTTCATCAGGAATATTTGGAGATTCTCTGTTTCATTAAAAATACATTTTCCTCTCTCCAGGTTTATTCTCAGTTTTATGGGTAAGTTATTCTTAGTTTTAAGCCTATATCCTTTACCTTCTAGAGTATTCAGTCTTCTTCAATCTCTATGCCTTAATCTCTATGCCTTATTATAGTGGTGGTAGCTAAATCATGTGTGATCCTAACTGTGGCTCCTTGGCACTTGAATTTCTTCTTTCTGGCTGTTTGTGGTATTTCTTCTTTGATCTGGAAGCTCTAGATTTTGGTTATAATATTCCTGGGAGTTACCTTACTTTCAAGAGATAACTAGTGGTTTCTTTCTATTTCTGTTTTGCCCTCTAGTTCTAAAAGACATGGGCAGTTTTCTTTCAGGATTTCTTGAAATAGGATATCTAGGCTGGGTTTGGTTTTTTTTTTTTGGGTCATGGCTTTCAGGTAGTCCAAAGATACTTAAATTTTCCCTCCTTGATCAGTTTTCCTGGTCAGTTGATTTTGCTTTGAATACTTATTCTTAAAAGTTCATAATTAGTTTTATCAGTATAGAGCAAGCTTAAAAATAAAAACCTAGAACTTACGTTGTTATATTAACATTTGAGGAAGGAATCACTAAAACACGGCTTGGTGCAATGAGTACTGATGTATCACATGTCACAACACGAAGTCCCAGCAAAAATTTCCCTGGAGTAGCTCCACCTGCTCCCCATATACAAATTATCTGGAAAAAGAGATTAAAAAAAAAATGTAATTGGGAAAAAATAAAATACTATCTTAAAAAAGAGGTAAAAATAAGGAAAACATTTCCCTTCTCAATTTTGTTGGTTAATAAAGTTTTCCCCAATTATTCTACTGATTGCTCAATACTTGCTGAAAACTTTAAAGTGGAAGGAAAGCATTTTCTGTAACGTCATAGCTAAAGTTTATCATGAGAAAATCATCATTATACACCTAAGCAAGGACTAGATCTAATATGTTTAAAAACATGACTTTTGTTGTCCATTCCAGAAAGAGGTATTCTGCAGCTTCTCTTAGTGACCTGATACATTCTGTCTAGTTCTGTTCCTAAACTGGCTTTAAACTAAGCTCCCTGAGGGCAGGGTAATCTATCTTATACTTTTACATCTTCCATATAACCTGACATAGGAAGGGGCTCAATAATAATAACAAAATTATCTATATTTACATAGTGCTATAAGGTTTATGAATTATTTTCTTCACAAAAACTTTGTGAAGTAGGTAATGTATCATTATCATTATTTTATAGATGAAAAAACCTGATACATCAATAAAGTGACTTGTATACAGCCAAATAAGTAGTAATTATTGGAGCAGTCATTCAAACCCAGGTGTCCTACTCAAAGTCCAGTAGAATTCTTTGTACTATACCCTATTTGCTTTCAATCAGAAATCCTAATCAATTTACTACTGACCAAGTTTTGAAGAAGAATGAATGGAAGGATCTAAAAAAAACCAAAACATTTCTATGTCTATAAAGAGACTGCATAGAATAGCAAGTATTTGTGTGTATCTAAAGAAGTTCTTATAAACTACAGGCTACCTGAGATTCTGGGCATAAGCTATAGTGGAAAGTGCACTGGCTTAGGAAAAACCTAGGGTCTAGTCCTTAACTCTTACTACTAAGAACTTGGGAAAAACCAGTTTATTTCTCTAGATCTCTGTTTCTTATAAAATGAGGGGGTTTGGACTAGATTATTTCAAAGCTCTCCACCAAGTCTAAGACTTTGTGACTGTTAAAGACTAAAATGCCCAATTTTGCCTTATATTAATTTTTATCACTAAATACTAAATTAAACACTATAAAAAAATTAAATTAAAAAAATTTTTTTAAAAATTATAAGCAAATTAAACAATTATAAAAATTTAATGTTTATTAAGATAAACATTAAATGATGTTCTAAAAAATTTCTTGAAATACTAGGATCTTACCTCATAGACACAAACTAATAACCTGTATATAAGAGCCACAATCATCATTTTCTGCAGGTCTTCCATTGATGTGTCTTCATCTATTTCTTCTATTATATAATGCATAGCAAACTTAGAAATATCCCTACAGAGAATAAAAGGCAGCACTTAGGTTATAAAGAATGAATTACAAGAATAGCTGAATAAATGACAGATTAACATTTTCCATTAAAGCACACCAATATTTAAAGGAAATTCTAAAAATGAATAGCTCCTCTGGAGCAAGTACTTTCCACTCATTTTCATATGCCAGATTTCACAATACTTAAGAATTTCTTCAGTTATCTTTTTCTTTTTCTAAGAAACTTTCATTAGCTTACTCATGGATTGGCAACTGTATATCTACAGATGCCATCCTAACAACTGGCATCCCTTATCTTTCTGTCTCAACTGAATCTATACCAATAGTTCATCTACTCACATAAATTAGTTTGTGCAAGTCTGAAGAAAATCTATTCAAAATTTAAGAAAGTATTTGGATAAGGACAGAAAATGAAATACAGATTTTCAGTGGAATACTTTGGAATACTTCAATACAGAATACAGGAGATAAAGATGACAGAGACTATATAAGGAAGAAGAGTGAGATAGGGTACATAAAGTAGTCCAGTTTTGCTGAAGCATAATACACATGCAAGGGAGGAGTATTAAATAAGACTTAGTTTTTAAAGGTATTCAATAAATATGAAGTAACATTTGACCCTAGAATCACTAGGGGGCCAATGGAACTTACTGAGTAGGGAAGTAACATATATATTGAGATCTGTGCTTTAGGAAAATCATCTTAGCAGTTGTGTGTGGAATGGATTAGACTTGGGAAAAATCTGAAGTAGGGGAGTGGGGTTGAGCCAAGATGGTAGAGTAAAAGCAGTGACTTGCTTGAGCTCTCTCCCAAGCCTCTCCAAATACCTGTAAAAAAGTGGCTCTAAATAAATTCTAGAGCAGCAGAACCCACAAAAAGAATGAAACAAATTTCCAGCCCAAGACAACCTGGATGGTTGATAAGAAAGGTCTATTGCATTGGGATGGGAGAGGAATGCAGTTTAGCTTGGCCGCTCAGGCAAAACAGGCCTCAGTGAACCTGGAGCAGGCCTCAGGGGACTGAATCACAGGTAGCTGCGGCAATTTCCAGACTTCTCAACCCATGATCGCCAAAGACAACTTAGAAGGTCAGTGGGAAAAGTCTGTGACTGCCATGAGAGAGAAGCTCAGTCCCAGCCCCTGTCCCGGCACAGCCCTAGGGCAGTGGCTGCTTCCGGCCCACAGCTGGATGGGGAATCGAGTGACTGATCAAAGGAGGATTGCGGGGATCTCTTTGCTGGTGCTGAGGCAGGATTCTCTTGCTTTGCCTGTGCTTCTATCATGGTCACAGTTCTGGGTGGCAATCCTGGGGCGAAGAGGAGTGCTGGCATGGTAGAGCTTGTGGTGGCAATAAAGAAGGAATCGTCCTCACAGTTCCAAGGCAGAAAAGAGTGCTTGTGGTCACTCACAGACCAGGAAAGGAGTAAACACCTCTCCTTTGATCATACCACTTTGGAAGAACTGAAAATTTACAGGTCCCTAGAAGTACTTCTGAAAACAGCTGCACAAAAACCCCAAAGTTTGGGACAGTACATTCTCCACACTGAAAGCAGACCCCTACCTTAACGAAGAATTTAAAACAAGTAATTGGCTGGGATCATGATCAAACTGTGCAAAAAACAGTCAGACCGCAGAAACTTTCTTTGGTGAGAAAGATCAAAATACACAACCAAAAGAAGACAACAAAGTCAAAGCTCCTACATCCAAAGCCTCCAAGAAAAATATGAATCAGTCTCAGGTCATGGAAGAGCTCAAAAAGATTTTTGAGAACCAAGTAAGAGAAGGAGAGGAGAAGCTGGGAAGAAAAATGTGATGCAAGAAAATAATGAAAAACTAGTCAACAGCTTGCTAAAGGAGACCCCAAAAAATACACCTTAAAAAATAGCCTAACCCAAATGGCAAAAGAGGTCTAAAAAGCCAATGAGGAGAAGAATGCCTTCAAAACAGAATTGGCCAAATGGAAAAGGAAGTCCAAAAGCTCACTGAAGAAAATACTTCCTTAAATATTAGAATAGAGCAATTGGAAGCCAGTGACTTTATGAGAAATCAAGACATTGTAAAACAAAACCAAAAGAATGAAAAAATAGAAGACAATGTGAAATATCTCATTGTAAAGATAACTGACCTAGGAAATAGATCCGGGAGAGATAATTTGAAAATTATTGGACTCTGAACGCCATGATCAAAAAATAAGAGCCTAGACATCATCTTTAAAGAAATTATCAAAGAAAATTGCCCTGATATTCTAGAATCAGAAGGTAAAATAGAAATTGAAAGAATCCACAGAACACCTCCTGAAAGAGATCCCCAAAGGAAAATTCCTAGGAACATTGTAGCCGAATTCCAGAGTTCCCAGGTCAAGGAGAAAATATTGCAAGCAGCCAGAAAGAAACAATTCAAGTATTATGGAAACAATCAGGATAACACAGGATTTAGCAGCTTCTCCATTAAAGGACTAGAGAGCTTGGAATCTGATATTCCAGAGGGCAAGATAGAATTACAGCCCAAAATCACCTATCCAGCAAAACTGAGTATAACCCTTCAGGGGAAAAAATGGACATTCAGTGAAATAGAGGACTTTCAAGCAGTCTTGATAAAAAGACCAGAGCTGAATAGAAAATTCGACTTTCAAATACAAGACTCAAGAGAAGCATGAAGAGGTACACAAGAAAGAGAAATCATAAGGGACTTATTAAGGTTGAACTGTTTACATTCCTACATGGAAAGATGATATTTCTAACTCATGAGACCTTTGTCAGTATTAGGGTAGTTGGAGGGAAAAAAAAAATTATATACACAGTTGTATTGACAGAGGGCACAGGGTGAGTTGAAGATGAATGAGTAATATCTGGAGAATAAAATAAGGGGTGAGAGAGGATTATACTGGGAAAAGGAGAAAGGGAGAGGTAGAATGGGGTAAATTATCTCACATAAAACAGGCAAGAAAAAGCTTTTACAGTGGAGGGGAAATGGGGGAAGGTGAGAAGGAATGAGTGAATCTTATTCTCATTGGATTTGGCTAAAGGAGGGAATAATATACACATTCAATTAGGTATGGAAAGTTATCTTACCCTACAGGAGGAAGGGGAGAAGAGAGTGAGGGGGATAATTGAGGGGAGGCATATAGGGGGAGGGAGTAATCAGAAACAAACATTTCTGAGGAGGGACAGGGTCAAAAAAGAGAATAGAATAAATGGGATAGGATGAAGAAAAATATAGTTAGTTTTCCACAACATGACTACTATGGAAGTGTTTTGCATGACTACACAAGTATAACCTGTATCAAGTTGCTTGCCTTCTCAATGAGGGTGGGTGGGGAGGAAGGAAGGGAGAAAATTTATTTTATTAAATATTAAATTATTTATAACTAATAATAAATAAATTAATAATATTAATAAAAATAGTAACATTAATAATAAGTAAATTATTAAATATTAAAAATTTGTTTTCACATGCAGCTGGGAAATAAGATATACAGGCTATGGGATATAGAACTCTATCCTGCCCTACAGGAAAACAGAAGAGGAAGGGGATAAGAGAAAGGGGGAAGACAGAAGGGAGGGTAGATTAGGGGAAAGGGTATTCAGAATGCACACTGTCTCAGGGTTGAGGGAGGGACAAGATGGGGAGAAAATCTGGAACTCAAAATCTTATGGATGTGAATGCTGAAAACCAAAAATAAATTAATGAATCAAAAAAAAAAAATTTGAAGTAGGGAGACCAAATAAGAGGTGAGAAATGATGACAGCCTGAATGACAGTGGTATATATGAGTGGAGAGGTGAGAGCTATGAGAGATATAGAAGCAGAACCAACGATACTCAGCAACTGAATGGACATGTGGATTCGGAATGAGGGTAAGTAAAAAGTTAGAGATGATAGCTATGAAAACCTGCGTGACTGGAAGGATAGTTGTGATCTCAACAATACTAGGGAAGATGAGTGGGGTTAGAGGGAAAAGATGTAATGTTATCTGTGAGCAGGATCACAATCTAGCCATGCCTGTCCATCATGTGACTATGTCTCTGCCAAAAGGAAAGGGGAGAAGTGGTTCTATTCCCCAACTGCAGAATACAGAACACTGGCCATAACCATTAGGCGATTTAGGTGGCAGGAGATGAGGTAGAATTTTCTCACTTACTCCTACACAGCAGCAGTGTACAGCAGTTAGTTTAGGGGCCAATACCTAACTCAGAAGGGTGGGAGGGAGATGTGAAGCTTGCACAGCAAAGGGAGGGGAAAGGTGGAGGAGTGTTTGAGGGATAAAGGTAGGTGTGGCTGTGTTGGAGACAAGACTAGCTATCAGAGCAAGGGTGGGATGAGAGTACCAATATGCTGGTAAATGTTTAAGAATCAGTTCTCTGAAAAGAAAAATGGACATATGGCACACTTTTAAGTTTAATTTGAATTACTAACATTTTCTTCATCATTTTCTTAAGTCTAGATAATCAGTAAAACAAATCAAGTCCTGAAGTGAAGTGCTTGCTGAATTCCAAGATAAAAATGCTCATGCTGAAACTGAACAATTGTAAGCTGGCTCCAGCATACTACTGTATTTCTACCCTGCAATTAGTTATTTAAACACCTCCTTAGGGACTGGTTGTGGACCTCTGGCACGATGCCATGGTCCCCATTGGGAGACCATTGGCTAGCCTTCTAATAGTATCAATATGATTCAGGAGGCAGTTTGATGGACTCAATGGGTTCAGAGCAATGGCTTGTGAGATTCTTCAACCTCAGTACCTTGCCAGAGGCTACATTCAAATTAACTTTATGGTGAAAAGTGAGAGAGAGAATCAAGTACTAAGTGATCCTGTGTTTCATTCTATCTCAGATCCTCCAAATGTTAGGTAAGTTTTCACAAAAGTTCAGAATTTTGAAGGATGATAAAAATCAATTAGGAAATATTTTAAATACAGTCAAATTGTGAAAATAACTTTCCATAGAAGTGTTCCTCATGTTTTCTTTTTTTAAACATATGTACCTCACAAAAAAAAAAAAAAAGGAAGATGGCTAGATAGTGAGTTTCTCCTTTCCTGCTGATGCTATTATCTTGTCACTACATATGACACAAGCACTGGGTAGTCAAATTCAGGATACTTTTCTCCTACTTATTGCTAAAAAAAATTTATTATCATCAGGTTGGACATTAAAGTTTAAATTATTATGGACAGGAAAAGTTCTGTTGTGTCAAAACATGAATACATAACACATGTTAATCACTGGTATAAATTTAAATTCTGAGAACTAAAAAGCCAAATGCTGCCAAGAACCCCTTAAGAGTCCCTCTACCATTAGCCCACAGAAATGAACACACCAGTCACTGCAGATTGAACTCCTCTTTCTGGAGACCACAAATATTTCAAAGACTGTTTGGACTGTAAGCTTCTAATTTTGTTTTTCCTTTTGACACAATGTTCTTTCAAAATAGCAGCAGAAAAAGTAAGTTCTTATTTTAAAATACAGCTACATTTTACTAAAAGGAATGAATGCTACCACATATACATACAATTATGAAATATATTAAACTATAGTAAATAAATTATATATATAGTAAATAAATTATATATATATAGTAAATGTATACTGTCAGCTCGTATCACCAAAATCCTATTCAAAAAAGCAAAAAACAAACTTTTTTTTTTTAAGGGCAAGATAGCTTTAAAAAGGAACATGAGAAACTGAATTAAAATAAGTTTATATTACACCCCAAAAAGGTGAAAGACAGAAAGGTCCCATATATACCAAAACAGTTACAGCAATACTTGGTAATAGCAAAGAACTACAAACAAATATTCCCATTAAATAAGGAATGGCTAAACAAACTGAAAATGAATGTAATGAAATATTACTTTACTACAAGAAATGATAAATATGAAGAATTCTGAGGAGCACAGGAAGACTTATATGAACAGATGCAGAAGGAAGCAGAACCAGAAGTACACTGATTACAACAATGTACGTAGGAAGGAAAAAAATGTACTCTGATTCATTAAAATTAAATATAATCATAATGACTACACTTGCACCTAAGAAGAGATGAAAAAATGTTACCTCCCTTCAATGGGAGAGATGGAGGACAACTATAGAACATTTCACAAACTGTCAAGACTCAGCTGATGTGCTGATTAGTTCTGGTGAGCTGCTTTTTCTTTCTTTTTTATCAAAAGGATGAAGGGAGAGGGACAGAATATATAAAGAAATTAAAATAATATTATAAATTTATATAATTTGTTCTATCATCAAAAACAGGTGATTTAGGTATGTGTATAACAATCTTAGAAAATAACTAGCCCTTATTTACTTGATTTAACATCAGCTAGATTCTTGCTATACTTCTTGATTTTGAGGTATACAAATAGATGGCCCATTAAATAAAGTACTGGTGCCATAATCTGTTAGCCACAGACTCAGATGGTGACAGAACTTGAATTTAGATCATAAAAAAAATTAATAAAAAGGGCAATGAGTTGCTGAGTACTTAACTAAAATATTATTTTTATAATCTTATTTTTTCTCCTAAAAGGAAGGGTCACTAAGAAGCAACTGACTAAATCACTGTTCATGGCTTAAATGTTCTTTATCCTTTACCTTTGAGAAGCTCCACTGTGAATGGACCATAGAAGCCTATAGAGCTGCAAGAGCAATACTGTTTTCCAAAGACTGAAAAAATAAGTTCAGAAACAGAAACAGACCCTTGAGCTTGAGGTTTCCTATCTCTAACTCTAAACGCAGGCCAAATTCCTACTGTTGCTATTAACTTTTGTTCTCTATTATAGTTATTACCTAAAACCAATAGGAAATAAACTTGAAAGAGCACATCAAAAACAAACCCAAAGTATACCATTGAAAATCCTATCTCCTGAGATGTATGCTCAGATATATTCATATACTTTCAGCTGAACAAAATTTCTTTAAAAGGGAAAGAAGTTAAGCCTTTTTATAATTTAACTTACTTTATTCCACTGACATGCATAATAGTTAAGACCATGGTTGCCTTTATAAAAAACAGAATAAAGAAATCCACCATTTCTGCCATAAACCTGTGTGCCAAGGATGGAATAGCATATTCTCTACCTGAAATAAGAAAAAAAACAAGTTAAAAAATTGATTATTAGATTAAATGTCTAATTTACTTTAGCATGGCTAGCATACTAGCTAGGTTAGGAATAAGGAAAGTAATGGAGGAGAAAAATTATTACTTGAAAATTCCTGTTAGTAACTCATAATACTAATAAAATTAATATCAAAAATTAAGTTAGTGCTTGTCATGCACTATTGTACTATATTATATTATATAACCTAATGAATTTAAACTCCATGTAAAATATTCAAATACATGTAATTATTGTCTTTTATCACCTTAGTGATAAAGGGTATCACAGATATATCTCTTAACAATGTAATCCTTATACTTTATATTTCAACAACAACAACAAACTGAATGAGGGGCAGAATTCAACTGAGCTTATGCTTGAAAGAAACCATAATCTGATGACACACAGAGATGAAAAATCAACTGCACAAGTAAAGAGTAGAAGAGAAACTGCTAGACAACAGAAAGACCTGCAGGTTTGATGGATTGTAAGCTCAATATGAATCAATAGTGACATAAGTCAGCCAAAAAAGCTGATGCAAATCTTAGTCCACATGAATAGAAATAAAGGGTCCAGAAGGAGGGAGACAACAGCTTGATCTGATCTAACCTGATCAAACACATCTATAGGATTAGTGTTGAGTTCAACTAAATTTTTTAAAAAATTATGTTTTAGAACATTTTATAGGAGTTGAGCAAATTGGTAAAGGGATTTGAAACCATGTTACTCAAGAATGAGTGGAAAGGATTGGGGATGTTTAGCTTGGGAAGGACAGGGAACAAGACAACCATATTCAAATACTTGAAATGCTGTCATGTAGAAGAGGAATTAGCCTAGTTTTGCTTGGTGTAAGAGAACAAAACGAAGAATGAAGAGGCACTTTTCAACGCAATATAAGGGGAAAAAAAACTTTTTTAACAATGGGAATTGTTAAATAGGCTACCTTGGAAGTTAGGTGAATTAATTATTCATAATAATTCATCAAGGAGATTTTAAAATAGAAGTTACGGGGCAGCTAGGTGGCGTAGTGGATAGAGCACCCGCCCTGAAGTCAAGAGGACCTGAGTTAAATTCGGCCTCAGACCAAACACTTGACACGTACTAGCTGTGTGACCTTGGGCAAGTCACTTAACCCCGACTGCCTCACTAAAAAAAAACAACCAAAAAAACAATAATATAGAAGTTAGACAATTATTAATTTTTGGTGATGCTGTAAGAGGGGATTCATGCTTCAGGAGTGGACTGAATTAGATAACCTCAATGGAACAGTCCAGACATAATACCATGATTCCATAAAACTATGCACTTTATAGTAAAATCAAAGGGAAGCATATATGCAGACATTTAGGATCTCAAATTCCTATGTTCAACATTACCTCACAAGATTTGCATCAGTTATTAGATTTGCTAATCATGTTGAAAACCAGGTTGTAAATTTGTTGTATACAAGATTAACTTGTTATTTTCCTGAATACTGACCAAGATAAAAAAACCAGAATACAGCTGGTTCTTCTCCCACTTATAAGTAGCAATCTATCATTTAAAAAAAAAAATAGCTAATCCTAATAAATCTGGAATGTTGAACTGAAATTTTTCTAAGTAGCATTAAAGATTAAATACAACTTTTAGTCAAAATTCAATTTGTATCATATCCCATTAATTCATCTATTTGATACACATTTATTAAGAAACTGCATTATAGCATCAGCCTAGTACACTGAAAAAAGTCAAGAAGACCTGGGTTCAAGTCCTACCTCTGACACACACTGACTTTATAACCATTTCAGTGGTGTAATCATCAACTTCTCGGTGCTCTAGCAACTCTCTGGAACTATAAGATACAAGCAGATGTATGCATTGGTATAAAGAGTTACCTATATCAATGCAATTACAAGTCTAATTCCTTTTTCTTTCCTGTTCTACATACTATGACCCCCTTCCCCAAATAAAACAAAACAAAACAAAACACTACACAACTGTCAGGACAAGTAGACAGAAAAAGAAACAAAACAGGGCCCCTTGCCTTCAATTGTGAAGTTTATTTTTCTTTCAATGACCAACTCATTTTTTCTACTTCCCAATATATCATTTTTTAAAAAAAAGGTTTTGCTATTGTTTCTTTACACTGCAGTAATTTCCCAATAAGCCCTCCATTTTAACAAAGAACAGTTAAGCACTGTTATGAACTGGAAATGATAAAACCGAAATGTCAGACATGCAGTTGATACCCGAAATAAAGGAAATAGCACCTAGTTGCCCCTGATGAATTCAAATCATCTGGCCCAGATGATTTAAGAACTGGCAAATATGACTGCCAAGCTGCTGTCTAGATATTTAAAAAATCATGGAAAATGGAAGAGGTACTATAAGACTGGAGGAGGGCAAATTCTGTCTTAATTTTCAAAAAAGTTATGAGAACAGAACCTATTAACTATAGGCCAATGAGCTTAATCTTGATTCCTGGAAAAATCCAAGATGAGATCATTAAAAACATGGTTAGCAAATACCTACAAAGGTAGAAATGGGGATTACAAAGTACCAGAATGGCTTCATCAATAACAGATTATGTCAGACTAGCTTCATTTTCTTTTTTTGATAGGCTTACTCAACTAGTAGATGAGAAGAATGCTGTCGATATGGTTTGCTTAGATTTTGGCAAAGCTTTTGATGATGATCTCATACTACTTGTATGCAGAAGATGGAGAGATACAGATTAGACAATAAAATCAGGTAGATTCATCACTGGTTGGATGTCTAGATGTCTCCAGTGGAGTCTTTTGGTCAACAAACATTTATTTAAGTGCTTATTATGTGCTAGGCAATGTACTAAGCAAAGGGGAGCCAAAAAAGGGTAAAAAATAGTTCCTGCTCTCAAGAAGCTCACAAGTCTAATGGGGGAGACAATATGCAACCAATTATGTTACAAACAAGTCACATATCAGATAAATTGAAAATAATAAAGAGTAATTAACACTAGAATTAGAGGGGATAGGGAAAGACTCTCTGTAGAAGGTAGGATTTTAGCTAGGATTTGAAGGAAGCCAGGAAAAGCCACAACATAAGAAAGAGAATATTTCATGCATGAGAGTGAAAACGCCTGGTGTCAAGGGGTGGATTATCTTGTTCAGGGAATAACAAGTCACTGGATTGCAGAGGAAGTGATAAGGTGAAAGATATAAGAAGACTGGAAAGGAAGGGTGAAGACTGGTTATTGAAAGTGCTCACTTTGGCAGCACATATACTAAAATTGGATACAGAGATAGAAGATTAGCATGGCCCCTGAGCAACGATGACACGCAAATTCGAGAAGTGTTCCATATTTTTTACAAGTGTCTTTTTAGTGTGGCTTCATTTTAATATTGTACATATATTGTACTTTGTTTATGGTAATAATAAAAATGTAGACTTCAAAAAAGAAAAGATTGGTTATGAAATGCTTTGAATGCCAAACAGTATTTTATATTTGATCCTAAAGGTAAAGGGAGTCATCGGAGTTTATTTCTTGAGAAGGGGTGAGTGTGTGTGAGACATGGTCAAATCTGTGCTTTAGGAAGATCACTGTCAGCTGAGTGGAATACAGACTGGAGTGGGGAGAGACTTGTGGCAGGCAGACCAATTAGCAGGCTGCTGCAATAGTCTCCACATAAGCTGATAAGGGACTGCACCAAGTTGATAGAAGTGTCAGAGGAGAGAAGATATATGTGACAGATTTAGGAAGATAAAAATGACAGATCTTGGCAACAGACTGGATTTGGGAGGGGGAAATGAAGAGGGAAGAGTCAAAGATGATACCTAGGTTGTGAGCCTGGGGAACGGAAGGATGGTGGTACCCTGGCCAATAACAGGGAAATCTCAAAGAGGGGAGAGTTTAAGGCAAAAGATAATGAGTTCAGTCTTGGACGTGATGAGTTTAGGACATCTTTAGGACATCCAATGTGAGATGTCATGTGAGTCTGTGGGTGCCACAGTTTAAAAAGAAAGCTAGAAAAGTGTTTGGAGGAGGGCAGATGGAATAGTGAAGGGCCCAGGTCATATAAGGATCTGTTGAAGGAACTGGGCATGTTTAGCCTGAAGAAGAGAAGAGTCAAGGAGTTGTCCAGATAAGGAAGGCTTACATTTGCTCTGTTTGGCTCCAGAAGACAGAACAAGCAGCAATGGGGGGAGGGAGGGAAGGGAAAGGAGAAGGAGAAGTTGAAAAGAAGCAAGTTTTGGCTTGACCTCAGGAAGCACATCCTCTTCATTATGGTTGTCCAAAAGTACAATAGGCTGCCTTGAGAGGTAGGTTTCCCCCTGCTTGGAGATCATCTTCAAGCCCAAGTTGGGACAGTCGCTTGTTGAGTATGCTATAGTTGAGATTCCTCTAGTATGTGGACTGGTCTAGATTCTAGAGATTCACTAAGGTCCCTTCCAACTCTCAAAATTCTGAAAACTCCGACCCAACAGAATCACTGCTTCTGACTGCTTCTTAATTGAAGACTTGTATTTTTCTACAGAAAGGAGGGAAGCGTTTCTTTGTTCTGTCCTCAAGGACAAGACTGTCACTGTATTAAATATGATTTCAGCTACCTTTTTGAGTCACTTTTGTTTACATCATTTATTGTAATTATCATGTATGGTATTCTCCTGGTTGTGCTTTTTTTTGCTCTGTTTCAGGTCGACATATATTTTTCCATGTTTCCCTTAATTCCTCATAGTCTTGATTTTTATTACAGAGACCACTGTCATATTAGATAGAGAGTTGGCCTCAGAGCCAGGAAACTCTGGGTTCAAGTCCTGTCTCTGGAACATATTGGCTGGGCAACTCATTTAACTTACTGGTACTCTGGGAATTCTAAGTTGCAGAGAAGGTACCGGCACTGGTAGCTTTTCTGGCAGCTTACTATACTAATGAAACCACAAGTTCTACTTCCATTTATAACCTTATTTTTGCAGAGCAGTAATTGACCAGTACATTCATATACCACTGTGGTTTTTAAATGGTTTATTAATACCATTCCTTTCCACACTACAATTATTTCCTGATATACCTCCCACTGAAAAGGAATCCTTTCCTCTAACAACAAAAACAGTTAAAGAAGCTTAATAATTACAAGAAATCAGTACATAATCTTTTGGGTAGCAGTATATAGTCAAATCACTCACAAATTGACAAATTCATAGGCATATCTGCCCATGGTCACCTCAAGGTGGTTACCTTGATTGATCATATATGAACTTCGGTCTTCTCACTCTACATCCCCGAACTCTTATCCACTTTACCATATTACCTCCGGTCCAGAATATAATACAAAACAATCCCCTCCCAGGAAGGTTCGCAGAAAAGGTCAGGCGGCAAAGACAGCTTCCCTAATGTGGAGTTTAATGGAGCAAAGGAGAAAGAGAACAGAGGTGCACATGCGTGAAGAAGACCAGAAACCCTGTCGTGCCCTTTGGAAATTGCAGCCTTATGTCCACCTTATGTCCACCTTAAGGAAAAAATCGAGGTCTGAAAGGTGCAAGAATTCCTGCGCTTAAAAAAAAAATGCAGAAGCAAGATTGGAATAAATAAAGGCAGGCATCGTTGCTTCCAAAAGAGCCCCACCCCCTTCACACAGACCCAGAGACAGACAGACACACCCACCCGGCCGCCCGCCTCTCACCTGCAGGACGCCCGTTCTCGTTCTGCTGCTGCCGCGGCGCGGTGACCCCTCCAGCCCTGGTCACCGGAGCTAACCGAGCCGATCCCTGCCAGTTGGGAGCCCGGGGCCCCGGGGAGGGGGCGGCGGCAGGGGCAGGAGCAGGAGGGGCTGCGAGGGTCGAGGTCGAGGTCGAGGTCGTGGTCGTAGCCGCCGCCGCCGCTGCTGCAGCCCCGGGGTCGTCCCCGGGCGGGGCGGCCAGACAGTAGAAGGGATTGTAGTAGCCCAGCGGGGCGAGCGGGGGCCCGGCCGCCGGGCCGTTGGCGGGGCTGCCGCTTCCCGGGGCGCAGGACGGCGGCGGCGGCGACTGGGGCTGCGGCGGCGGCGGCTGGGGCTGCAGCGGGGGGCTGCCGTAGGCGGGGAAAGCCAGGAGGCCGCTCTGCCAGGTCAGGTAACCGCAGTACGACTGCCACAGCCACTCGTGCACCTGCCGGGAGTACTCGCGCGCCGTCGGCTTCTCCGCTTGCCCGCCGCCGCCGCCGCCGCTGCCGCCGCCGCCGCCGCCGGGGTCCACCTCACTCTCGGATGGCCCGGGCTCGCGCTCCGGACTCGCTTCCGAGGCGGAGGCAGCTGCGAGGTTCTTCGCCTCGGGCCTCCCCGGGGCCCGTGACTGGCCTGGTTGCTCGTCCCGGGGAGGGACGACGGCCGACGAGCTCGAAGTGGAGGCTTCGGAGTCGCGGCCTCCGCCACGGTTCTCCCGTTTGCCGCGCTGCCTGGGAAGGCGGCCTTGGGCTTTTTCCGGCCCCTCCGCCATCGTCGCCACAGCCCCAGCCCCAGCCCCAGCTGGATCTGTCACTGAGCCGTCTGCTTCCCGACTGACTTTCCCCAGCCCTGGCCCTGGCGCCGCCGCAGTGTCTGTCGTCAACAATCCGCAGCCGGAAGCGGAAATCCCGCCCTTTCCAAACGTCACCGCCCACTTTCCAGCCGCAGGGTCCGAGTGGGCCTGCGGAGCTGCAGTCTTGGGGCGTTGCTGCGGGCGCTAGCTGTTGTCCACATTCGAGAATCGCCAAGTCCGCCCTCTGGGGGCTCAGCTTGGGCCGTGCAGCCTCCGGAGCCCCCAGGCCCGGCCACAGCTTCCCCCAGCGCTGGAGAAGGCCCGAGACCTCTTTCCTTGCCGTTCAGCTCTATTTAAATTAGGGATGTCTGGGTGGAAAAAGGCCCCGGGAACCTTTTTAGGAGCCCCTCGATGCCCACAGATGTGGTCAAGCAGCCCCCTTATCTACCCAGATATTGGGACTTAGAGAAGAAGGAGAGGGAGGCCAGATTGAAAAACCTTGTCCGAAGGAAGTAGGGAGTTTGCTACCAAGACCGAAACAATGGACTTCATCCCCACCCTATGTAGAGGTGTCCCGGCTTAAATCCTACCTGGACGCTGCCTCTGATCGGCAGAGCTAACCTAAATTTGGAAGAAACTAATCTTATCCATAAATATCTTGAGAAAGGACAGCGAGTGGCTTAGAATTTAATAGCAAGAGAAATAGTTTTTTTGGAGGGGTTCTCAGGCAGGTACGCTAAACATGGTCAGTAAATAGTAATCAATGAACATTTATTAAGGGCCTATTTGCCAGACATACTGTGCTAAGTACATACACAGAGGAGTCCCCGATTACAATCTAATGGGGGAAGACACACAGAAAAGAAACTGAAAAAGGGTGGGGGGAAGTAGTCAACGTAAGGAATGAGAGGGAAGAGGATAGGAAAGTGAGCGAAGTCAGAGTCTCCGAGACAGGTGGGAAATGAGATGGTCAGTCCCAAGCCTTTTTCTTAAATGGAAATTTTGGAATTTATGGTTTCACCTTCCAATTAGAGGTGCAGAAGGTACTTACTAAGTACCAACGCTAATTTGATCTTACAGATTGGTAAGTTTTCCCAATGATAATGGTCCTAGGATATAGTGGATAATTGATAGAAGACCCAAAGACCCTAAGAAGACCCAAATGTAGCCTGGTACAAAATAAGCCATTGTAAAAAGGATTGTTTGCTATTTTTGAAGTAGAGGTAAATGAGGAGTAATGAGGTTGGGTGATGGCTCCAAAGGTATGTTACAGCATACAAGTCCATCTACTCAAAAAAGTCTTTTCTTTCTAAATAGTTATTATGAACTTAATCTTCAAGACTAATTAAGCATGCTTTTAAACTAAAAAATTTTTGACAGGAATAAACACTACGCTATTGACCTCTTTTAGTCATTGTCATGTGTTTGAACATACTCTTTTCAAAAGTATTGTAAATATATTAGTTCTACTTTCTCTCAGTCTTTCAAGCTGTGCACTTGGCACTCATTTCATTACAATAAGCATTATTTATTCCTTATTGGGTGCCAGATATTGTGCTAGGTGCTAGTGATATAGTGACAAAAATGCGGCTGTCCTCAAGGAGTTGCTTCTTCCATTAGGTGGAAAAAGCAGGTAAGTAGATACAAAATATATAATCAATGATGATCTTATCCACTCCCACAGTTTCCAGAAGTTCCCAAAGTGGCCTATATTGCTCCCCCTCACTCCCCTGGAACAATGGGGGAGGGGTGGTAGTAGCTTCTGGTGCAATTGGGGGGTATTGAATAAAAATAAGGGTGGTGGAAGCATAAGGAAAGAGAAGAGAATTTTGAAAAACCATTCATATATGTTTCATCTGTCGTGTAACAGAGTTTAAGTCATAGTGATTACATTATTTTCCAAATAAACACACAAAATGCAAGTTATAACCCATCAACTGTCAAGTCCCCATACAGATCTTAACAAGCAAGTGTGGGCAGGCAGGCTGGTTGCACATTGTCGGGAAGTCCAGCATGCATCAGCAGGAATATGTGAATGTAATGACTTGTTTACAATATGATACTGTATGGTTACATGATATAATATTGCACAATCAAAATTTCAATACAGGAAAAAACCACAAATTTACAATAAATTATTAAATTTAAGATATATCATTTTTCCAAAAAATTATGTATATTTGAAATGACACAAATTTCAAAAATCCTGTAAAAGGGTTAAAGAAAGTAGATTTCCAGGGGGCCTCGCTGAGTAATTTTTTTTGGAGGAGGACAGTAGGACAAATAAATTTGGCAACCTCTGGCTTAAATGATCACTTACGTCTGCATTGTCAAATCTATGTCTATAGCCTGTTCTGTTTTTTAGAATATCTAACTGATGCTTTTAAAAACTGCTGTCATTTCCCAGTAACATCCCTGAAGTAGAACCCTCCCTTTGAACAGTTAAGCAAAACAATACATTGATCTGATACATGTGATAATACAGTCATCATTCTACATATTTAGGCTACCACCTTTCCATAGCAAGGTATGTATCTCATCATTATCATACTTCTGTTTTTTTGCTAGGCAATGGGGTTAAGTGACTTGCCCAGGGTCACACAGCTAGTTGGGCCGGTGCTCTATCCATTGTGCCACCTAGCTGCCCCTATCATTACACTTCTGTAGACAATCTTGATAAGTGTACTGATTGCAGTTCTGATTTTTTTGGGGGGAGAGGGGAAGGTATGACTTTCCTTTACCTATTGTACTCATTGTGTATATTGTGCTCTTGGTTCTGTCTTACTTAATTCTGCAGCAATTCTTATATATCTTCCCAAGTTTCCCTGAATACTAAATATTTACATTCTTTCATATAGTACGATAATATATTAATACATCCATATGCCACAATTTGTTCAGCCACTTCCAGTCAATGGGAATCTAACTTTTTTTTTTCCATTTTCTTGATACTGCAAAAAGTGCTGTTATAAATATTTTGGCAAATATAGGACATTTCCTTGTCTTTGACATCCTTGTTTTCCAAAATGGTTGTATGACTTTACAATTCGAACAATAGTGTATTATTAAATCCACTTTCTCAAAGCCTCTTCAGCATTGATAATTTCTGGATTTTATTATATTTTCCAATTTGATAAAACCCTGATCTTTCTTTTGAGCTTCATACTCACTTTTGAGTACCTACAAGACAATTCCACCTGGATATCTAGCCAGCACTTCAAGTTCAAGTCTAAATCTGAAAACACTAAACTTGTTCATCTTTTTTATTCCTTGACAATTGCACCACCATTCTTTCATTCGCTCATGTTTACAACCTCAGAACCACGTGTGCTCTGTATGTTACTGTCCACCTTATATATACTCAGTAAATATTTAGTCTTCCTTATCAACAAATTTAACCTTGCTATCCCTCCTTTCCTTCACTGCAGTACTATTTCTCTTCCTTTCAAATATGTATTCCCCCAAAGAGCAACTAAAATACCTTCCTTTATTCCCTTATCAGCTTCCTGCAATTAGACTTCTGAGGCCTCTAATATTTTCTTAACCCAACTCAGTGGTCTTTTCTCAGTCCTCTTTCTTTTTCTTTTTCTTTTTTTTGCCATACCTTGATCACTTCCATTAAATATTCCATGCCTTTGATTTCCATGACATGGTCCTTTCTTATAAATCAACCAACAAGATTTATTAAGTGCCCACTGTGTGCTCTGTCACATAGTCATAGGCACTAGGAACACGATTATGAAGAATAAAAAAATATAAAACACTTTTCACAGGAAGGTCGATCTAAATAATTGCAGAAATATTAATTGCTCATGGGTAAGCTGAGTCTATATAATAAAAATGACAATACTACCAAAATTAATTCATTTATTCAAACCACCAAAGAATTAATTTACAGAGCTAGAAAAAATAATCCAATTCATCTGGAAGAATAAAAGGTTAAGAATATGAAGGGAATCAATGGGAAGGAAGAGAGCTTAGCAGTACCAGATTTCAAACTATACTACAAAGCCATAATCATCAAAACAGTTTGTACTGGGTAAGAAATAGAGAGGCTGAGCAGTGGGACAACTAGGTGTACAAAACAGAGAAGTAAATGAGCACTGTAACCTAGAATTTGATAAATTCCTCACTCCACCACCTGGCCTCCCAGCAATTGGGGCAAGAACGCACTATTTGACAAAAACGTTTGGGAAAACTGGAAGATGATCTGGCATAGGCATAGATAGACCAACATCTCACACCATATACTAAGATGAATTTGAAATGGGTACATGATTTAAACATAAAGGGTGATATACAAGCAAATTAGTGGAGCAGAGAAGAATCACCTGTCAGATCTAAGGACAGTGAAGAGTCATGACCGAATAAGAAATAAACAGGTTCACTGGAGATAAAATGGATAATTTTGGTTATATAAAATTAAAGTTTTTGCACAAACAAAACTAATGCATCTAAAATTAGAAGAAAATTGGGAAGCTGAGGAAAATCTTTGTTGCAAGTTTCTCTGATAAAAGTCTCATTTTTAAAATATATAGGAACCGAGAAGAAAAGCCCCTCCCCAGATTAATAAATGGTCAAAGGATAGCAGAAGAAATCAAAACTATCAAGGGCCATATGAAAAAATTCTCAAAATCACTAATAATCAGAAAAATGCGAATTAAAACAACTGAGTACTAGCTTACACTCATCATTTGGACTAAATGACCAAAAAAAAAAAAGAAAAAAAGAAGAGGAAAACAGGGATATCAATACAGTATTGGCAGAGTTGTGAATTAGTCCAACCATTCTGGAAAGCAATTTGAAACTATGCCCAAAAAGCTATTAAATTGTATGTTGACCCTGCAGTAGGGGGGCATCCTCCAGTTGTCCTGATCTATATCTTGCCACTGGACCCAGATGGCTCCTGAGGAGAAAGTGAGGCTGGTGACCTTGCACAGCTCCCCCCCCCCCCACTTAAATTCAATTAACTTGCAAGTCATGGCATCATCTTCCTGATGTCATGGTCCTCTTCGAGAACAAAGGACAAACAACAATGTACAATTGTTGCACATTTACTAGGTCTATACTCCAAAGAGATCAAAAAGGAAAAGGACCTATATGTACAAAGATATTTATAGTAATACTTTTTGTGGTGACAAAGAATTGGAAATTGACATAATTAATTGAGGAATCAATTGAGTAATGGCTGATCAAGTTATGGTATATGAATGTGGTGGAATACTAATATGTTAAAAATGATGAAACTCAGGAAGATCTGAATTAACTGATGCAAAGTGAAGTGAGCAGAACTAGGATAATGACCAGAACAAGAGATAACAAGAGAAATATTGTAAAGATAATCAACTTTGATAGACTTAGTAATTCAGATTAATACAATAACACCACAATGCTAAAAGATTCATAATGAAACATGCTAACCAGCTCTAGATAGAGAACTGATGGATTCAGAGTATAGATTGAAATATCTCGAAAATTAATCTATCACTCTCATTATTTCCTTTCACACATTGAGCGTATTTAAAAAAAAAAACCCAAAAGATAAAGCTTACATACATAGCTGTAATCAGCTAGCCAAACAAATGTCCATATTAGCTACGTCTGAAAATGTAAGTATCTTTTTCTATTTTAAGTTTATCATTTTTCTGTCAGTCGGTGAGCTATGATTTTCACTTTCCTTCTTTTGGACTTGTGTCTTGTGTTGATTAGCATTTTAAAGTCTTTGAAAGTTGATTTCTCTATAATGTTGTTGTCATTGTATAAGTTGTTCTCTTTCTGCTCACTTCACTCTGTATCATTTCATAAAAGACTTCTCACTTCCTTCTGAAATTATCCATTTCATTATTTCTGATGGCATAATAATATGCCATTATATTCATGTACTACAATTTATTTAGTCATTCTCCAATAAGAGGATATTTTCTTGGTTTCCAATTTTTGGCTACTACAAAAAGAAATAAAAATATTTTAATAAACTCTTTTCTTCTTTCTTTGATTGGGAGTATAGGACTAGTAGCAGTATAACTGGGTCAAAGTGTGAACAGTTTGGTAGCTTTCTGATCATATCTCCAAATTTATTTCCATATTGGCTAGGACAATTCATGGTTCCACCAATAGGACACTAATGGATCTGTTTTTATATAATCCCTCTAGCATTTGTTATTTTCCTCTTTTGTCATCTTTGCCAATCTAATAGTTGTAAAGTGAAATCTCAAAGTTTGCATTTTTCTGATTATTAATGATTCAGTATTTTTTCATATGATTGTTGATAGCTCAGATTTCATCCTTTGAAAACTGCATGTTCATGTCCTATGACCATTTATCAATAGGGTAATGGCTCTTAGATTTAGAAATCTGATTTAGTTTCTTATAGATCATAGATATATGACCTTTACTAGAGAAACTTGTTGCAAAGATTTTCCCGCCAGTGAACTGTTTCCTTTCTAATTTTCACTACATTGTTGGTGAAAACAATTTTAAGTTTATCTAATCAAAATTGTCCATTTATTTCATGTGTGATCTTCTCTGTCACTTATTTAATAATGAACTTCTTCCCTATCTACATATCTAAAAGGTAATATCTTTGTTGCTCCTTTCATTTGTTTATGAGATGGATGACCTTTTACATCTAGGTCATGTATCCCTTTCAAACTTATCTTGGTACAGCGTGAGGAGTTGATATAAACCTAATCTCTACCAGCTTGCTGTCTGGGTTTTCCAGAAGTTTTTGTTAAATAGTTAGTCCATCCCCCAGTAAAAAGGGTTTGGGAGTTTATCAAACACTGTACTACTATGTTTGTTTGTTTTTATATGTTATATATTTAATCGGTTCCACTGATTGACATCTCTCTCTCTCTCTTTTAAACCAGTACCAAATCGTTTTAATTATTGCTGTTCATTGTATGGTTTGATATCTAGTACTGACAGACCCTCCCTTCCCACCTTTTTTTTTCATTATTACCCTTGAGATTCTTTTGTTCCTCCTTATGAGAAATATATTATTTTTTCTAGCTCTATAAAATATTCTTTTGAGAGTTTGTTCTAGCACTAAAGAAATAAATTAGTTTAAGTAATATTATCATTTTTATTATATTGGCTCATCTTACCAATGAATAGTTAACATTTTCCCAATGATTTAGTTCTATCTTTATTTCTGCAAAGAGTTTTATTATTAAATTCATATAGTCCCTGGGTGAATCTTGGTATATATACTGCCATATATTTTAGTTGAGGGCATAAGGTACTGGAAGAGGAAGAAAAGGACTTAGGCAGAGAATAATTATTGTGGGAAATGAGGAGGTATGCAGAATCAATAATATAGGGAGTGTGTTATGAGAGAACTAGTCAGTGTAATGAATTTCTGAATTAGTTTATACTTTTGTTTAGAAAACTGGTTACTTTATCAAGTAATATCTTTGTTTATATTTTTAAGTATAACTGAGTAATAATTTTGGGGGCCTTTTGGATAAACTTCAAACATGAATTCTCCTGTGTATTTATGAAAGCCTATGGATAAAGGATTCTAGGACAACTATCTATAAAAAACTAGAACTTCAGACTGTTTGAGGTTGTCTCCGTATTTGGCCCTACAAGCCAGGATTTCCATGACTTAATAATGTAATTGTGCTACAGAATTTATTTTGCTAGATTTATTGTAGCAGTAATAGTATGCAATAAGTTGGTATGAAGTCATCCCTTTGTCCCTGTAGCATATATACTCTGGCTCTAATTTCTCAGGGTATATTTTGCTTAGTGGTCTCAAGTACTTTGAAGGTTTTGGTTTGTCTCTTTTCTTTGTTATTAGCTTGACCCCCCCCCCCCAGCCGTTGTTTTGCCATAATTTTTAGGGGTCCTGTAACTAGCACTCCAATTCTATCTAAACAATTGACACTGGGTAGCTTTTACAAAGGAATATTTACTTCACAGATATAGCAATAAGAAATGTGCAAACATTTTCCCTAATACCTCTTTCCTGATCTACCTTAGTCTATAGGTATAGATTTAAAACTTAGCCTAGTTCCTACATAGTAGAAATTACACCATGTTCACACACAGATGTGGCACGTTGTTGGATGAGCCTGTACCTCTGCTACTACTGGGCTGGAGTCCCAAAGGTCACTTCCAAAGGTCAATCCTTATTCCTTGGGGCATTGATGCTACATTGACTGTAAAACCCATCTGGGACTTTGACTCCCAGATTCTTGTGGCTCACTTTCTTAACCTTTTGAAACTTCTAAGGTTGTTATGGTCTCTCACAGGACACAGAGCTAAGAAGTCACCAAATGAAGTCAAAAAAAGAATGAGGCAAAGGAAGATACGGCTGAAACTTCCAGGCCTTTTTGAAAGCTTCCATAAACAAACCAAAGAACTCCTCCTCAATACATGGTTAATTACCCAGAACTAGTAATAGAATGTCTATCAATGCTCCACAATTGCTCCAAGGCACTTGTCTTAAATATCATCATGATTATTCCAGAAGCCAATTTTGCAGGTTTTCCGTGTGGAGAGACACTGTCCCAGGTATCTTTGAACATGTGCCAGATGCACATTAAACTTAAATGAATTTATGCGTTCTGTATTGTGAAGAATATAGAATTTTCTGTATTCCCAGAATGACAATATTTCAAAGTTAGATTAGGACCTTAATAGTCATCTAGCCTAGCCCTTAACCAAAAATGAATCCCTACCATAATATACCTGACATGTAGTCATCTAACATCTACTTGAAAACTGCCAGTGAAATTTATAATTTCCTGAGGCAGCATATCCCACTTTTGTATAACTCTAATGGTTAGGAAGTTGTTTTATTTTTTTCCTGACATGAAACCTAAATTTGCCTTTTTTGCAACTTTTACTTCTTGCTCCTAGTCATATACTCTAGGGTCAAATGGAAACAGTATAATGCCTCTTCCATGTGTCAGCCCTTTAAATATTTGAAGATTGCTTCTTTGAGAGTAGAGATTGTTTTTCAGTCTGAACTTGTGTCCCCAGTGCTTAGCATGGTGCCTGGCACGTAGTATGTGATTGATTGGCAAATTTATTAGCTTCCATAGGTATTATTATTATCATCATAAAAATGTTATTATTCCATGGGCTTAACTCTATGCAGATGACTCCCAGATTTACGTATTCAACTCTAGCATCTCTTTTGAGCTTCAGTCCTGAATTACCAACTGCTTTTTGGAAACTTTGAACTGGATGTCTCATAGACATTGCATACTAACATATATTAAAAAGAGAACTTACCTTTTCCCCCAAACCCTCCCCTCTTCTGAACTTCCTTATTACTATTTTTTTTGAAATAAATAGTATTTTTTTTCTAATTACAAGTAAAGATAGTTTTCAACATTCATTTTTTTTTAAGATTTTGAGTTACAAATTTTCACCCTCTCTCTCCTTTCCCTCATCACTCCACAAGATGGCAAGCAGTCTGATATAGGTTATACATGTGTAATAATGTTAAACATATTTCCACATTAGTCATGTTGTGAAAGAAGAATAGTAACAAAAAAGAAAAACCACAAGAAAGAAAACAAAACAAAAAAAGTTGAAATAGTATGCTTCGATCTACATTCAGACTCCATAGTTCTTTCTCTGGATAGCATTTTTCATGTCTTAGATCATTTTATTGCTGAGAAGAGCTAAGTCATTCGTAGTTGATCATTGCACAATGTTACTGTTACTATGTACATTGTTCTGCTGGTTCTGCTCACTTCATTAGCATCAGTTCATGTAAGTCTTTCCAGATTTTTCTGAACTCTGCCTGCAGCTCATCATTTCTTACAGCACAATAGTATTCCATTACATTCATATACCACAACTTGTTCAGCCATTCCCTAATTGATGGGTATCTCCTCAATTTCCAATTCTTTGCCACCACAAAAAGAGCTGCTATAAATCTTTTTGTACACGTAGGTTCTTTCCCTTTTTTAATGATCTCTTTGGGATACAGATCTAGTAATGGCATTGCTGGATTACAGGGTATGCACAGTTTGATTGCCTTTTGGGCATAGTTCCAAATTGTTCTATAGAATGGTTGGATCAGTTCACAACTCCATCAACATACATTAGTGTCCCAATTTTCTTACATCTTCTCCAACATTTATCATTTTCCTGTTTTGTCACATTAGCTAATCTGATAGTTGTGAGGTGGTACCTCAGAGTTATTTTAATTTGTATTTATCTAATCAATAGTGATTTAGAGCATTTTTTCATGATTGTAGATAGTTTTAATGTCTTCATCTGAAAACTGCCTGTTCATATCCTTTGACCATTTATCAATTGGGGAATGACTTATAGTCTTATAAATTTGACTCAGTTCTCTATATATTTGAGAAATAAGGCCTTTATCAGAAACATTGATTGTAAAGATTGCTTTCCAGCTTTCTACTTTCCTGTTAATCTTGGTTGCATTGGTCTTATTTGTGCAAAACCATTTTAATTTAATGTAATCACATTTATCCTTTTTGCATTTCATAATATATTCTATCTCTTGTTTGGTCCTTGTTACTATTGAAGACACTACCTTCCTATCTGCAACCTCAACTTCTTACTCACCCTTGGCTTGCCCCTGGCTGTCACCAGCCTTCCTGACTTTTTTCTTGCCACTGGACTTCGATGACTCTAAGAGTGAGGCTGATGATTTAAATGTACAATTTTACCTCAGTTAAATTGAATTCATGCACAAGTCAAGACATCAATTATTTGTGATGTCCTTGATCTTCCTCAAATGAAGGACAACCAGCAACAACATGTATTCAAGAAGTTGCCATATCTTTTCATTCTACCTTTACAACATTTCTCCAATGTGTCACTTTCTTTTCACCCACACAGACACCACCCTAATTCAATCTCTCATCATCTTTCAGTTGGATTATCATGATAGCTTCCCTCCACCTATTCTAATCCATTCTCCACACAGTTGCCAAAATGGTTTTTTCTAATATTGTTACCTTCCCACACCTTCTCAGTAAACTCTGGTGGCTTTTTATTACCTCCAGAACCAAATGTAAACTCTGTTTGGCATTCAAAATCCTTCATAACTGGAACCCAAGCTACCTTTCCAGGCTTGTTACATGCAGACTTCCTTTTCCCTAACCTCCTAACTGTCCCACAGGACAGTTAATCTGTCCTTCTTACTGTTCTTCATATACAACATATCCTTTCCTATTTCCACACCTTTGCACTGAACATGTCTCATTCCTGGAATGCAGTCTCTTTTTACCTTTGCCTCTTGGAGTCCCAAGTTTCTTTCAAGACTCAGCACAAGCATTACCTTAAAAGCCTCCCTAGCTGCTAGGACCTTCCCTAGCACAATTACCTTCTATCTATTTTGTGTATACCTATATAAATACACATTGTTAGTCGTATCCCCTCCAGGCAAACTCCACAAAGGCAGTGGCTGTATCACTTTTATCTTTGCAGTTTCAGTTGCTAGAACAGTTCCTGACACATAATGCTTAATAAATGTTTATTGTTTGAGTGAGGGTGACAAATATTTTATCAATGATTTTTCTATTTTTGGGGGTGAAGTTCAGTTTATTGACAAACCTTGGTCACGTGGTTTGGATTCAATTTTTCTTGTAAGTTCATAGAAATAGCCTTCCCAAGATTCAAAATAGTCCCTAAAATGGCTACTTCAGAATCAAAATGAGCTTTAAAAAAATCCAACATACAAAAAATAAAATTTATATAACAAATAAATTAGGGATTGGTTGTGATTATTGCAGTTATTTGCTTTTTTTTTTAAAGTAAGGCTTCTTTAATACATTTAAAATAGAATTTGATTTAATACCATGCTTCACAAACATTTGTTGCATAAATTAAGATATCACTTGTATTGTAAACTAAAGGCTGTTGTTTTATAGTGCTTTTCTGCCCTCCAGTGGTTATTTTAAAAAAAACCTTATGGCAATATATAATCCGTGGAATAGTGGGTTTTTTTCTTTGTATTTTCATATCAAAGTGATAACACTTTGCATTGAGAATAGAAATATTTGGGGAATTCAGAGTAATTCATAAACATATAATCAGTCACAAATAACAAATATTGTCCTTATAAGAGGCCCAAAGAACATAGCAAGAAACACTCAGAGCCTTACCACCACATTTTGTAGGACAAACTTGACAGGTCTTTGAGAAACCAGCAGGTGGAGTGATTTCCAAAGTTAAGAATTCCCCTAAAAACACTCCCCAAAGTGGAAACAAGGCCTTAGAGTTGGAAGGGTAGAAGTCATCTATTCCAATCTCTCATACCAGTAAATCGTTGACAGATGGTCAACCAGCTCTGATTGAATACTTCCAGTGATGGCAGCTTATTGCTTTATGAGCCAGCTTATTCTATTTACATACAGTTGGAAAGTTTTTCTATTTAACTGAAACTTGCCATTCTGTAACCTACTGGTATTAGTTCTGTCTTCTAAAATAACGTAAAATAAGTCAACCTACTCTTCCACATAACAGCAGAAGCTTCAAGTGTGTGAAAAGATTTGACAAGCCATCATCTCTCTCCTTTATTTTCTCTTCCTAAAATTGAATATACATAGTTTCTTCGATTATTCTGCATATAATATGTCAACCCTTATATATAATATGTCAACAATATGACATATTATATAACCTTCACCATTTTTGTCACTCCCATTTGTGCATGCTTCAGTTTGTCAGTGTCCCTCTCAAATTGTCCCAGAAGGATACATAATACTCTAGATATACTCTGGCTAGACTGCGATGCAGTGGGGACTCTTACAATTCATGATTTGGACCATTTTTGTATTAAGACTTTTTTATATTAAAGCAACCTAATTTTGAATTAGTAGTCATTTCACACTGTTAGCTCAAATCATATTTGTGGTCAACTAAAAGCCTAGGGTCTTCTTCATAGGAGTCATTGCTAAGTCAGGTCTCCCTGGTTTTGTACTTATGCAATTTTTTGTTCTTGTTGGTTATGGTGGTAGCTTTTTTCTTTTTTTAAGCCTGTTTGAAGAACTTTGCATTTATCTCTAGCAAATTATCAAGTTTCATGTTTTTTGTTTCAGCCTACATTCCAGACTTACAAGATTATGTTGATGTTTGATTCTGTTATGCGGTGTATTCATTATCTATCCCAGCTTTCAATCAACCACAGACTAGATAGACATACCATCCATGTCCTTACTGAATTCGCCGACAAAAATTTTTAGCAGGACAGAGATAAGGACAAAGTCCTGTGGCTTAGTTCAAAAGTATCTCTCTGCTAACCCATCCACTATTCAATTCTCTTTTATGTATCATCTCTTTTATATGTAATTCAACTTACATTTGTGTATCTTATCTATAAAGATAATCTTAATAGACTTTGTCAAATTCTTTGCTGAAATTTAAATATACTATGTCTATATTACCAAGCCACAAACTTTAAAAAAAGAGTTTAGTTTTTGTTTTTAGTGAACACATGTTAGAACCTAATGATTACCACAAATTATTTGCTTAATGATCTCCTCTATAGTTTTTCCAGAGATTGATATACAATTTACTGATTGATTCAAAATCTACCCTTTTCTCCTTTTCAAAAATTGGCCATTTTTTTGTTTCTAATCTAAATTTCCCCTCCTCTCCATTATCCATGATTTCTCCAAGATTACCAAATATTTCTGAGGTCATATCTAGAAATTTTTTGGTACCCTGGGATGTAATTTGTTCGGGCCTAAAAATTTAAACCCATTTAAAGTGGCTAAATGTTTTCTTACTATTTACTTACCGGTGTTGAGTTTCAATTCCCCCTTTTTAATGATTAAATTTTTAAAAAATTCATTTTGAACTTATATACAAAAAGACAAAAAAAGAACATTTCCACAACTTGTTTAAGCATTCCCCAGTTGATGGGCATCCCCTCAGTTTCCAGTTCTTTGCCAACACAAAGAGAGCTGCTATAAATATTTTAGAACATATAAATTCTTTTCCCTTTTCCTTAATCCGCTTGGGAAACAGACCTAATAGTGGTATTGCTGGGTCAAAGGGGATACACAGTTTTATAACTCTTTGGGCATAATTCCAGATTCTTCAACATAGTTGGATCCGTTTATAGTTCCACCAACAGTGGATTAGGGTGCCATTAATTCGCTTTTTATAATCATTGTTTAACCCTTCCTAATTAGACTGTTCTCACTGATGGATGAGATGGAGTTCTACGTGGTATCTGTCATCTGTTAACTTGATGACACATCCCCAAATAGTAGGTCCTTTCCTGCTTTTTATGCTCTCAACATAAGAAAAGATCTTTTTATTGGCTTCAGCATTTTTCAGAAGCTGACTTGAAACTTCTTCCTGGATTTCTGGTTTTTCCCAGGGCCTGGTAGACATCTCTACCTTGATGTCTAATCAGGACTTCAAGCTCAACATGTCCAATTCTGAATTTATTATCTTTATTTCCATATTTGTTTTTCTCCTAAATTCTTTATTTTTGTTGATCCTGTTATCTTCTTAGTATCATGTAATATGTGCTAAGAGCTTTACAAATATTATCTCATTTAATCTTCCCAACAACCGTACATGATAGAGTTTGTTATTATTCTCATTTTTATAGTTGAGGAAACCGAGGCAGACTAAGGTTAAGTGACTTGCCCAAGGTCACAAAGCTAGTAAGTGTCTGAAGCTGAATTTTAAGTCCAATTTTCCTGTCTCCAGGCCTAGTGCTCTATCCATTGTGCCCCTAAGCTTCGTCAAGATGCTATATCTTTACCTGTTGTTCCACTCTTACTGAAACTACCTTAGTTTAGGCCTGTATCTATTTTTGTCTACATTATGATAATGGCCTCTTAACTTGCCTTTCTGTTTCTAATCTTTCTCCCCTCCAATCCATCCTTTATACTGCTAGCTGAATAATTTTCCTAGTTCATATCCTTTTAAAATCTGAGTTTATCTGGGAGCTCCCTGAATAGTCAAACTGGTTCCTTTTGATGCCATTTTATTTATTTATTTTTTACAATTTCCTATCCCTCTCAGGGCCTTCTAGGGACTTTGCCATGATATTCCTTTTCTCTGAATTGTTGAAATCGGATTAAAAAGAGGTCTAGGGGATGCATCTAACAACCCTTAGCCCGGGCAAAGTTTTTATACTCTAACAGTCACTTTTTTTCAAAAGTTAATACCCTTTATGAATTTCTCTACCTTTTGAGGGATGAATTGTCAGCAAGACCCATTAAAACTTAGCAGGTGTTCTACTTTTGTAGAGTTTTCTAGCAGATTGTTAGACAGCTTAAGTTCCTGAACACCATAGCTTGATTCTGTGCAAATCTTTTAACCTGTAGATTTGCAATCTCTCTCTTTTTCTTTTTTCCAATCTTAATTAAAAATTCATTTGAACTTAAATACAAAAAGAAAAAAAAGAACATTTCCATGCACATAGCACAATATAAAGAGAGGATTCAATATAAATAATTCAATAAAAATGTGAATTTCCATTTTCAGACTGTTTCCTTTTTTAAACTACGTAATAAATACTATACATTGTTTTCAAAGCTGCCCTGCTTTTATGTGCTTCCTTCTGTTTTCTTTTGTTTTCTGTGGTGCACTTTAAATTTTTTTCTCCCTCTCTCCCCACCCTGCCTTAGAGAAGGCTACCAATTAAACACATATGTATGTAATACACACATATACATATTTGTAATACTATACATACTTCCATTTATCAGTTCTTTCTCTGAAGGTGGATAGCATCTTCCCTCGTAGGTCCTTTGTAATTGGTTTTAATATTTATGATACTCAAGATAAATTAGTCATTCAAAGTTGTTCTTAGGACATTTCTGTTACTATGTACAGTGTTCTCTTGGTACTGCTCATTTTACTTTTCATTATTTCATGCAAGTCTTTCCATGTTTTTCTAAAGTCAAACAACTCATCATTTCTTGTAACACAGTAATATTCCATCACAATTATATACCATGAGTTGTTTAACCATTCCCTAATTGAAGGGCATCTATCATTTTAGCCAATCTGACAGGTGTAAAATGCTATCTCAAAGTTGTCTTAATTTGCATTTTTCTAATAATGATTTAGAGTATTTTTTCATATGACTATATATAGTTTTAATTTCCTCATAGAAAAACTGCCTGTTCATATCCCGTTCTTCATATGCCTGTTCTTCATATATTTGAGAAATGATACCTGTATCTGAGAGACTGTCTATAAAATTCCCCCAATTTTCTGCTTTCCTTTTAATCTCGGTCACATTGGTTTTATTTGTACAAAACCTTATTAATTTAATATAATCAAAATTATCCATTTTACACCTCACAAGGCTCTCCATCTCTTGTTTATTCATAAATTGTTTTCCTATCCCTAAGTCTGATAGGTAATATGTTTCACGTTCTTCTAATTTCTTGTGATATCTCCCTTTATACCTAGATCATGTATCCATTTTGACTTATCTTAATAAATATAAGTGTAAGATATTGGTCTATGCCCAATTTCTGTCAGGCTGCTTTCTAGCTTTCCCAACAATTTTTACCAAATAATGAATTCTTATCCCAAAAACTTAAATCTTTACATTTATCAAACACAAGGTTACTATTATCCTTTACTACTGTGTATTGTATGTCTACTATCTTGCACTGATTTACATTTCTGTTTCTTAGCCAGTACCAGATAGTTTGATATTTACTCACTTTATAATATAGTTTAAAATATGGTACTGCTCAACTTTCTTTCTTTACTTTTTTATTAGTTTCTTTGAAATTCTTGATCTTTTGTTCTTCTAAATGTTTTTTTAAATCATTTTTAATAACTCAGTAAAATTTTTTTTAGAAATTTAATTGGGATGGCATTGAATAAGTAGATTAGATAGGTAAAATGGTCATTTTTATTATATTGGCTTTGCCTACCCATGAACAATTAATATTTCTCCAATTATTTATATCAGACTTTATTTGTATAAAGAGTATTTTATAATTATGTTCGCGTAGTTCCTGGGTCAGTTTTTGGCAGATATACTCTCAGGCATTTTATACTGTCTACAGTTATTTTAAATGGGATATCTCTTACTATCTTTTCTTACAGGGTTTTGTTGTTGATATATAAAGTGCAGATGACTTATGTGGATTTATTTTACATCCTACTACTTTGCTAAAATTGTTAATTGTTTCAACTGACTTTTTTGGTTGAATCTTTAGGATTTTCCAAATATATCCTCATTTGTCTGCAAAAAGAGATAGTTTATTACCTCATTTCCCATTCTGATTCCTTCAGTTTCTTTTTCTTCTTTTATTGCTATTGCTAGCATTTCTAAAACAATATTGAATAATATGGGTGCCACATAGTGTAGTTTCTGTTTATCTCTTTTAATTAAATCTATTTTAGCTTTAACTTTGACATCATGATTGTTATGCCTGCCTTTTTTTTTTTTAACATCAGCTCAAGCATAATAAATTCTATACTGGCCTTTTAACACTGTGTATATTTCTCATTTTTAGTTGTGTTTCTTGTAAATAACATTGTCAGATTCTGATTTTTAATGCATTCTGCAGTCCGTTTCCATTTTATGGGTAAATTTATCTCATTCACGTTCAAAGTTATAATTACTGGTTGTTTATTTCCCTCCATCCTATTTTACCTCACTATTTATCCTTCTCACCCTATTTACCCTATCCCTCCTCAGGTGTCTAATTTACTTCTAACCACTACCTTGCCCTCCTATTCCTTAATCTACCCTCTCTTCTAAGAGTCTCTCCCTCATCCTCTTTCCCCTCCCTCCTAATTCCTAATCTACATACCCTTCTAAAAGTCCCTACTTTACAGGGCGTTCTGGGAAGATGGTGGAATAGGTCAGAAATTTCCTGGCTCTCCAGATTTCCTCCACAAACAGACACGAAATGAATACAGAGCAGCAAAAATAAAGGGGTGAAGCATCTGTCCTCCTAAGGTAACTTGACAGGACCTCAGAGAGGACAGGGACCTCCAAGGGGCTGAGGTTTGCCCTGAGTGAAGTGTAGACACTCCAAACCAGCTCCACTGAATCCACAAACAAACAGTAGATGCTACCAGGCCTCAAGAGATTTCCCTTCACAAACTTTCACCTCACAGCCTCAGGAACTTTCATCTCACAAACTTTTACTTCACTAAGAACAGCAGACTGTTGAGTGGGGGAATACTGAAGTACTCACTTTCTGGAAGCCAGGCCTAGTGGTTCTGACTAGACGTGATCCTGGGCTGTGGCTGGTGAATGTGGTACCACAGGGAGCAAGAACATTTTCTGGAGGGCATGGTGGGCGGGGACTGAACTGTAGCTTAAGGGAGGAGAAGAGTCCCTGAGGTTGAGCCCCCAGACGGAATTCAGAAAATAACAATAAGGAGGACCTGAGGCCTAGGGCAGCATTACTCACAACTCAGGATTAAAACTTGATTAGAATAATAAGGTGCTAAAAATAAAATAAAATAAAACAAAATCAAAATGAAGAGGCAAAGGAAAAAGAACCTGACCGTAGACAGCTACTTTGGTGTAAAAGAAGATCTGGGTTCATATTAAGAGGAAGATAGTGAAGTGGAAAAAAAAAAAAACACTCTTACCACAAAGAGTAACATCAAATGGTCACAAGTCCCAAAAAAGCTCTTGGAAGAACTTAAAAAGGAATTCAAAAATCAAATGGGAGATTGAGGAAAAATTAGGAAAAAAAATAAAAGCAATCCAAGAAAATTATGAAAAGAAAGTTAACCAATTGAAAAAGAAATATAAGGAAAACATTAAAGACTAATTATAAGGCACTCATTTAGGTCAAACTGTTTACTTATTATGTATATGAAAATGTTATCAGTATTCTTAAAACTGTCATCATTAGGGTAGTTTAGTTCATAAGGTAGTTTGAAAGAAAGGCTAAGGCTCAACTCGGGCTGAGTTGTGTATGAGGGGGTGATTCTAAAAAATAAAATTGGGTAGGAAAAGGTAAAAGGGAGCAATTATATTATAAAAATCGGGTGTGAAAGGAACTAATGCAGAGGAAAGCAGGTGGGAGTGGAGAGCTGGCAGTGTCAGAACCGTAGTCTCATCTGGGTTGAAGAGGAAACAATGTCCATGTCTGGAAGGGTGTAGAAGTCTTCTGAACATGTAGAGGTGAGACAACTGGGGGACAGGGTGGCGGGGACTTTTAGAGCAATGTGTAGATTGGAACTTGGGGAGGGAGGGTTGGGGATGTGGGGGCTCTTGGAGGGGTGGGTGAAGTGGGGGGGTTGGAGGATGAGGAGAGAAGATAAGGTAACAGGGAGAGGGTAAAAAAGAGAGATTGAGAAAGAAAATAGTAAAAAATAAGGTGGAAGAAAATTCACAAATAGTAATTATAACTTTGAACGTGAGTGGGATATATAGCAGCTCTCTTCATGGTGGCAAAGAACTGAAAATCACAGGGATCCCCATCAACTGGGGAATGACTGAACAAGTGGTGGTATATGGTTGTGATGGAATACTACTGTGGTATAAAAAATGATGAGCTCAATGATCTTAGAAAGGCATGGAAAGACTTGCAGGAAATGATGAAGAGTGAAATGAGCAGAACCAAGAGAACATTGCATAGAGTATCAGAATATTGTTTTTTTTGTTAAACATTTATTCATTTATTTATTTTTAGTTTTCAACATTCACTTCCACAAGATTTTGAGTTCCAAATTTTCTCCCCATCTCGTCCTTCCCCCAACCCCAAGACAATGTGCGTTCTGAATACCCTTTCCCCTAATTTGCCCTCCCTTCTATCTCCCCCTCCCCTTTCTCTTATCCCCTTCCTCTTCTATTTTCCTGCATGGCAGGATATATTTCTATACCCCATTTCCTGTATTTCTTATTTCCCAGTTGCATGTGAAAACAATTTTTAACATTTGTTTTTAAAACTTTGGGTTCCAAATTTTCTCCCTTCCTCCTTCCCCACCCACCCTCATTGAGAAGGCAAGTAACTCAATACAGGTTATACATATGTAATCATGCAAAACACTTCCATAGTAGTCATGATATGAAAAACTAACCATATTTCCCTTCATCCTATCCTGCCCCCAATTTATTTGATTCTCTCTTTTAACCCTGTCCCTCCTCAGAAGTGTTTTCAGCAATATTATTTTAAGAAAGACTTTGAGCAACTAAGTAATTTTGACTATTATAAATACACAAATTAAAAATAAAAGACATATGAAGAAAGATGCTGTCTGCATCCAGAGAAAGAATTGATAAATAGAAGTATGTATAGAATAATTTTACATACATACATGCATACATATATATGTATACACATACCTATTTGTATCTAATGGTAGCCATCAAAAGGAATAAAGCAGAAATATATATATATATATATATGTATGTGTGTGTGTATGAGACAGTTTATAGAGTTTTTTTAAATGTTCAACCGTTTTCATTTGGAACAATATGCTGTGTTTACATAGGTATAAAGCTGAAAACAAAAGAAGTGCCTATCAATTGGGGAATGGCTGAATAAGTTATGGTTAATGAATGCAATTGTTGCATAAGAACTTATTGATCCATAAGAAATGATGGAGGGGATGGTTTAAATGAAAACCAGGAAAACTTATATGAGCTGATGCAGTATGAAATAAACAGTGCCAACATATATATTTATTATTAAATGAACAGGACAATATATAAATAAAACAGTGTTGTTTGAAAAAAAGTTCAACTTTAAAAGACAAGATCTCTGCTCAATGCAATAATTAACCATGACTTCAGAACAATAAACCACAACTTCCTTCGATGAAGAGGCATGCTAGCTCACCTCCTGGCAGAGAGGTGATGGATTCAAGGTGCAGGACTACAGATACACTTTCCAATATGTGCAATGTGTGAATTTGCTTTGCTTGATTATGATGGTCTCCGCCCCTACTCCCAAGAATTTAGGGGAAAAGAGCACTTCGCTTCTGTATCTTTTAAAATGAAAAAGTGAATATTGACTATATAATCATAATAATAACTGGCATTTGCATAGTGTTTTATAAATATTATCTTATTTTCTCCTTACAACAACAGTAGGAGGTAGGTGTTATTATTAGCCCAATTTTTACAAATGAGGAAACTGAGGCAAACAGAGGCTAAAAGGCTTGCCCAGGGTCACACAGCTAGTAAGTATCTGAGGCTAGATTTGAATGTAGGTCTCTCTGACTCCAGGTCAGGCACTTTATTCACTGTACCACCTAGATGCCTAGATACCTGTATGTGCTAAGTTCTATGAGGGAAGCAAAGAAATATAAGGAACAATCTTGGCTTGTCTTCAAGGCACTTAAAATCAATTTAAGACAACACACATGCAAAAACCAATTAAACAATAATGTAAGATAGTATGTTATAATATCAAGATGATTGTAAAGACCATTAGTACTATGGCATTTCAGAGAAGAAAATGTAAGCTTACAAGCTAGTTCAAGAGATAAAGGAAAACGTGAAATATTAAATAATAACAACTATAAATGTAGTTCTAGACTATGATAGACAAGATACCACAAGGCCATACATAATTAATTACCAAATAGATTGTAAAGACCATAATTGCTTTAGAAGTTTAGAATAAGGTGAACAATAAAATGTATTCTCATCAAAATGAATAAAACAAATAACTTAGAAAGTAATAAAGTATTAGAGAAATTCATGAAAACAGTGGCCTTCCCATCAAAGAAGACCAGCAAAAAGAAATTGTTGCTAAGTGCTTATGTTAGATTTTTTTTAATTTTTAAAATTTTTTTCATTTTCATTTTCATTTCATTTTATTTTTTTAAAAACATGTGTTTTTAAAACTTTGGGTTCTGAATTTTCCCCCTTCCTCCCTCCCCACCCACCCTCATTGAAAAGGCAAGCAACTCAATATAGGCTATACATGTGCAGTTATGCAAAACACTTCCATAGTAGACATGCTGTGAAAAACTAACTCTATTTCCCTTAATCCTATCCTGCCCCCCCATTTATTCTATTCTTTCTTTTGACCCTGTCCCTCCTCAGAAATATTTGCTTCTGATTACCCCCTTTCCCAATCTGCCCTCCTCTCTATCATCCCCCTACTCTCTTGTCCCCTTCCCCTCCTATTTTCCTGTAGGGTAAGACATATTTCCATACGCAATTGAGTGTGTATGTTATACCCTCTTTAAGTCAAATCCTATAAGAATAAGATTCACTCATTTCCTCTCACCTTCTCCCAGTTCCCCTCCATTGTAAAAGCCTTTTCTTTTCTGTTTTTTTTTTGTGAGATAATTTACCCCATTCTACCTTTCCCTTTCTCCTTCTCCTAGTATAATCCTCTCTCACCCCTTAATTTTATTCTTCAGATATGACTCCTTCATCTTCAACTCACCCTGTGCCCTCTATCTATCTATCTATCTATCTATCTATCTATCTATCTATCTATCTATCT